>NW_028243607.1:1200000-1742222 GCF_964263255.1 Lissotriton vulgaris
AACATGTGTATTTGAGACTTTGTGAACAATTTGAACTATTTGAGACATTGAGAACTTTCTGAACTATGGCGTCTTCCGCATCACGAGACAAACGAATATTAGGTGCCATCCTTTTTGTCTTGACCATTGTGGTAATAGCTGTAATAGCCTGGGTAGTTGAACTTGTGGTACCTGCACGTGAACATTTACTGCCGACTACCCCGGCTCCATCTGAACATTTTCACTTTACATTGCCCTATCATGAAGAACGGCACCGACAGACTTATTTGAACAATAGTTTTATTCAGATACTGCATCATACGCATAACATGACAAATACGTCTAATTGCTGGGTGTGTGGGATGTTGCCTGGGCACCAGAAGAAAGGGGGCACTCCACTCATTCCTCTCCCGTTTTCACATAATGGATCCTGTAATGCCTGGTACACTCTCCTCTTCACTCTGAGATGGCCAACAAAAGGGGGGGTGCTTTTCCGTTTGAATAAAATTTGTTATCACGACAGGGATGGGTTTCCACGGGCTGAGGGTACTCGATTTGAATGGGAGGAGTACCGCCCCGATAATGTGTCTGCCCCGCGTGTGTACAGCAATCAACGGAATATCAATGCATCCAGCTCACATGTTATTAATGTTATTGCTACCAAAGCTGATTTGTGCATACGAAATCAAGGGTCAATTGCAGTGGGGAAAAGTGAATGCAACACCACACTCACCTTTGATAGTCCGAATGGTATATCATTTGTAGCATCTCGCAATACTTATTTCATTTGTGGAACAAAAGGTTATCATCAGCTTCCGTTGGGATGGTTAGGCACTTGTTATGTATCTTTTGTGCTACCCCCTGTGTTCATCGCCCCACCAATGTATCATAATGATTATGTTTTGTACCACGACTTTGTTTTGAATCGTGTCAAACGGACTGTTGTTCTGGACGAGATCGACCAAACTGACACTGCCTTACAACAATATGTGGACTTTAATTTGGGACTGTTCTCCTTTGTGGGGGCCGCACTGAATAGTCGGAAAATACGACGATTGACCCGTGTTGTTGAAGCTGTAGCCAATGACACTGCCATTGCACTTGGGAACATTACGGAAGAACTCCAGATTTCTAGAATTGTTACACTCCAAAATAGAATGGTGTTAGATGTAGTTCTAGCTGACCGTGGGGGGGCATGTAGAATTATCGGAAGTAGCTGCTGTGTTTACGTGCCTGACAATTCACCATCCGTTTATGATGCTATCTCTAAACTACATAAGATAGCTGCTGAAATACACCCGGACAATGGAACGTGGACTCTTTCAGGGTGGTTTTGGTCGATGCTTACTGCCTGGGGTTGGAAACTGTTAACGATTCTATGTATCATTGTAGGGATACTGTTCTCTGTATGCTTATGTATTCAATGTGGCCCAGCTTTGTGTTCTATGTGTTTATCAGCTTGTATACCATCAAGACAAGCTCTTGCCCATGACAAAATGATGCTTCATAAAGAAGTAGCCCAAATAATGCTAATAGATATAGAAGATGAGCACCCTGATTATGTCCACTATGAGGTAGCTTCAGCTAAACGCTAAAAGGGTCGTCTGTCGTAATTTGACAATGGCCGAGTTAGCGCTTAGCTGTGCTACACGTTTTTCCCGCTTAAATTGGCTATACTTGAAAACGCCATTTTGTATGTTACGGCGGCCATCTTAGATCATAAGCCGCCTCGTGGCCAGCGTGCCCTTTTGTCCGTTGTCCGTGCCACTGACCATTCAAGTCTGCCCAGCAACAGGCTATTTTTAGTACTGGTCAACCCGCACATGCGCAGTCCCCACTGACCAGTCGTCCCTCAGGAATGTGCCGCCAAACTGACCAGCGGGGTTGTAACCCTCCAATAAGCTGGCTGTGTTCCAAAAGATGACCTTATATGTACATAACGCTCTGTAACTTTGTGCCGCCTATCTTTTTATTACCTACAAACTGTATAAAAGAACGGGTCACACCGATGTTCGGTGTGATACTTCTTGCATTACCGAAGGGTGCTGTAGGAATGTACCACCACCCCATGGGGTCTTAATAAACTTGTTCTTTGAATTTTTCAGTTTCCGTGCCAACAGTTCTTGAATGTAAGTGGGTTATCTTCGGAGCATGTAGGCCTTGGGAACCCGATACTACAACCCCTTGTGGTGCGTCTAATGTCTCTGCCCTGCACTGTGAAAGAAGAAATGGAACCATGTCAACAAAGTGCTCCAGGTCTGTGCTTTCCCTCCACAATGCTGGCTCCACCTCCTGTGGGGCATCTTTTGTTTCTGCCCTATGAAAGGAAAGAAGGAGTCATGTAAACAGAGTGCTCCAGAACTGGTTTGGACTGGGCAAAGGCCCCTCTACCCTCAGAGGACAAAGGATTTGGGGGTATAAATATTGGGGCCCTGAACCCAACAAATTACATCACTTTTGGACTACAAGAAGAAACCTTTGCTGAGGAGAGGAACCTGAAGAAACTGAGGAGAGACTATCCCTAACCTGAAGTGCTGCTTGGGGGATTGGCCTGCAGTGGCTGCCTGACTGCCAAAAAAAGGAGAAAGAAATCGGTGTACTTTATTTTTAACTTGTGAAGGATCTCTAAGGGCTTGGAAGAGAGCTTGCCCCCTGACCGAAGTCTCGGGACCAGTAGACTTTACCGGCCTTTGTGGATTGCTGCTGGAAACACAGTTTCCGGGGCTACAGAGGCAAGAAGCTGTGACCGCCTCTCACGACCGGCCCGGTGTGTCCTGTAGGCACCGCATCGAACAACGTCTGCATCAAACAAAGCAAGCTCTGAGCTCACCGACTCTGTCCTGACGCCGTCACCGAGCCCTTGCCTGCACCGCGACTTGTGGACACCGCGACGTGCAGCGCCTTGCTACACTGGCTCGTACTGGTCTGACCGATGCGGTCACTGTTGCTGACTTCTAGTCCTGTGAACGCATCGGAGTTGGGCTCCGCCTCGCACGCTTCGCGACGCACCGCGGTCCAGACTGATCGACGCCAGCTCCCGAATTCTGGCTCTGTCGCCGCACCGCAAGCTGCAAGCACCGCAACAAAGCACCATCTCACCCTGCAACGTACGCCTTGGACCCACCGACTCCGTCAACAGGCCGCTGCCTGCACCTCATCGAGGGACAACGCGTCCTGCAACGCTTTCTTTTCTGCACCGCGACGAATGCCTGAACCGGCTCGCACACCCGTGCCTGCCGCATCAAGTAAAGGTACTGTGGCTGAGTCTGTCGACATTTGAGTGGGTGCGGACCGACGTGGTCCGTTGGATTTGTTAGACTCTGTGTTATTTCAGCAACGCTGTAGCCGGACAAGGAAACTGACTCACACAGAACTGTGATTTAAGCCTTTTTAACAAGAACTTTTGAACTGTGATTGAAGCCTTTTTAACAAGAACTTTTGATTTTTAATAGTACTGTGGATTATTCTTATCGTTTTTGGTCTTGTGATAAATCTATATAAAAGATACTTACTTTTATAACTATACAACCTGTGTGGTGTCCATTTTTAGTGTTGTCACTTGATTACTGTATGTGTTCACAAATGCTTTACACACTGTCTCTGAGATAAGCCTGTCTGACCGTGCCAAGCTACCAAGGGGGTGAGCAGGGGTTATTTTAGGAGTGTACCCAGTTACCCTGACTAGAGGAGAGGGTCCCTATTTGTCACAAGTACCTACCTGTGCCAACTAGAAACCCCCAATTCTAACAGGCTTGATTCACAAATTGGTGCTCCGGGGAAACATAGGTTTACCATCTATCATTTTCCTGAAAGCAGACATGGCATTTGAACATTTGTTTAGACTGACTGGTAAATTACATGTTTGTACCAACATAAGACAGGTCATAGTCATTATAAACTACTTGAACTTAGACTGTTTTAGAACTGTTTGTGACCCAGAGAGGTGATTCTCCCAGGCACCCTGGAAGGGATATTCTGGATGCTCTCAGTCACCCTTGGAGGGATACTGCCTGTCACTGTCATCTAGTACCCTTTACGTGGAGCTGTTTCTCAGGAATCTTCTTTGTTGTAAACTAATCAACCCATTTGAGCAGAGCATCACTGTTAAAGTGACAGCGTATGATCACAATAAGGAGGTTTATCCCTCTAATCCCACCTTTAGCCATACTGGTGAGGAATTCGATTTGCTACCGGGCAGCAATTTGCAGACATGCATATTGCATACTCTGTAATATAACCAAGGGTTACCTCTAATATAAAATTGTCACTCTTCTTCAAATTAAAGAGTTTTCTTTGACAATCTATCTTTATTTCGGGTGGAAAAAAACCCACAGTGAACTTGCCATTACCTATTCCAAATGTCTACTTATATAGCTGTTCCCTCTAATAAGAGATCGGTGCATGCAAACGTAAGTGGGCACCTCCATCAGGAGAAAAGTAACTGCTTTAGAACAGAAATATTTTCAAACTTAATAGAAAGGGAGGAATTTGTTTTTTTCCAAATTCTCTGAGATGTTGGCTCAGCTTTTTTCACATTTTACTCCTTGGTGTCCTTATGTTAATCACTATCATTGGAATTGCTTGGTGTGTTGCATTAACCTGTATATAACACTGTAAGAGGTCACTGTACATTTTACTATTTGCATTTTTAATTGAGCTTCCACCATCAAGTAGGACAATGTACCATCTCTGTATATTGTATGCGGCTCTCAGAGTTCATGTGGTCGATGTGCATTGACCCAGGCAGGAGATAATGTGTGTCCCACTCATACATTTAATGCTGAACACAAAATATGAATATTTCACTTTCTTCTTCTGTTTTATTTATCAAACAGTATCTCCACCTGCTCGGACAGAGTTGCCCCTATCAAGTCTGACAAGACCAGGAGTTCCACCAAACAAGCCAATTGGTATACACCAGAACTCAGGACCATGAAACGAGTCAGCAAATACCTAGAAAGACATTGACGCATCAGCAAAGATCCTACAGACCGAGTCGACTTCACGTCAGCACTAAACAAATACCATCAACGCCTGAAAGACCAGAAAAGATGCGCTCTCATGGACTGCATCGAAGCCAGTTTCAACCACAGCAAGGAATTCTTTAACATCGCCAGAGAGCACTCTTGCCCTTCAGCCACCAAGAACACCATCACCCCTTCCAAGGAACTCCACAACACCCTGGCTGACTAATTCCACACAAGATATCCACCATCTACAGCAACTTCGAACCCTAACTCACCGACCTATACAGCCTCCTCAGGACAACTGACACCACACACAACCATCCGCTCACCGTATGGAAACTGCTCACCACACAGAGCACCACAGCCATCATGAATTTCATCTACTCTGGAGCACCCAGGGACCCTTGTCCCCACTACCTCTTCAACCTCGAGAGCAAGGAAATCTGCTGCAAACTCACCTCCATTCTCAAGGCATTCATCACCACAGCTACCTCTCCTCATCAATGGAAACATGCAGGGGTCAGACCCATCCTCAAGAAACCCTCCGCCGACACCAGAGAACTCAAAATCTACTGCCCCATCGCTCTGCTCCCCAACATAGCCAAAATCCTCACGAAGAGGATCAATACCCAACTCACCGAACACCAGGAGAGCAACAATCCACTGGCCACCTCTCAAACCAGATTCCACCCCAACCACAGCACCGAGACTGCACTGATCGCCGCCACTGATAATGTCAGGTCCATCCTCGACTTAGGGGAGACAGGAGCCCTGATTCTACTCGACCTCTAAGCAGCGTTTAACACAGTATCATGCCATACCCACATTGAAACACTCAGATGGATCACAAACTTCTGCACCGTACGAACCCAAAGGATCCACAAACCACCCTTCACTTCGGTACCCAAGAGCATCATCTGCAGCGTCCCTCAAGGCAGATCAATCAGTCCCACACTGTTCAACACATATATTGGCCGACATCGTCAGAACCCATGGCCTCAACATCATATCCTTTGCAAACAACACCCAGCTCATCCTCTCACTCACAGGACCAACTTCCAACAATGCATGGCGAGCATCGCCGACTGGATGAAGAGCAGCTGCATGAACCTCAATACGGACAAGACAGAAGTACAAATTTTTGGCAACAACTCCTTCGCATGGAACCACACCTGATGGCCCTCTGAACTCAGAAACACAACGACAGACCATATCTGCAACCTCAGGATCATACTAGACAGCTAACTCACCATGAAACGCCAGATCAAAGCAATCTACTCTGTCTGATTCCGCACCCTTCACATGCTCTGAAAGATCTTCAGATGGTTCCAAGTCAACACCAGGAAAGCCATCACTCAAGCCCTAGTCACCAGCTAGCTGCACTACGGCAAAACGCTCTAGGCAGGACTCACCTCCCACCTCCTGAAGAGACTCCAGACAATACAAAACTCAGCTGCCAGATCACATCACCCCCACCTCAGGAACCTCCACTGGTACTCCATCCAGAAAAGATGCCAATTCAAGATGTTGGCCTACGCCTACAAGGCAATCCATGACCAAGGTTTAGCATACATCAACCACCACCTGAACTTCCACCAACCCTTCAGACACCTGCCCTTCACCTCCCTCGCCCTCGCTCACTCTCTGCATCCACCGAAGCAACAGTGGAGGATGCTCCTTCTCCTACCTCACTGCAAAGTCCTGGAACAACCTCTCCCTGCACCTTCAAGCATCATCCTCTCTCCCTGAATTCAGAAAAGGACTCAAGATTGATCGTAGCAAGAACCCAGCACCTGGATACCCTCAAGGTGATTAGCTGTGCTCTACAAATCCAAGTTGATTGATATCTCACCTTCAGGAGTTCCCACGCTGGCTGCTCACACTTCTTTTCTATCTCTGTTATCAGCGCATTGAGAGAGGTGATTTGATTGGACAGTCTGGTGATATTTGCATTTTCCACCATGGTGATTTTCTTCTCCATCTCCTCCAGTCTTCTGTTCAGTGTTTGCTCATTTTCTTTCAGGAGCTGCTGCAGTTTTTGAAACTCAGATTCCATTTTCTTCTTCTCAGTTTTTAACTTGTCCTGTCATAAACAAAAAAATAAAAGCTGTTTAGATATTAAAAAGCTTCCTACAAGCTATCCCTAGAAAGGGAGTTCAGGGGGAGGGTGGATGGATTGATAGCTTCTTTAAAAAAAATCATAACACTAGTGTGCTTTTCCCAATTTCTGAACTGCAATCTCTTACTACCTTCCCTTTTACAGTCTTCTGTCCTACTCACACTCATGCCGTCTCCCTTTCCTCTGACACCTCACAGACTGTAGAGAGGTCAGAATTTTTGAAGCTACAGAGAAGCTCGATCCATGGAGAGAGTTCAAGGAAGAGACCCCACCGCAGGCAGAGACAGTCAAAGACTAAGGGCCCGATTCACAGAATGAACTTAAGACTCAATCCTAAACTTACTACTGATTTGGTATTTACAGAATGAACTTAAGACTCAATCCTAAACTTACTACTTTTGGTATTCACAGAATGACCTTACTCATTTCGGTATTCACAGAAGTTAGGACTCCTAACTTTAGGACTCCTAAATGCCTTCTGTGAATACCGAAAGTCTTAAAATTAGGATTTTTCTCAATTTAGTAGTAGTAAAGTTAGTAGTCCTAACTTCTGTGAATACCGAAATGAGTAAGTTCATTCTGTGAATACCAAAAGTAGTAAGTGCATTCTGTGAATGCCAAAAGTAGTAAGTTCATTCTGTGAATACCAAAAGTAGTAAGTGCAATCTGTGAATACCAAAACAGTAGTAAGCTTAGGATTGAGTCTTAAGTTCGTTCTGTGAATCGGGCCCTAAGAGACAGGCTGAAATCAATTGTGAGTTAATATCACGGACATAGGAGAATATAAATGGGGGGGGTGCAGGAGGTTGAAGCACTTGGGGTGGAAGAGAGGATATATGAGAAGTGCCGGCTGCCCGTCCTGCCAGAACACTGAATATGTTCCCTCAGAAAGAGCCGCAGAACGCATATCATACTACGGCCCTCATTCAGAGTGAGGGGGAATCAATGATGTGTTAATTTCATGTTTAAGAAATTATGTGTATTCTATTATTGAATGGAGAATTACCAGATAAATTGTTGTAATTGTACTGGTTTCTGCAGGTAATTCACAAATTCAAATTCCAATAAAAGTTGGGTGAAGAGGTTCATTATATATCTTGTCCTATCCTAAGATATGAAGCTGTGTGTTATCAGGTGAGTTATTTCACACTGTGGCTGAGAGCAGGAGCCTGTGTGTTATCAGGTGAGGTATGTCCCACTGTGGCTTAGATCAGTCGTCTGTGTGTTATCAGGTGAGGTATGTCACACTGTGGCTTAGATCAGTCGCCTGTGTGTTATCAGGTGAGGTATGTCCCCCTGTGGCTTAGATCAGTCGCCTGTGTGTTATCAGGTGAAGTATGTCACACTGTGGTTTAGATCAGTCGCCTGTGTGTTATCAGGTGAGGTATGTCACACTGTGGCTTAGAGCAGGAGCCTGTGTGTTATCAGGTGAGGTATGTCACACTGTGGATTGGAGCAGGAGCCTGTGTGTTATCAGGTGAGTTATTTCACACTGTGGCTGAGAGCAGGAGCCTGTGTGTTATCAGGTGAGGTATGTCCCACTGTGGCTTAGATCAGTCGTCTGTGTGTTATCAGGTGAGGTATGTCACACTGTGGCTTAGATCAGTCGCCTGTGTGTTATCAGGTGAGTTATGTCCCCCTGTGGCTTAGATCAGTCGCCTGTGTGTTATCAGGTGAAGTATGTCACACTGTGGTTTAGATCAGTCGCCTGTGTGTTATCAGGTGAGGTATGTCACACTGTGGCTTAGAGCAGGAGCCTGTGTGTTATCAGGTGAGGTATGTCACACTGTGGATTGGAGCAGGAGCCTGTGTGTTATCAGGTGAGGTATGTCCCACTGTGGCTTAGATCAGTCGCCTGTGTGTTATCAGGTGAGGTATGTCACACTGTGGCTTAGATCAGTCGCCTGTGTGTTATCAGGTGAGGTATGTCACACTGTGGCTTAGAGCAGGAGCCTGTGTGTTATCAGGTGAGGTATGTCACACTGTGGATTGGAGCAGGAGCCTGTGTGTTATCAGGTGAGGTATGTCCCACTGTGGCTTAGATCAGTCGCCTGTGTGTTATCAGGTGAGGTATGTCACACTGTGGCTTAGATCAGTCGCCTGTGTGTTATCTGGTGAGGTATGTCCCACTGTGGCTTAGATCAGTCGCCTGTGTGTTATCAGGTGAGGTATGTCCCACTGTGGCTTAGAGCAGGAGCCTGTGTGTTATCAGGTGAGGTGTGTCACACTGTGGCTCAGAGCAGATGCCTGTGTGTTATCAGGTGAGGTATGTCACACTGTGGCTCAGAGCAGATGCCTGTGTGTTATCAGGTGAGGTATGTCACACTGTGGCTTAGAGCAGGAGCCTGTGTGTTATCAGGTGAGGTATGTCACACTGTGGCTTAGAGCAGGAGTCTGTGTGTTATCAGGTGGGGTATGTCACACTGTGGCTTAGAGCATGAGCCTGTGTGTTATCAGGTGAGGTATGTTACACTGTGGCTTAGAGCAGGAGCCTGTGTGTTATCAGGTGAGGTATGTCACACTGTGGCTTAGAGCAGGAGTCTGTGTGTTATCAGGTGGGGTATGTCACACTGTGGCTTAGAGCATGAGCCTGTGTGTTATCAGGTGAGGTATGTTACACTGTGGCTTAGAGCAGGAGCCTGTGTGTTATCAGGTGAGGTATGTCACACTGTGGCTTAGAGCAGGAGTCTGTGTGTTATCAGGTGGGGTATGTCACACTGTGGCTTAGAGCAGGAGCCTGTGTGTTATCAGGTGAGGTACAAATGAGAGAACGGTCGCACTCCTTTTTCAACAAAAGTTAATAATTGAAACCACATTTCCACAGTGTGTGGGTGCTATAGAGTATCACCTCCTGATCTTGAGGTGTGCAGATTTGATACGATGTAGGAAGCCCTTCACCACTGGAAGGGCAAACTCATGTAAGCACTCCTATGCGGAAAAAAATTGCTTTATACAGTCAATTCTCTATTGTTCGTATTTTACTTAAGTTTATTCAACAGCATATTCCGATTGTGAAATATCCATTCACTTGCATAGTTACATTCTTCATTGCAAATAGGTGTCTTAACGTATGAAATCATCCATTGTTCAATTCACAGGAATTTCAACAAGATCCCCGATGCATTTTGGGTCTAGCCCTTCTTCAGGGGGTACTCCCTGTGAAAGCTCAAGATGAGCATACTCCGTGAGGTATGTCACACTGTGAGCTAGAGCGGGAGCCTGTGTGTTATCAGGTGAGGTATGTAACACTGGCTTAGAGCAGGAGCCTGTGTGTTATCAGGTGAGGTATGTCATACTGTGGCTTAGAACAGGAGCCTGTGTGTTATCAGGTGAGATATGTCACACTGTGAGCTAGAGCGGGAGCCTGTGTGTTATCAGGTGAGGTATGTCGCACTGTGGCTTAGAGCAGGAGCTTGTGTGTTATCGGGTGAGGTATGTGACACTGTGACTTAGAGCAGGAGCCTGTGTGTTATCAGGTGAGGTATGTCGCACTGTGGCTTAGAGCAAGAGCCAGTGTGTTATCAGGTGAGGTATGTCACACTGTGGCTTAGATCAGCCGCCTGTGTGTTATCAGGTGAGGTATGTCACACTGTGGCTTAGATCAGTCGCCTGTGTGTTATCAGGTGAGTTATGTCCCCCTGTGGCTTAGATCAGTCGCCTGTGTGTTATCAGGTGAAGTATGTCACACTGTGGTTTAGATCAGTCGCCTGTGTGTTATCAGGTGAGGTATGTCACACTGTGGCTTAGAGCAGGAGCCTGTGTGTTATCAGGTGAGGTATGTCACACTGTGGATTGGAGCAGGAGCCTGTGTGTTATCAGGTGAGGTATGTCCCACTGTGGCTTAGATCAGTCGCCTGTGTGTTATCAGGTGAGGTATGTCACACTGTGGCTTAGATCAGTCGCCTGTGTGTTATCAGGTGAGGTATGTCACACTGTGGCTTAGAGCAGGAGCCTGTGTGTTATCAGGTGAGGTATGTCACACTGTGGATTGGAGCAGGAGCCTGTGTGTTATCAGGTGAGGTATGTCCCACTGTGGCTTAGATCAGTCGCCTGTGTGTTATCAGGTGAGGTATGTCACACTGTGGCTTAGATCAGTCGCCTGTGTGTTATCTGGTGAGGTATGTCCCACTGTGGCTTAGATCAGTCGCCTGTGTGTTATCAGGTGAGGTATGTCCCACTGTGGCTTAGAGCAGGAGCCTGTGTGTTATCAGGTGAGGTGTGTCACACTGTGGCTCAGAGCAGATGCCTGTGTGTTATCAGGTGAGGTATGTCACACTGTGGCTCAGAGCAGATGCCTGTGTGTTATCAGGTGAGGTATGTCACACTGTGGCTTAGAGCAGGAGCCTGTGTGTTATCAGGTGAGGTATGTCACACTGTGGCTTAGAGCAGGAGTCTGTGTGTTATCAGGTGGGGTATGTCACACTGTGGCTTAGAGCATGAGCCTGTGTGTTATCAGGTGAGGTATGTTACACTGTGGCTTAGAGCAGGAGCCTGTGTGTTATCAGGTGAGGTATGTCACACTGTGGCTTAGAGCAGGAGTCTGTGTGTTATCAGGTGGGGTATGTCACACTGTGGCTTAGAGCATGAGCCTGTGTGTTATCAGGTGAGGTATGTTACACTGTGGCTTAGAGCAGGAGCCTGTGTGTTATCAGGTGAGGTATGTCACACTGTGGCTTAGAGCAGGAGTCTGTGTGTTATCAGGTGGGGTATGTCGCACTGTGGCTTAGAGCAGGAGCCTGTGTGTTATCAGGTGAGGTACAAATGAGAGAACGGTCGCACTCCTTTTTCAACAAAAGTTAATAATTGAAACCACATTTCCACAGTGTGTGGGTGCTATAGAGTATCACCTCCTGATCTTGAGGTGTGCAGATTTGATACGATGTAGGAAGTCCTTCACCACTGGAAGGGCAAACTCATGTAAGCACTCCTATGCGGAAAAAAATCGCTTTATACAGTCAATTCTCTATTGTTCGTATTTTACTTAAGTTTATTCAACAGCATATTCCGATTGTGAAATATCCATTCACTTGCATAGTTACATTCTTCATTGCAAATAGGTGTCTTAACGTATGAAATCATCCATTGTTCAATTCACAGGAATTTCAACAAGATCCCCGATGCATTTTGGGTCTAGCCCTTCTTCAGGGGGTACTCCCTGTGAAAGCTCAAGATGAGCATACTCCGTGAGGTATGTCACACTGTGAGCTAGAGCGGGAGCCTGTGTGTTATCAGGTGAGGTATGTAACACTGGCTTAGAGCAGGAGCCTGTGTGTTATCAGGTGAGGTATGTCATACTGTGGCTTAGAACAGGAGCCTGTGTGTTATCAGGTGAGATATGTCACACTGTGAGCTAGAGCGGGAGCCTGTGTGTTATCAGGTGAGGTATGTCGCACTGTGGCTTAGAGCAGGAGCTTGTGTGTTATCGGGTGAGGTATGTGACACTGTGACTTAGAGCAGGAGCCTGTGTGTTATCAGGTGAGGTATGTCGCACTGTGGCTTAGAGCAAGAGCCAGTGTGTTATCAGGTGAGGTATGTCACACTGTGGCTTAGATCAGCCGCCTGTGTGTTATCAGGTGAGGTATGTCACACTGTGGATTGGAGCAGGAGCCTGTGTGTTATCAGGTGAGGTATGTCCCACTTAAGCATGGGCGAATTTTGCGAATCTCGCGTTCGCGAATTTTGCGGATTTGCGAACTCGCAATCCGCAAAATCCGCGAATTCTCGCGAATTTTTTTTTTTTTGTGTTTGCGCGGGTTTCTGCCAATTCGCGAGGGTTTTGTACAATTTCGCAAATTGCGAACGTACCTGTCGGGTCGCAAGTTTCGCGAACTTGTTGTTTCTACGTGTCCAGCCTGTTTGGGACACTCTTCTTCATCACTGCCACTCTCTGTCACCACTGCCACTCTCTGACTACTCATGCCACCCTCTGGCCCACCCATGCCACCCTCTGTTTCATCACAGCACCCTCTGGTTGTCCAGTCAGTGTACATTATTGTGGCAACGCAAGCACACCTTCCCTGCCTCAAGTGACCTGAATTAATTTGGGGCTGATTAATGTGTCACAGAATATTTTTTTAGCTGGCAACTGCTTCCTTAGTGCTTCCTGATTAGTGATCTTTTGCACTTGCTAAGTGCTTTCATTGTTGCAAAATTAGTTACAACACCTGCCCTGCCCCAACTGACAATAATGAATTAGGGGCTGATTAATGGATTTGAACTTCCAGCCTGGCTCCTGCTTGTCTCCCTTAGCTGTAATTCAGGACCTTTGTGGCATATGTGTAACTATTCTGAGGTTCAGAGCAGGGTCACATAATAGTTGCAACGGGCAACTGAACTCTGGAGGGGCCCCTCAGGAAGCACTACAGGAAATGGCTACTAATGATGAGCCTGAACTTTTGAACCTGGTAAGTAGTTTCAGTTTTGCTAAGATCGTATTTCTGCAATTTTGCACTTATTCGCGGGGCGCGAAGTTGTACTGGGAAGCCGCGAACTCACGCGAACAGTGCAAGCAAAATCCGCTGCTCGCGGATTTGCGGAATTTGCGGGAGATTCGGGAATCTCGCGGATTGTGAATTTACCGAAAATCCACAAAATCCGCGAGCGAAACGGATTTTCCGCCCATGCTTAGTCCCACTGTGGCTTAGATCAGTCGCCTGTGTGTTATCAGGTGAGGTATGTCACACTGTGGCTTAGATCAGTCGCCTGTGTGTTATCAGGTGAGGTATGTCACACTGTGGCTTAGAGCAGGAGCCTGTGTGTTATCAGGTGAGGTATGTCACACTGTGGATTGGAGCAGGAGCCTGTGTGTTATCAGGTGAGGTATGTCCCACTGTGGCTTAGATCAGTCGCCTGTGTGTTATCAGGTGAGGTATGTCACACTGTGGCTTAGATCAGTCGCCTGTGTGTTATCTGGTGAGGTATGTCCCACTGTGGCTTAGATCAGTCGCCTGTGTGTTATCAGGTGAGGTATGTCCCACTGTGGCTTAGAGCAGGAGCCTGTGTGTTATCAGGTGAGGTGTGTCACACTGTGGCTCAGAGCAGATGCCTGTGTGTTATCAGGTGAGGTATGTCACACTGTGGCTCAGAGCAGATGCCTGTGTGTTATCAGGTGAGGTATGTCACACTGTGGCTTAGAGCAGGAGCCTGTGTGTTATCAGGTGAGGTATGTCACACTGTGGCTTAGAGCAGGAGTCTGTGTGTTATCAGGTGGGGTATGTCACACTGTGGCTTAGAGCATGAGCCTGTGTGTTATCAGGTGAGGTATGTTACACTGTGGCTTAGAGCAGGAGCCTGTGTGTTATCAGGTGAGGTATGTCACACTGTGGCTTAGAGCAGGAGTCTGTGTGTTATCAGGTGGGGTATGCCACACTGTGGCTTACAGCAGGAGCCTGTGTGTTATCAGGTGAGGTACAAATGAGAGAACGGTCGCACTCCTTTTTCAACAAAAGTTAATAATTGAAACCACATTTCCACAGTGTGTGGGTGCTATAGAGTATCACCTCCTGATCTTGAGGTGTGCAGATTTGATACGATGTAGGAAGTCCTTCACCACTGGAAGGGCAAACTCATGTAAGCTCTCCTATGCGGAAAAAAATCGCTTTATACAGTCAACTCTCTATTGTTCGTATTTCACTTAAGTTTATTTAACAGCATATTCCGATTGTGAAATATCCATTCACTTGCATAGTTACATTCTTCATTGCAAATAAGTGTCTTAACGTATGAAATCATCCATTGTTCAATTCACAGGAATTTCAACAAGATCCCCGATGCATTTTGGGTCTAGCCCTTCTTCAGGGGGTACTCCCTGTGAAAGCTCAAGATGAGCATACTCCGTGAGGTATGTCACACTGTGAGCTAGAGCGGGAGCCTGTGTGTTATCAGGTGAGGTATGTAACACTGGCTTAGAGCAGGAGCCTGTGTGTTATCAGGTGAGGTATGTCATACTGTGGCTTAGAACAGGAGCCTGTGTGTTATCAGGTGAGATATGTCACACTGTGAGCTAGAGCGGGAGCCTGTGTGTTATCAGGTGAGGTATGTCACAATGTGGCTTAGAAAAAAAGGGGAAAGGCTGGGTCCTGTCTCTGACCGGCTGGACCACTCTTATGAGACAAACAAACCAAATTGGTATGAATTGGTAGAAACAAATACGCACCTAGTACAATGAATTGCTAGGCTGACAAACCATTTGTGTTTAGTCACTTGTATTTTTATGAAAAAAGATTTTGACCAAATGCCTTGGCATCAAAGGATTCACACCGCATTTACAGAGGTTCACAAGTACATTGAAAAAACCATATACAATACATTGAATCAAAACATACACATATAACAATTGTGATGACAATGAATATAGACAACTGTGTAATGCCTCAAAAAATTTCGTTTGTTGAAGCACCAATCCTGGATGAAAATAAACAAGTGGACAGACAAGATGACAAACTAGCCTACTTGTTTTCACCACCGCTAGATACACATTGATTGATTTATCAAATGGTGCAAAAAATAGGAAGACACAAAACTATGCAACAATGTAGAATTTTGTGTGAGTTATATTCCTATTATGCCCTGATAGTTCAGTATCTGGGTGGAGCAGGACGCCGACGCGTTTCGAACCCGTTCAGTAGATTAAGGGTTCTCCTCAGGACAAGGATTGGGGAGGTCGTTGTCACTGTGAATTAAGTTAAAAACATGGTGTCAATGAAAAGCTGACTAATACCTCACTTCAACTCAAACACTGTGAGGGAGTAAGCAAATACCTTATGCTGGAAATATCAGGATACTACCTGTGAATAAGACGATATAAACCCTAGTTAGTCTCTGTTGTTTGTCAGACACTCTGAGCCACCGTATACAAAAAGGAACTTAGCTTTAGGCACGTACCTTGATGTTTAAAGCACTAGAAGGTGTAAGGGGTGCTGATGCGCCTAAAATCAATTGCTGTGCCTGGGGAAAGTAAACAACACGTTGTATTACAATCCCAACTAGAATGCCCTGGTTTGCGTCTTCACACATAACTGTTAGTAACAAAAATTGCAGCAGAGTCCTACCTTCGTTTGCAGGATTTTGATTCTATGCACGAACACGAGCGGCAGCCGCCGCGGTAGTTCGGCAACTGAAAAACCAAAGGGAATGCGGTAATTAGCGAGGAGCTGGAATCGCGCTCACTCGATCTGTCCAAGTTTGTTTAGAAAGGACTTACGTTTTGGACGAGTAAATCGGAGCTATGCATCAGGCACCCAGGCGGCAAGAAACTGGCAACGCGAGTGCAGGGGGGGCGTGTCCGAGTGTATTTAACGAGCGATGCGTGTAACACGGCCTGATGGGACATGTAGTTCACTCCATGGGTGCTATTATTATTGCACGAGTGCCCGCTAAATAGATTGGTAGAACGCACTCCACAAGGGAAATATTATGAAACCGATGTTAGATCAAGGCAGGCGTGGGGGTTCGTGTTGGGATGTGTGATCTCCTTGTGACAGTCTAACGCATGTTTAATCAAGTGGACAGAGGGGGGCTCAGAGACAGAGGGGACACACTTGGAGACCCTTGCGAAAGGTATGCGGGTGGCATATGTACTACGTGGTTGTACAGACACATGAGCAGCAAGCAGCAAAGACAAGCAATCGCTGCAGGCAGGCTATCTACAGATTACTGAGTTCATTAAGGTCATTGAGTCCCACCATGGCAGTGTTGAACCTCAAGATGAGGTAGGCCTCTTTTTGAGCAAGGCGTGCATCTGGGTCCCCGCCTGCTCCTGGAGTGTTCTTAATGTTCGCCAGAATCGTCCATTTCAGATCATTAGATGAATGTTCTTTTCGTAAAAAGTGGGATACCAAGGGTGCTGTCAAAACTTTGTTATTTATCCTTGATCGATGCTGGATAATGCGTTGACGCGCTTCTTGGGTTGTTTTGCCAATGTAGACCTTTCCACAGGGGCATGTGATGGCGTATACTGCATACTTGGTCTTGCAGTTTGTAAAGTTGTTATGACGCTAGTATTTTTGGCCATCCGTGAACAGGGTTCCTTCTGTTGTCAAGTTACACACTGAGCATGTCCCACATTTGCGATGGCCCATTACCGGGCCCATGTTGAAGAGGGTTCCTTGTGTTTCTTTTTTCGTGGCACCCCTTGTAGATGAGATCTGTTGTCCGATGCTTCTGTTTTTTTTAAGTGCGAATAGAGGTTTGCCAATATCCGGTAGGATTTCTTCAATCAGATGCCAATTATTTCGGATTATTTTCTGTACTGGGTTAGTGTGGGGCCCAAAGGTGGAAACACAGAGACCATTCTCTCGACATTGGATTTCTCTCGTTTTTGCAAAAGATGTTCCCGAGGTGTCCATCTTGCCCTCTTCATAGATTGTTTCAAAAGTTTGGCCGGATAGCCTCGTGCTTTCAGCTTATTGGTCAGAGTTTCTCAGTGAATGGTGAAATCTTCCGTTCTCGAGCAGTTCCTTCTCACCCGTAGATACTGGCCATATGGAAGATTGTTCTTCAAGCTTTTAGGGTGGAAACTTGCGTAGTGTAGCGCATTATTCCTATCCGTTTTTTTCTGGAAGAGTGTGGACTTCAGGCCTTCTGGTGTAGATTTGATCTCCACATCAAGGAACGGCATGGATCTGCAGTCGTATGCCAGACTGAATTTTATGTCTGGACTGCGATTATTCTGGCATCTCTTGCCCTTAAAAAGAACTTCTTCGTATTCGAGGATGAAATGTTTCTACAGATAAAGGGATCGGCAATGGGGTGTCCCTTCGCCCCGGAAATGGCTATACTCTATATGGCCCAATATGAGGAGAGATTTGTTTATAATAACAACCCGTACGGAGCTCACATTGGGCAGTGGCTCAGGTACATAGATGATGTGTGGTGCATCTGGAATGGCACATCAGAATCCCTTGAAGAGTTCCATCAGTGGCTGAATAATCGCAGTCCAGACATAAAATTCAGTGAGAAGGAACTGCTCGAGAACGGAAGATTTCACCATTCACGGAGAAACTCTGACCAATAAGCTGAAAGCACGAGGCTATCCGGCCAAACTTTTGAAACAATCTATGAAGAGGGCAAGATGGACACCTCGGGAACATCTTTTGCAAAAACGAGAGAAATCCAATGTCGAGAGAATGGTCTGTGTTTCCACCTTTGGGCACCACACTAACCCAGTACAGAAAATAATCCGAAATAATTGGCATCTGATTGAAGAAATCCTACCGGATATTGGCAAACCTCTATTCGCACTTAAAAAAAACAGAAGCATCGGACAACAGATCTCATCTACAAGGGGTGCCACGAAAAAAGAAACACAAGGAACCCTCTTCAACATGGGCCCGGTAATGGGCCATCGCAAATGTGGGACATGCTCAGTGTGTAACTTGACAACAGAAGGAACCCTGTTCACGGATGGCCAAAAATACTGGCGTCATAACAACTTTACAAACTGCAAGACCAAGTATGCAGTATACGCCATCACATGCCCCTGTGGAAAGGTCTACATTGGCAAAACAACCCAAGAAGCGCGTCAACGCATTATCCAGCATCGATCAAGGATAAATAACAAAGTTTTGACAGCACCCTTGGTATCCCACTTTTTACGAAAAGAACATTCATCTAATGATCTGAAATGGACGATTCTGGCGAACATTAAGAACACTCCAGGAGCAGGCGGGGACCCAGATGCACGCCTTGCTCAAAAAGAGGCCTACCTCATCTTGAGGTTCAACACTGCCATGGTGGGACTCAATGACCTTAATGAACTCAGTAATCTGTAGATAGCCTGCCTGCAGCGATTGCTTGTCTTTGCTGCTTGCTGCTCATGTGTCTGTACAACCACGTAGTACATATGCCACCCGCATACCTTTCGCAAGGGTCTCCAAGTGTGTCCCCTCTGTCTCTGAGCCCCCCTCTGTCCACTTGATTAAACATGCGTTAGACTGTCACAAGGAGATCACACATCCCAACACGAACCCCCACGCCTGCCTTGATCTAACATCGGTTTCATAATATTTCCCTTGTGGAGTGCGTTCTACCAATCTATTTAGCGGGCACTCGTGCAATAATAATAGCACCCATGGAGTGAACTACATGTCCCATCAGGCCGTGTTACACGCATCGCGCGTTAAATACACTCGGACACGCCCCCCCTGCACTCGCGTTGCCAGTTTCTTGCCGCCTGGGTGCCTGATGCATAGCTCCGATTTACTCGTCCAAAACGTAAGTCCTTTCTAAACAAACTTGGACAGATCGAGTGAGCGCGATTCCAGCTCCTCGCTAATTACCGCATTCCCTTTGGTTTTTCAGTTGCCGAACTACCGCGGCGGCTGCCGCTCGTGTTCGTGCATAGAATCAAAATCCTGCAAACGAAGGTAGGACTCTGCTGCAATTTTTGTTACTAACAGTTATGTGTGAAGACGCAAACCAGGGCATTCTAGTTGGGATTGTAATACAACGTGTTGTTTACTTTCCCCAGGCACAGCAATTGATTTTAGGCGCATCAGCACCCCTTACACCTTCTAGTGCTTTAAACATCAAGGTACGTGCCTAAAGCTAAGTTCCTTTTTGTATACGGTGGCTCAGAGTGTCTGACAAACAACAGAGACTAACTAGGGTTTATATCGTCTTATTCACAGGTAGTATCCTGATATTTCCAGCATAAGGTATTTGCTTACTCCCTCACAGTGTTTGAGTTGAAGTGAGGTATTAGTCAGCTTTTCATTGACACCATGTTTTTAACTTAATTCACAGCGACAACGACCTCCCCAATCCTTGTCCTGAGGAGAACCCTTAATCTACTGAACGGGTTCGAAACGCGTCGGCGTCCTGCTCCACCCAGATACTGAACTATCAGGGCATAATAGGAATATAACTCACACAAAATTCTACATTGTTGCATAGTTTTGTGTCTTCCTATTTTTTGCACCATTTGATAAATCAATCAATGTGTATCTAGCGGTGGTGAAAACAAGTAGGCTAGTTTGTCATCTTGTCTGTCCACTTGTTTATTTTCATCCAGGATTGGTGCCTCAACAAACGAAATTTTTTGAGGCATTACACAGTTGTCTATATTCATTGTCATCACAATTGTTATATGTGTATGTTTTGATTCAATGTAATGTATATGGTTTTTTCAATGTACTTGTGAACCTCTGTAAATGCGGTGTGAATCCTTTGATGCCAAGGCATTTGGTCAAAATCTTTTTTCATAAAAATACAAGTGACTAAACACAAATGGTTTGTCAGCCTAGCAATTCATTGTACTAGGTGCGTATTTGTTTCTACCAATTCATACTGCCCGGCAATTTGGTTTGTTTGTCTCACAATGTGGCTTAGAGCAGGAGCCTGTGTGTTATCAAGTGAGGTATGTCGCACTGTGGCTTAGAGCAGGAGCCTGTGTGTTATCAAGTGAGGTATGTCGCACTGTGGCTTAGAGCAGGAGCCTGTCTGTTATCAGATGAGGTATGTCGCACTGTGGCTTAGAGCAGGAGCCTGTGTGTTATCGGGTGAGGTATGTGACACTGTGGCTTAGAGCAGGAGCCTGTGTGTTATCAGGTGAGGTATGTCGCACTGTGGCTTAGAGCAAGAGCCAGTGTGTTATCAGGTGAGGTATGTCACACTGCAGTTTATCGTAGGATCATGTGTGTTATCATGTGAGGTATGTCACACAGTAGCTTTGGAACCTGTGCGTTATCAGGTGAGGTATGCCACATTGTGGCCTAGAGCAGAAGTGTGTGTGTGTTATGAGGTGAGGTATGTCTCACCCCAGCAGGAATCGGAGGGTTTCAGCAGTGGATAGAGGTGTATCTCTCTGCCATCACCAAGAAGGTCTGGACTCAGAAATTCTGTAGAGTCCTCACTCCTGGAAGAGAGTTCTGCTCCTGTGCTGGGTCACTCGTATAGAGGTAGAGGGTTGTGATCCTGAGATGTGTCAATACTAAACAGGTAGAGGGTTGTGCTCCTATGCTGTGTCACTAGTGTACAGGTAGCAGGTTGTGCTCCTGTGTGTGTCACTAGTATACAGGTAGAGGGTTGTGCTCCTATGCTGTGTCACTAGTGTACAGGTAGCAGGTTGTGCTCCTGTGTGTGTCACTAGTATACAGGTAGCAGATTATGCTTCTGTGCTGTCACTAGCAGTGAGCAGATGGTTGTTCTTCTGTGTTGCCACCAGTATACAGTTAGAGGGTTGTACTCTTGTGTTATGTCACTAGTATATGGGTAGGGGTTGTGCTCCTCTACTGTATCACTACTATATAGGTAGAGGAGTGTGCTCCTATGCTGTGTCACAAATATATAGGTTGAGGATTGAGCTCCTGTATGATTGACTAGTATGCAGGTAGATGTTTGTGCTCGTGGAGGTTTGTGCTCCTGTTCCGTGTCACTAGTATACAGGTATAGGGTTGTGCTCTTGTGCTGCTCCTGTGTTGTGCCACTAGTATACCAGGAGGATTGTGCTCCAGTGATCTTTCACTTGTATTAAGGTAGACAGTTGTGCTCCTGAGCGGTGTCACTAGTATACAGTTAGATTGTTGCACTACTGTGCTGTCATTGTCTGTATGCTAGTGGCACACCGCAGGAGTACAACCCTCTACCTGCACAGTATTGACACAGCACAGCAGCACAACAACCAACTTGTGCACTATTGACACAGCACAGGAATACAACGCGCTACCTATGTGATAGTGACACAGCAAAGGAGCACAACCCTCCACTTGCATACTAGTGACACAGCACAAGAGAAGAACTCTCTACTTGTATACTAGTGACAGCACAAGAGAAGAACTCTCTACTTGTATACTAGTGACAGCACAGGACAAGAACCCTCTACTTGTATACTAGTGATAGCACAAGAGAAGAACTCTCTACTTGTATACTAGTGACAGCACAAGAGAAGAACTCTCTACTTGTATACTAGTGACAGCACAAGAGAAGAACTCTCTACTTGTATACTAGTGACAGCACAAGAGAAGAACTCTCTACTTGTTTACTAGTGACAGCACAGGAGAAGAACCCTCTACTTGTGTACTAGTGACAGCGCAGGAGAAGAACCCTCTACTTGTATACTAGTGACAGCACAGGAGAAGAACTCTCTACTTGTTTACTAGTGACAGCACAGGAGAAGAACTCTCTACTTGTTTACTAGTGACAGCACAGGAGAAGAACCCTCTACTTGTGTACTAGTGACAGCGCAGGAGAAGAACCCTCTACTTGTATACTAATTACAGCACAGAAGAACTCTCTACTTGTGTACTAGTGACAGCGCAGGAGAAGAACCCTCTACTTGTATACTAATTACAGCACAGAAGAACTCTCTACTTGTGTACTAGTGACAGCGCAGGATATGAACCCTCCACTTGTATACTAGTTACAGCACAGAAGAACCCCTATTTGTTCACTAGTGACAGCACAGGAGAAGAACCCTCTACTTGTATACTAGTGACAGTGCAGGAGAAGAACCCTCTACTTGTTTACTCGTGACAGCACAGGAGAAGAACCCTCTACTTGTTTACTAGTGACAGCGCAGGGGAAGACCCTCTACTTGTGTACTAGTGACAGCGGAGGAGAAAAACCCTCTACTTGTATACTAATTACAGCACAGAAGACTCCTCTACTTGTTTACTAGTGACAGCACAGGAGAAGTACGCTCTACTTGTATACTAGTGACAGTGCAGGAGAAGAACCCTCTACTTGTATACTAGTGACAGTGCAGGAGAAGAACCCTCTACTTGTTTACTCGTGACAGCGCAGGAGAAGAACCCTCTACTTGTTTACTAGTGACAGCGCAGGGGAAGACCCTCTACTTGTGTACTAGTGACAGCGGAGGAGAAAAACCCTCTACTTGTATACTAATTACAGCACAGAAGACTCCTCTACTTGTTTACTAGTGACAGCACAGGAGAAGTACGCTCTACTTGTATACTAGTGACAGTGCAGGAGAAGAACCCTCTACTTGTATACTAGTGACAGTGCAGGAGAAGAACCCTCTACTTGTATACTAGTGACAGTGCAGGAGAAGAACCCTCTACTTGTATACTAGTGACAGTGCAGGAGAAGAACCCTCTACTTGTATACTAGTGACAGCACAGGAGAAGAACCCTCTACTTGTTTACTAGTGACAGCGCAGGGGAAGACCCTCTACTTGTGTACTAGTGACAGCGGAGGAGAAAAACCCTCTACTTGTATACTAATTACAGCACAGAAGACTCCTCTACTTGTATACTAGTGACAGCACAGGAGAAGAACCCTTTACTTTTATACTAGTGAAAGTGCAGGAGAAGAACTATCTAGTTGTATACTAGTGATAGCGCTGGAGATGAACCTTCTACTTGATACTAGTGACACAGCCCAAGAGTACAACTCCTTATTAGTATACTAGCAGCCAGTCCCGACGTTGCCCGGGAGCAATTAGGCTTCAGGGCCCCCTCCCGCCCCGCTTTTGTAACCTGCAGACGTCACTTTTTCCTCCTGTAATTTACTTTGCTTCAGGGCCCCCGCCCGCCCCACTTTTGTAACCTGCACACGCCACTTTTTCCTCGTGCACACGTCATCCACCCCCTTCCCTCCACTCCATCCAAGGAACGCAGGTATTCGTGAAGGAAATATTCCTATATAAATATAATCTCCTATAGTGAAGCAAACGCATCAAAACAATAACATATTCACTGCTGACAGAAGGTGGCCTCTTTCGAGGGGGTACATTTTTTCTCCTGACCGTGTGTAGGCCTTCGTTGGGCACTTTGTTAACGGCGGAGCACAGAGTCCCATTGAGAAGAGCATGGGATAATCCTACGGAAGCAGAGGTGGCTCAAACGTTTACAGCATCTAAAACCCGTCTGGCTACACGTCACTTTTTCCTCCTGTAATGCACCGTTTGTCTGACATTTGTAGTGCACCGCTTGCCTCCTCTTACTTGTTCTCAGGCTTCCCCGACCGCCGCGAGCCCGCCCGCCCCGTCCCGTCTCCCGCCCGGCCCGTCCCGTCCCCCGCCTGCCCCTACATGAGTGCCCTTAACTCCGCCAGCGCTGCTCCCGCCTGTCCGCTCGCACCAGCACTCCTCCCCTGCGCCATGTCCGCCGCTCCTCCTCCGCCACCGGTCCTCTGCTCCTGACGTCACCGCTCCTCCCCCGCGCCATGTCCGCCACTCCTCGGACGCCGCTATTCCACGTGCTCCTAACATGACCACGCATGTCGCGGCCGGCGCTACTTTTGAGGGACTACTTTTTTTTTTAATCTAACATTTTAAATAACGTTTATTTTTTTAAATTTATGTAGCCTATAACCATCTACACACCCTGCCGATTTCAGCGGTATATCGGGTGTGTAGATTGGCGCAGTGGTTCCCGAGTTTACCCGCCTCAAAGCCTGAAAGTTTCTGCTTTATTATAGTAGTATAGATGATGCGGCCACCTGAGAAATGATTGATGCGTCATGTTGTGGGGCTCTGTTGGAGGACTCTGGGGCGTAAGGAATAAGCGCGGTCTGATCTCTCAACAAACGAATGCATCATCTGCAGTAATCTTTGTTTAATCGGATGGACGCATTTTGGAATTCTGGGGGATGCACTTGGTCTTTCATCCTTCCACGGTCAATAAAATAAGTACCATTGAGTTTGTTAACAATAAATATCCCTTATCAGCCAATAAGGCCGAGTGAGACCCGCCATAGGGATAACCATGCGCTCGATAAGTTAGCCTCTTATGTGAAACATTAAAAAAAAATACCCTTTCCAAATTTTGAACCATGCACCCGGCATAACATGTGAATGCATTCATGTTCTGTGCCTCATCATCAGGTGGTGTAAAGACTGCTTATTTTTTACTATAACTGAGTGGAGGGAAATGACGCACAAGGAGGGCACAGGCCATAGGCGTGATTATGTATTGTGTAAATATGGAAAGAAGTGTATTTCTGTGAGCCGAGTTATGCCTTTCTCTGGAGAAAGGAGCAGAAGTTGCGCACACTTTATAACTAAGGGCACAAGTCCTGACGGGGCTCATTGGAAACAGCTGCTCCGTAGTCTCTTACTTTTGTTTATTTCGGCTTTTAAAATAAATAGCCTTGTTTTTTTTATATTTTCGGTTGCTTTCTATCTGGACCTCGGCTCTAACTCTACTGTGGTAATTTAGACTGCTCACATGTAGCAAAATAAAATGTCTATACGGGCAAAAGGAGAGTGCGCTGCTATATGCCCTCTTGATGTAGTGTTGTTGTAGCTGATTTATAGACGGATTTATTATACATCCACAGGGAACCACTGTTTAGAGTTTTTCGTTTTATTGAAATTCCCTAATTTTTTTTTTTTCAAAACCAAGTTTATTGAGCATAGGAGTATCAAGAATGTGGTATCTCCACACACCAAGATCACCACAACAATATCAATGCATCCATGACATATGCAAGAAGAGTTGAAGTAAATACAAAATAAGCTCAGTTTAGAAATGCCCCAGCAGCCTACTCTAACCCCCAACTACTCCTCCCCCCCGTACCAACACTCCCCCCCAACCCCCCCACCACACGTGTACAAAAAGGCAACAGAAAAGGAAATATACAAAGAATAAGCAGGTATAGTGCCGCCAGGGCTTTGCCGCTACAGGCCAGAAGTGTCACTGTGTTCAAATGTCCTCCTCCTGCTCCGCCGGGGGGTCCAAGGACAGGCCGCGGTAGTCGGCCCACCGCTTCCAGATCTTGAAATGTTTGCGCGGACAGCCCCGCGCCTCAAAGATCGGCTTCTCCAGGCTCATGAAATAATCTAACCCAGCCTTCCATGCAGACAGGGGGGGGGCCCTCACAGACTTCCATGCCCGAGCCAGGTCTTGTTTGGCCACCACCAGCCCCAGGAGCAACAGGTGACGCTTATATATGTTGCCCCCAACCCCTTCCATAATATGCAACAGGCCCAGCCGGGGGGTACGAGGAAGATCCCAACCCAGGACCTCAGCCAGGCAACTCCACACGCCCCTCCAGAATCCAGTCAGGCGACCACACGACCACACCGTATGCATTAGGGAGCCAGGCACCGCCCCACAACGCAGGCATTCCGGGGACGCAATCAAGCCAGCCTTCCACAGACGTTCACGCGTATAATAAGCACGGTGCAAATACTTGAATTGAATCAGGCGGAGCCGGACCGCAATGGCGGTGCCGCGCGGGGACTCCAGCGCCTCCCTCCAATCGTCCTCGTCCAAGGCGCCCACGTCCACCTCCCACGCCTCCCGAAGGGAGCGGAGAGTGGAGGAGCAGTGGATAACAAGCGTCTGATAAATCTTAGAGACCTTCCTGTCTCCCAAGTCTCCCATAAACACTTTTGCCTCAATCGGGCTGAACTCCGGCAGGGAGTCGAGGCCGGTAATGCTCGAGGCGAGGGCATGCCGCAGCTGGAGGTAGCGGAAGAATTGGGACTGAGGCATCTGGAACTCCGCGCGGAGTTCCTCGAAGGACTTGAGAGTGGTGCCGGACATGACCTGGCCCAGTTGTGTAACTCCAATGGCCTCCCAGCCCTCAAACCCGGCCAGGGCCGCCAGTTCCGGAAGCAGGCTATTGTGCCATAGCGGCGTTTCAGCTGTTAATTTGCCCCACCAACCCATGCGGCGCAGGGATTGTCGCCATACCGCAAATACTACTTTAGTGACCGATGGCAAACCACGGCGTATTCGAGCCGAATAAAGAATGGTGTGAAGCGTGCGATCACCCATGAGCAGTCGCTCCAGGGCATAGGCCGGATCACCCCTGTCCCCATACCACCATTCATTAAGGACAAGTAGGTGGGACGCTTGGTAATAGGAGAGGAGGTCCGAGGTGGCCAAGCCACCACAGTACGTGGATAAAAAGCACGTCTTCAAGGCCACCCTGGCTGCACCACCATCCCACAGGAAGCGGCCCAGCACAGAATTGACCTGACGGAACCACTCCACTCCAATGGGGTGTGGGAAGTTTTGGAGCTGGTATAAAAGCCTCGGCAGCGCCACCATCTTGAAGATGGCCGACCTCCCAAAAATGGTGAGCGGCATTCTGGACCAGGTTTTAACATCAGTCTGGACCCGTTCCCACACCGGCAAGACACCACGTGTCCAGGCCACGGCCCGCGAGTCCGAAAGAAAAACGCCCAGATATTTCAGGCCATCTGCCGCCACACGCAACTCGGCGGCCCATGGGTCGGCGACCTCTCCGCCACCCAAAATCCACAGGGTCGATTTGTTTAGATTGAGATGGAGACCTGAGGCCTCGCCAAACACCCGCATGATCTCTAGAACCCGGGGACCCGAGCGCCGCAGATCAGTAAGGAATAGAAGGACATCATCTGCATACAGTGCAATCCTATCCGTCAGGTCATCGTCCCAGACAAAGCCACGCAGCTGGGCATCTGTCCGTATCCGCGACGCCAGGGGTTCCATGGCTAGGGCAAATAGGTAGGGGGACAGCGGGCAACCCTGCGGAGTACCGCGACCGATGCGGAAGCGCCCAGAGACAGCGCCGGCCACGCGGACCGAGGCCGTAACATTAGTGTAGAGGAGACGAATATATGATAGGAAGATAGGCCCCAGGTTAAGGCGGGTTAGCAAGGTGCACAGATATGTCCAACTCACCGAATCAAAGGCCCGGTCCATGTCAGCCAGAAGGAGTGCCGCCTGTTCATCTCTAGCCCCCATGGCGTCTACCGCCGCCTGCGCCCGTCGGATATTATGCCGGGTGGCCCTGTGCGGCATGAATTCGGCCTGGTCGGGGTGGACCAGGTCAGCAATGTGAGGCAAAAGGCGGTTCGCCAAGGCTTTCGCCAAGATCTTGGCCTCGATGTTGAGAAGGGAAATCGGCCTGTAAGAGTCGTGCCGGTCCGGCGCCCTGCCCGGCTTCAAGAATACCACTATTTCGGCATGACGCCAGTCCGGTGGCAACTCACCCTGAGCCCGTGCCGCCTCCAGGGCGCTGCGAAAGTGGGGTCCCAGCTGGACGTGAAACTTTTTATAAAATTCACTAGGATAGCCGCTCGGGCCGGGCGCCTTGCCAGTATTTAATTGCCCAAGGGCCTCCCCGAGTTCTTCGGACGTAAGCGGGGCTTCCAAGGCGGTTCTGGTCTCGTCAGGGACTGCCTGCGGGAGCAGGTCATCCAGGTATGACGCGATCTCGTCCGCCATCAAAGGATCACGAGGAGCGTATTGCGCCTCGTAATAACGGGCGAAGCTAGCCGCCAGCAAATCTGGATCGGTCATGACCGAGCCGTCATCCGCAGTAAGGCCCGGCAACAATAGGGGCTGGAAAGTCGCCTGGCATAGCCTATGGAGCATGGTGCAGGACTTGTCGCCCCACTGGTATACCCTGCTGCGCGTGGCGAGCCACGCCTGTCGGGCCTCCTCGTACAGGACTGAGGCATACGTCTGTTGGGCCTGCAGGAGCTGTCTCACGACCCCCTCATCACCACGGAGCCGACCACGCTGCTCCAGTTCCTCAACACGAGCCGCGGCGGCCACAATGGCCTCCCGATGCTTTCGCCGAGCTGCCACACACCAAGCTATATCAACGCCCCGGAGTGTAGACTTCATCGCTTCCCATACAACCAGCGCGTCCACCTCCCCCACCAAATTCTCGCGCCAGAAGTGGTCAATCGCCTCGCGTAAATGGCTCACATACTCAGGCCGTTGCTGCTGCCAGGAGGACATACGCCAGCGAAAAGGTTGTCGTTTCGAAGGGAGGGTCACAGTAGCCAGGACAGGGGAGTGATCCGAGAGGCCTCTGGGGAGTATCGCGGCATCCCGGACACGACTCAGCCAGGCACCCGGCACAAACAGATAATCTATTCTCGAGAAGGACCCATGCACCGCCGACACATACGTGAATGCACGCACTGCAGGGTGAAAGTGCCGCCATACATCAGCCCAGCCCAGACCACTCACAGTCGCACGCAACCTGGTGGGAGCAGCCGCGGGGGGGGGGTCAAACACAACGGGTACTCGTCTCAGGCGATCCAGGCCCACATCCATAACCTCGTTCCAGTCGCCCCCCACCATGGTCAGTACCTCCGGAATCTCGTCCCACAGCGCGAACAGCCGCTCAGACAAAGCCCACTGCAGGGGGGGAGGGGCGTACACACTACCAAAAACCACTGGCTCGGAACCCAGCAGGCCCTTGATAAAGACATACCGGCCCTGAGGATCAATCCATTGTTTCTCATGTACATAAGCCACCCTACGGTGTACCAAGATGGCCACCCCCCCGCGACCCCCTTGTGAAGCCCGCATGATAAACCTGTTGATATCCAAACCTCTGGAGGCTAAGGGCCTTAGAGCCCAGCATGTGAGTCTCCTGGAGCAGGAGCACGTCCACCATCTCCCTCTTCCCCATCGCACCACAGCCCCACGCTTGATTTTATCCAGGATACCCCGCACATTCCATGTCACAACCCGCAGGGTCTTTTGAGGAGGCATAGTCACAGTATCAGCCATTATCGTCACAAAGTCCAAAATCCGGCCCACCGTCCCACCCTGGCACAACCCACAATGCAACAAAAACCAAGACCTTAGACACGTGTGGTCCCACCCCCCCAACCCAAACACTCAGCAACCCCCCCCCAATCCAGATCCCCCACAACATTAGCAACAAAAGAACCTCCCCCCACGCCCCACACCCACCACCCCAATACCTCAGAGAACTTTGAAGTATCTGTCGCGGCATGGAGGGACCCGGGTCCAAAACAGAGAACCCAGGGCCCGCCATACCAATGGATCCCAACAACCCAACCATGACACACTCACCATCCCCCCAACCACACTCACATCCGTGGGGGTCTGAGGCCCACAAAAGGTACCCCCCGAGCCCCACTGCGTCCCCATGAAAACCAACAGGAGTCCTCACATGGGAACCGACTGGTATACGAAAGACACAAAAGAACAGTCTCACCAGCCAATGTAGGGCAACTCAGTGTCCAGCAAAAAAGTCCAGTCCCAGCAATGTTCAGCTGCCGGCATCAGAATGCTCCAAGTCCCTGGCACCACCCGACTGCGATGCACTGGCGGAGGCCGACCTCTTCTTAGAGCGAGACCTCCGATGACGACCCTTCCTGTTCGGGCGATCCGTCCGCTCCGGCGACGACCCCTGGGACCTGCCCGGGTCCAGTCCCTGCTGGGGGTGCGGCCTGAGTCGCACCGCCTCATCGGTCCAGCGGAACACCTCCTCAGGTGAATCAAAGAAATGGGTCCGGGACTGATACACCACCCGCAGGCGGGCTGGATACAGGAGAGAGTATTGGAGCTTGAGGCCCCTCAGCTTGGCCTTAGCAGCCACGAAGGATTGTCTCTGCTGCTGCACCATCTTCGTGTAGTCCGGGAAAATCATGATGGTATGATTTTCGAAGGCGAGCGAGCCCTTGTTCCTCGCCTCCCGCAAGATAACATCCCGGTCATGGTAATTTAGCAGCCGAGCGATGACTGGCCGCGGGCGCTCACCCTCCGGCGGCCGCTGGGTCAGAGCCCTGTGAGCCCTCTCAATCACGAAGCACGCTGACAGTGCCCCTTCGGGGAGCCAGCTCTCCAGCCACTGGGTCAAGAACCGCTCCATGTCGTCCTTCTCGCATCGCTCCGGAAAGCCGACAAAGCGGAGGTTGTTCCTCCGCGCGCGCCCTTCGGCATCCTCCACGCGGGCCGCCAGTGTCTTTTGGACTCCCTCCACCTCCGCCAATTGTTTCTTCAGGGCGCCAATGTCCGCCTCGGCCACTGTGATGCAGGACTCAGCCCCGGTGATCCGCTCCACCGCGTTGCGGAGGTCTTGGGGTAGCAGCGTGACATCCGCCCCGACCGCCCCAATTTTGGCATCAAGCATGTCCCGGGACTGGGTGATGGCCGCCAGTATAGCTGCATTGTCCGGCCCAGGGCCACCGCCGCCACCGGCCGCCCCAGAGCCGCCACTCGGTCCAGTGAATTTGTCGATAGGGCCATGTTTAGGCGGGCCACCTCCCCTATCCCTGGTCATGGCACACGCTGGGCAGGGCGAACACCACCCCCGACCAGGCTTAGGGACCCTTGGGCACTGTCACAAGTCCTGAATGGAACGGCAGCAATGAAGTCCCAAATGAAAAGCGGGCCGGTCGGCACAGATCCGGTGTCGCGAAAATCGAGGTCCCGGCCTCACCCAAGTGGAGTAGGCCCCATCCACACTCGTCGTCACGAGCGGCCGTTCAAGGCTCAGAAATAAGCTGCGGCTCCATGATTCGTGGGCGGCCGTAGCCCGGAAGCCGGGCCAAGAGCGGTGTAGCGGATGCCACCACCGTCCGCCAGACCGCCACCGGTCGCCTCAAAACTCAAGGACCCCGGTCTCCAGCCGGTCACGAGGCCTCGCGGTGTCGTCGCCTCTTTTCGGTCACACAGGGGAAGAGCCGTCCTCCCAAGGAGCAGGAGCAGGTGGCACTGTCCTGATCTGCAGGCGGCCGCAGCTGTAGAGTTGAGCCAAAGGCGGTGTAGCGGATGCCACCCGCACCCGCCAGACCGCAACTGCCACCAGGCGTCTCGAAACTCGAGGGCCCCGGTCTCCGGCCGGTCACCAGGCCGCACGTCGCCGTCGCCTCCCTTTGATCACAGGAAGGGGAGAAATGCAGGATCGACACACCAAAGCAGACAGGCGACTTCGCCAGATCGATGCCAACCTCTGGGTATCAACAGCGGGCTCGGGGGCCAGGATAAATGATCGGATTAAGTCCGGGCCGGCGGGAGCTCTACAAGGCTGCGACCGCCATCTTCGCCCGCCAAGCCACGCCCCAGAAATTCCCTAATTTTTGAACTCCTTTATTCCACAATAGGGATAAGACAGGAATGCATGAAAGTCATTAACCACATCATCCTTGTTGATCCGTTGCACGACAGCCCCCAAGGTTGGTCTCCTGTTGTCTTAGTGGCTCATCGCTGCAGTTGCATGCAATGACCATCCCATCCTAACAACCAACACAGGGCTCACTCAGGAGAAACCATCCAGTACAGTACACTGATGCTTTGTTGGCATAATAACAGACACATGTGCTGCTAAACCGGGAATGATCAACGTCGAGAACCTGGTTATAACATACGCTGGCAAAGTCAATATTTAAAGACATCAGCCAAACTTTTGACTTTTTGGCCCGGCCCGTCCCCCGCCTGCCCAGTCCCCCGCCTGCCCCTACATGAGTGCCCTTACCTCCGCCGGCGCTGCTCCCGCCTGTCCGCCCCGTCCCCCGCCTGCCCCTACATGAGTGCCCTTACCTCCGCCGGCGCTGCTCCCGCCTGTCCGCTCGCACCACCGCTCCTCCCCTGCGCCATGTCCGCCGCTCCTCCTCCGCCGCCGGTCCTCTGCTCCTGATGTCACCGCTCCTCCCCCGCGCCATGTCCGCCGCTCCTTCCCGTGCTCCTAACGTGACCACGCACATCGCAGCCGGCGCTACTTTTGAGGGACTACTTTTTTTTTAATCTAACATTTTAAATAACGTTTATTTTTTTACATTTATGTAGCCTATAACCATCTACACACCCTGCCGATTTCAACGGTGTATCGGGTGTGTAGATTGCGCAGTGGTTCCCGAGTTTACCCGCCTCAAAGCCTGAAAGTTTCTGCTTTATTATAGTAGTATAGATTAGTGACACGGAACAGGAGCGCAACCCTCTACCTGTATATTAGTGACACATGCAGGACACAACCCTGTACCATTATACTAGTGACATAGCACAGAAGCACATTCTTCTACCTGTATACTAGTGACAACAAAAAGAACAACCCTCTACCTGTATATTAGTGGCACACCAAAGGAGAACACCGATCTACCTGCTTACTAGTGACACCGCAGGAATCTCTCCTGCAAAGTTTGATTACCGATTGCCTCAAAATGGGTCAAGTCACCCTTATCCCAAAAAGCCAAAATGCAGATTTGATGGAAACAAACAAATTCAGACCAATCTACAACATCACGACTTTAGCCAAACGTCTTGAGATATGCGTACACACACAACTATGTAATCACATCGAACAAATCCAACTCCTTGACCAATATCAATCAGGCTTCAGATCTGGACACAGTAGGGAAACTGCTCTGACACACATTGTGGATGACGCATTGAGACTACTGGACCAAAATGAAAGTTGCCTTCTTATACTCCTTGATCTTTCCACGGTGTTCGACATGGTCAAACATGACAACTTGATCGATCTTCTTGAAGAACGGATGGAGTTATCAGGTCCAGCCTTACATTGGTTTGCATCGTTTCTGCATAATAGTACTCAGAGAATCAAAGTCCATCACTCCCTTTCCAACAGTACCCTGGTCTCAACTGGAGTACCTCAAGGATCGGCACTATCACCCATGCTCTTCAACCTGTTTGTGGAAACTCTCACCTAAATTCTGAACCTCTCGAACATACACTACCACGTGTACACAGATGATACTCAACTGTACATGAAAATTTCAATACCCGATGACAAGAAAACTATTAACTCAGCTCTTGTGAAAAACTCAACCCTGGTTAACCCTCAAGCACCTTGAGACTCTAATGGGTGAGTAGTGCTCTCTACAAAATCCTGATTGATTGATTAATCACCTTATGTTAAACACTATGAAAACCAAATTCCTCCTGATTTCCCCACACAATCATGCTACACCCATCCAGGACTGGCTCAAACAACTAACGGCCCTCAGTTACCCTCCACATGCTGTGGACTCCACAAGATCATTAGGCATAACTCTGGACAAACACCTGAATATACAAGACTACATCAGCGCAACAACTAGAGGAGCTAATCAGCAACTCTACACGTTAAGGAAAATCAAACCCTTCATACTTCCTGACAACATGAAGCTTGCAGTCCAAACCCTAGTTATCTCCCGATTGGACTACAGGTTTGCGACCCTATCTGGACTTCCCAAATCTAGACTGGCCCCTTTAAACCCTTGCATGCGTCGGACGGCCCCCGGCCAACCGACATCACAGTGGGCATGTGCGAAGGATGGCCGGGGGCCGCCTGAACCCCGGTCACTCATTATTTCGCCCGCACCGCTGCGGAATTCGCGCCGCGGTCACCGAGTTAAAGGCTACTTTGAACTCTGCTGCCAGCTTCATCATAGGCTCAAGAAAACGTGAGCATATCACACCAGCAGTGGCGGCTGGTGACATTTGAAAGTGGTGAGGACGTAAAATAATTGTCATACTTCACCGTGGCGAGTGAGCGTAGCAAGAGTGCAAGCCTGAACACCCTGCAGGGGGGTTCGGGGAGTTCTCCCCCCAGAAAATTTTGAAAAAAGAGTGGACCATTGGTGCATTTTCAAGCAAATTTGAGGTCACAGAAACCCCTCTCGACTAATTTACAAATGTACACTTTCACCTCGCTTATGTTAATACCAATGAGTGACTGAAAAAAGTGCCTGCCTGACCTGAACAATGACGCCGTCAGACCAGGCATCCTGTATTCCATGGTTTTACTGCCTCCATAAGAACAACATTTCAAGTGCTCAGTGACAAAGGCCTACCAGAAATGTTCCATCTTCTACAGATGAGTGTCTTATAAATTAATCAGAAAAACTCCACCTTGTGACTAACATAACTGAACATGTTGGTATTGTTACTAATTGCAACTAATTTCACACATGTATCAGGCAGCGCGTGAATACTGAGTTAAAATATAATACATGTCCCCAAAGGAAGCAATAACACGCTAAATACTTATTCCTGGGTGTCAAAGCAATGCGGACTGTGTAAGAAATGGGAGACCCGGACACTGCTCACACGGAGAGATCATTCTGCTGCTGCAAGAGCCATCATTCACTGAGCCTCAGGTACTTTTTAAAAACTGTTCTTCAGGAGCAGTTTCTTATTACAAAACGCAACAGAAGAATGCAAAATTATTCGAGTTACAGCAAGTGTTGTACAGGTGTTCCATGACAGATGATAATATTTTTTTCTATATTAATTCTGCATTTCATTTGTTAAAATAAATGCCTTCATTGATTGCCATAGTCTGAGTAAAGTGCTTGCCTCGTCGACATAATGTAGTCAAGCATATGTTCCACAAGAAAAGACCCTGTAACTGAAAACGTCTTCAAAAATCGATTACACACATTCTAAGAAAGCGCACAAGCTTTAATTATTACGATTTTAATTGGACACATCAACACGCTTTTCTTTGAACCATTAAATGGGAAATTGATCAGCAGGCGTTGTTGGAGTACATGCATGTAAATGACCTTGGAAATAATGTCAGCTTCCTTTAATCGATATGCTGTGTTAATCAGAATATAATAAAGCAGTATACTCCCTTGAAGCCAATATCACCAGGACGCGCTGACATAAAATATTGAGAAAATCTACAATTTGGTAACAGAGAAGTTGCCCAGGTTTGACCCTCTCTTTCCAGCTACCGTGCAAAACATTCAGCAGGGCACAGTAAATTGAAGAACGAAAAAGAAAAAGAAGTCTGAGGTTGAAGGCGCAGGTGTAGCAATAAAATGACACCTCGCACAAGTTGAATAGTTTTAACTGGTTTTGTGCGATGATATCACAGTCTTGAGTGCGCGTGCTCCTGGCATTTTGAAATGGGGGTGTCTGTAATCCAACAAACTGCAATGAGAATTAATACATGCTGTGCTCTCAGGCAAATATTGCTACCCACATCCAGCGAGAAGACAAATGCTTATGTTAGTGCCAACACATTCCCTATCAGAATAGTAATGGAAACTATCCAGTTATCAACACTGCATCTGCATGGCACACTTACATCCAGGGCCGACCAAAGAGTCAGTACCCACAAAAGTGGGCAAGCCACTCCCCCCCTGTCCTCGAGCAGGACCACCCAACCGCAACAAGGCACTTCTGCTTTCTCGCAGTGCGAGAAGCAGAAACATAAAGTGGTCATTTTTACCATTTATGTTAGGGGCCTTCTCACACTGCGAGAAATCAGTGGGGCGACGCTCCCACACACCAATGGGGTAGCTGCCTCTGCACACCAGACATACTTAAACTCAACTGGCTTTCCTTCGAAGCAAGGATTCATCTCAACATAGCCTGCTTAACACACAAATCACTTCATTACAACACTCCAGTTTACCTGGCAAAAAATCTTGAATTATCCGCTTGAATCGAAACTTTAGAAGCTCTCACAACCTACCGCTGAACCTCAAAAATTTAACAGGAAAAGAACTTATAACCGACTCCTCGATTGCCACATTAAAAAAATAAGTCAAATGGTCGCTCCTGACCAGTTACTGTAAAGATAGTCCTGAAGTCACTGAGTTACAGTTGCTTTTTCTAACGCTCAATGATGCTTTTGTAAAGTTCTGTTAATTAATTTTGCCAGATTTGTTCTGTCTCGTTTTTCTGCTACCCTGACTACCCACATGTATTAATGTACTACCTTTACTTGTTCATCTTACATACTGTTAGAACTGGCTATTTCTGGTTGGCTAAGGCTGACGCCAAAGCCAGGCAGAAACCACCATTCTAGTCAGGGCAAGGGAGTCAAACGCCAAGATAACCCCTGCTCACCCCCTTGGTAGCTTGGCACGAGCAGACAGGCCTATCCCGGAGGCAATGTGTAAAGCATTTGCGCAAGCACACACCAGCAACAACATCCTAGGCACACCACAAAAGGAACTCCACACAAGGTTATATAAAAATAACTTCTGTATTGTCAAAACACTTCCGATAGAAATCACACATGTACATTGTGCCAACTGGCACGGGCAATATTCACAAGAGATTATTTACACTAGGACAGGGCCACATGGGCGCCTGTCAGAATCAGCACATTGCGCAAAACTCACATTAGGCAATTACCATCACATAGATAATCACATTGCGCCTAAATAAAATCACATACCAGCCCCCATCTAATAATGGGACTAAAGAGCCCTGTGTCCAGAATGTCAGGGCGTGCTGCCTTGCAGCGCCAGTCAGGGGTGCGCCACTGGCGCAAACCTAAACGTTGCAGGTGCCCACTACTTGCTGGGCACCTGGGAATATCACAAGACCTAAACGGTGCAGCTGCCCACTAATTGCTGGGCAGCTGGGAATCAAAACTGTGACAGGGTCCTCACTGACCCTAGAACAGAACTGCGCCCAATCGTTGGAGCCACACAGGTTCTGACACTACACTGCGCAGAACGTTGGAGCCACACAGGCTCTGACACTAACTTTGCCCCCTAAGAGCCCTCTCTGGGCTCGCAAAGCAACAAGGTGGGCAGGGAGCCTCTCGGGGCTCTACAACAAAGAATGCCCCCAGAGCTTCTCATGGCACCAAACACAAAATGGCCCCCACCGTTGGAGTCCCCCTCCTGGGGACTCGAAGTAATATTGGGGAACCTAGAGCCTCTCAGGACTCGAAGTAAACAAAATGCCCCTGATGCTGCGGGGTTTAAAGGGGAAGCAGCCCGCTACCTTCCGGGGACGCTCCAGAAATACGCCCGGCCCCCACGGGGCTTTGAAAGGGTAATGGTGCCCTGCAACGTAGGAGCTCGAAAGCACAGATATGCCCCCGGGGTCCTCCTGGCTAAATCGAGAGCGCATGCGGTCCGTCGGAGCCTCTCCGGCTCTGGAGGAATGCTGCCAATGGAGCCCAAATTCAAAGTGAGGCCCTACGGCCTCAACCACAAAGGCCCTTTCACTGGAGGGGAGGGGCGGGCACCGGCAATGTGCCCCGACGCCCCCCTCTCCTTTACACAGCCCCGGACCCCACACACCGGATCCGTGGTCTCCTTCTCCGGTCTCTGTCGGCAGGACGTCCTTTCAGTAGCGCGGGGCTCCTCTCCCCTCCCAGGAGCCTCGCAAGGACGACGCCGCACTGCCTCTTCTTTCTCTCCTCGGGCCGGCAGCCAATCACGGCGCGGCCCAGGGAAACGTCATCGGGGAATCCCGGTCCGGTCAGGCAATCCTAGCGCGGTCTCCTCTTCTTCTCCCGGGCTCCCTCAGCACACGGGAGCCCCGCAGCAGGCCACGCTTCCTCTTTCCTGTCCCGGGCCGGCAGCCAATCAGAGCCCGGCCCGGGGAATGATTACACGGGGTGCCCCTCAGTCCCGCCCCCGGCCTGCCTGACTTCCTGGTTGCGGCCGGGCGGCAACGGGGACAATTTCACCGGGAAATGCCGGGTGGGCACCGGCGGTAAAGATAAATAAAACGCTTCTCAGGCGCTAGCAATAAAATACAGCTCTCTCCAGCGCTATGGCAGAATGAAGCGCCCCTAAGCGCTATGAGCAAGGAAACAGCGCTCCTAAGCGCTATGGACATTAAAGCGCTCCCAGGCGCTAAGGGGGGGGCAGCGTCCATCAAGCCCCCAAGGCAAGGACTCCCATAGCAAAGGGGTCCCAGCAGGCCTGGCAGGATAAAGATGGAGCAACACAACTCCCAGTAAGGAAGATCCATCAGCCTCTAAGTCAATCAGATATCCAGGGGCTGGGCAGGGCTCAGGGAGGCAAGCCTTCCCCTGAGCCCAAGCAGCAGCATGCCCCTGGCAGGATTCAAGTCAGAAAAAAGAACATTTTTAGAGTGTCACAGCACCCTTTTTATACCCAAAAATCCTTTGTCTAAAAGGGTGCAGGCAGTGTGAGAACCAGCTAGAACTGGTTATAGGGAATTCCTTTCACTGACCAGGCTAGGGACATCAGACGCACCCCAGTGGGTGGAGCCAGCATTGTGTGGGGAAAACCCAGCCTCATTCAGGACCCTCAAACCAGACGGTCAATCCACAAGCAGGCCCAGGCTCACTCTTCCCCTCACATCAGCATGCTAAACACTCCATTCACCACCGGGGCAGACCCTCCCAGACTCTTGGAGCCAGGCTCACCAGCCAGCCTCAGCCAATCACACGCCAGACACAAATTACACAAATATGCCAACTTCTAGAAGTCGCACTTCTACACTAGACACAATCATGCCGCATATACCATTGCGCAGCATTCAATCTCACGAGTTTGCACTCGACCCTGCACTCCCCACACATCAGGAACTACCATGGGCATACATATTCCCCATTCATTCCTATGGGAGGGCAGGTCACTCACCACACATACACAGAGAGCTCACGCACTTTACACTGTACCACAGTGAAAAAGTGTGCAGAGGCCTAAAACCACCAACACCAGGTCACAGAAACAGGCTAGGAAAAAGCAAAAAGTCTTGGGGTGAACCTGCCAAAAGGGCCGGGTCCAACACATACTTTATGTACAGCGCCGGATACCCTTTCGGTTCATGTTTGTGCTTTATAAAACCTTTCAAATATATAAAAAAGCGGTGTTCCTGCACTGTGCCACATTGTTATAGATAGAGGGATGTGCTCCTGTGCTGTGCCACTGGTATACAAGTAGAGGGTTGTGCTCCTGTGTTCTGCCACAACCCTCTACCTGTATACTAGCAATGAAGCACAATAGCACTACCCTCTACTTGTATACTAGTGACACAGCACAAGTGCACAACCCTCTACCTGTATGCTAGTGATGAAGCACAATAGCACAACCCTCTACGTGTATACTAGAGACACAGCGCAGGAGCAGAACTCTCTACCTGCATACTAGTGACACAGCAAAGCAACACAACCCTCTAGCTGTATACTAGTGACACATACCAGGAGCACAGTCATCCACCTGTAGACTAATGGCACAGCACAAGAACACAACCTTTCACCTGTATACGAGTGGCAAAGGACAGGATTGTAACCCTCTACATGTATATTGGTGACACAGCCCCCCTATGCAGTCCTTAGTTTGTCAGGGCACTCGTCAGGAGGCCACTGCAGCTTGCACCACACCTTGTGTCTGCAAGTGATGCTAGTGACAGCACCAACACACTACTGATCATTACACTCTTAAAAGTGTGACAATTGCAGGCCAGCAAAGCTGTAAAATGTCTGGGTGGTAGGTATTAGTCATTTATTATTGTGCATTGAATTAATAAACAACTGTTGTCTTTATCTCAAAATTGGACTGACAGAGCTACCATGTGCAGACTCTTATAAGTGCTGCTGCTGAAAATGAAGTGCTGGTGCGGAGCACTGGAAACTAGGCTCAAAGAGTAGAGCCTAGAATTCTGCACACGCGTTCTACTAGCAGGATTATTAAGCCACACAAAAGGCATACAACCCTCTACCTTCAAACCAGTTACTCTTTAGTAGAGCACAACCCTCTACAGGTATACTAGTGACAACGCAGGAGATCAACCCTCCACCTCTATTCTAGTGACACAGCACAAGAGCACCACCCCCTATATTTGTACTAGTGACACATACAGGAAGTCAACCCTCTACCTGTAGAATAGTGACGCAGAACAGGAGCACAGCCGTCTACCTGTATACTAGTGAAACATGCAGAGCACAGCCCGTCGCGCTCCCCATGAAGCTGGTACAGAGGGGTGCCAGGAGCCCACACTGGCCCCCGAGAAGAACTGGAGGAGGGGAGTGCCGTCAAGCCCACCCCTGAGAAAAGTGGCAGGGGCCCGGGACCCCAACTCCGGGCCCCGGGGCTGCCCGCGGCAGCTGGGGAGTGCCGTCGCGCTCCCCGGGATCCCAACTCCGGGCCTCGTGTGCAGTGGAAGGAGGGGGGAAAACCGTTGCGCCCCCTTCGTGAAGAAGACGGTGGGGCAGGGGATCCAAACTCCAGGCCCCGCCGAAGCAGGGGAGTGCCATCGCGTTCCCCGTGAAAAATAGCCCAGGGGCCCGGAACCCCATCCCCGGACTCGACGAGATGAGGAGGAGTGCTACTGCACTCCCCTGAAGCTGGAAGGAGGCAGGGGGGGGTGCCGTTGTACTCCCCTGAGGTCCGCCTGGCAGGAACCTCCGTGTCTGCCCACAGGAGCGAGCAGACCAGTAGAGGGGTGCCGGCTCCCGTGGCAGCACGCAAGGGTGCTGGCCGGGCGGGGAGCAGAGGGTGGAACCGGGCCCCTGAAAATATGCAAGAGCGGCTGGGGGTGGGCTCCCCGAGCCCCATGCCCGGACCGGCCTGCAAGGGAAAACCACTGTTTCTCTGCGTGTGGTGGTCCCAGAAGGACGGGATCACCACAAGGTGTGTGCAAAGGTGCAGGGGGAGCTGCAGGAGCAACTCAGTCTCCCCCAGCACGAAAACAGAAGCCCCCCCTAAGTCTCATGGGGACTTGAAAAGAATAACCCTTCAAGGGTTCAGCCAGCATTTTAACACCTCCTGGTCTGGAACTTTTGGTCTACAGCTAGAGGTGTATTGAGAAGTGCGCCAAGGGATGAAGAGCTGAGTTGGGGATGTCTGGAGAATGGCATCCCCTGGAAGTGAAGAAGTGTAATTGCACCAGAACTGCATTTACTAATGATATTTCTTTTTGAAGAACTGGAATTCACATGTGTAATGTGGAGTACCTGTGTAAGGTAATGTCATAAGCCAAATGGAGTTATGTTGCTCGACATTCCTGCTAGGGTATCTGGCTGTATATGCCTAATCCTGTGAATTCATCTGTGATGCCTTTAGGGGCTGTAATTGCAATGCATTCTAATGACCAACAAATGTGATGAGTACTGTCATTCTAAAGTGATGCTTAAACATGTATTCTTGCTGCTGCGCTTAGGTTAAGAACAATCCAGACTGTTAGACCCTAAGATGTAGAGGTATATACATCTTGGTCAGTAGGAGATGCTCAGTTAGGGTTATGTGTCACCAGGGCAAAGGTGCCTAGTTTAAATGCTTGTTGAGGTAATGGCTGTTCGATCAGTAGCGCCCCCCCCCCCCACCTTCTCCCCAGGGACTTGAGACACTTGCGGGTATGTAGTGGGCTTTACAAATGATTGATTGATTGATTGATAGGGTGGGTCGCCACTGGGATGGTGCCAGTGCGCAGGGCCCTCGCTCCAGGTTATGTTTAACTAACTGCATTCGGGGCAAGATGAGGTGCATATATGGGGGTGGTGGTACAAGACCCCACCCCCTCTGCGGGCGGGGTGGAGATGTTATGCAATGTCACAAAGTAATTCCAACAGCATATGTATATTTTTAAATTGGTTCATAGTATTGAGTAGTGTGTGTGTTTAATAAATGTACTCTTACTTTAAAAAAAGTAAAGTACAGAGTGGACAATCAATTATTGAATGTTATTTCTGCATACCTGTAAATGGCGATTACTAGCCCACATCACCTCCCTTAACTAAGCCTTCAGACTGCTCTGCAACGCTACCCTCTGAGAGTCAGGCGCTACAATTGGGTGTTTGGTTCCCAGTGAAGGACAAATGCAGTTGTGTTATGTGTGCAGGCCTTACAGATACTGTCTCGTTTTCCAACATTGCTGCTTTCCCGTAGATTGAGATTGGAGATTCAGACATTAAAGTGAGTGAGTATGGACCCAGGGCTACCCTTGGAACTGAAGTGTTAGTGCTTGTTGGCGAAGCACTGCTGATTAGTTCTTCTGCACTCTGCCATTTAGTAGATGGCAATAGTGACGGGTGGGACAGCAGTTTCTGTTGTTAGGAAAGGAATTATTTAAGCAGGACCAGCCCTTTTGTGTGTCCCTCATTACTGATTCAGGAACACTGATGGCAGCCAGGTGCAAAGATCTCACACTTCATTGTGCCTCTGTTTTGGACACTCATGCTTGATGCCAGAATCATTGCTGTCTCCTGTGAGTGTCCTCTTGACCAAGGAAAGGAGTGCTGGGTGCATAACAGACAGTCTTCCAGAGCGGAGGGAAAAGCACATGGGGAAAGAAGGAATGGGAAGAGAAAGAACACAGGTCCTACGGAGTGAGTGCAGAGATGTTTTTGTGATACATATATATTCGAAATGCCTTCTGAGTAAAATAGAAAAGAAAATTGGGAATCAGTGAATCTGCTATAACGATAGGTTCTATACAGTTTTGTGCCTATATTGCTTATTACTAGTGTAAGAATACCTGAGTGAATTTCCTCTTCTGTTAAGTAGGCAAATGACTGCATGTAATAAAGGATCATACAATCTATGGAAATAAGAATAGAGTAAAGGTTTATGTGGCAACAGGAATCTAGAACACCATAAACTCTATATACATGTGTGAGAGTTAAGTTTACCTCATAGCTTTCTGTTCGGGGGACAATAGAAGGCTACAACTATTGACTAGAAAAGTAGAAAAAAGGAATCAAAGGTAAAACGAAATTCTATGTACAATTTCCAATTGTATATCTCTTCTAGTCACAAAAGGTCAAAAATAAAATACAAAACTATATAGAACCTTAGTAAGTTTACGTGTACTTCACTTTTTAGAGTTTTAGAAACAAGTATTATTATGTTACTTACTTTTTGTCCTTAGAATCATCACCACCATGTGCCAGACCCCAGCTGAGTAGCTCTCCCCCGCCCTCCTTGGTCCGGGCCCTCAGTCTGGGAGCTCCGGCGACTGAGGCCAGTCGACCCCAGCTGAGTAGTTCCTCTGTGCCCCCTGCGGACCAGGTCCTCAGCCTGGGAGCTCCGGCAAGTGAGGCCAGTCGACCCCAGCTGAGTAGCTCTCCCCGTCTTCCTTGGTCCGGGCCCTCAGTCTGGGAGCTCCGGCGTCTGAGGCCAGTCGACCCCGGCTGAGTAGCTTTCCCCTGCCCTCCTTGGACCAGGCTCTCAGTTTGGGAGCTCCGGCGACTGAGGCCAGTCGACCCCAACTGAGTAGTTTTCCTCTGCCCTCCCTGGAGGAGTTTAGCAGCCTAGCCCTTACGATCTCATCTGGCTCGCCTCTTGACCCTCTTCCGCCAAAACTCTGGAGGCTGTTTCAGGAGGAACTTTTCCAGCCTTTACACTCCATCTGCTGTCAGTCACTTGAAACAGGGATTGTACCGGGTTGTTGGAAGAAGGCAGTGGTATCCCCGCTTCTAAAAAAACCTACGCTTGACCCTGCCTGTCTCTCCAATTACCGGCCAATTTCCCTGCTTCCTTTTCCAGTTAAAATCATGGAAAAGTGGGTTACCCGCACTCTATCCGGCTTCTTGGAAGGAAACACTTGGCTGGATGAGACGCAATTTGGCTTCCGCCCAGCTCATGGGACGGAATCCGCGTTAGTGACCGTGCTAGACAATCTGCGGGCGCGAGTCGACAGTGGTCGGGCAGCCTTTTTGGTGCTGCTCGACATGTCGGCTGCGTTCGACACGGTCAGCCATCCAACCTTGATAGCGAGGCTGGAAGAGTGTGGAGTTAAAGACAAGGCTAGGGACTGGTTAATTTCCTACCTGGATAATCGTCAACAACGTGTGTCGCTCCCTCCCTTCAGCTCAGAGGAGCGGAGAGTAGGACAAGGAGTACCTCAGGGCTCAGCCATCAGCCCTATACTCTTTAATATTTACCTCCGCCCTCTAGTCCAGCTTATTAAATCATTTGGGATCTCTGCATTTAACTATGCAGATGATACCCAGCTGGTCTTTTCTCTGGAGGGACAGGATGCGGTCCCACTGGAGACTTTCCACCGGTGCATGCAGGCCACAGCAGACTGGCTCCGCTTGAACTCGTTACAGTTCAACGGTACTAAAACTGAGGTGCTGCATTGTTCCGGCGACCGAGTCCCCAGGGACCTCCCAGATGACTTCTGGCCCCGTCTTTTTCTGAGACGGTGTCAGCCACACACTCGGCGCGTAATCTGGGGGTCACTTTTGGGCCTAATTTACAGCTGGATCTGCACGTAAATAAGACCACGTCAACGTGCATGATGCTTATCCGGATGCTGCGTAAGGTCCTACCTCTCCTTCCTGAGCAAGCCAGATCCGAAGTAGTGCGGAGTACCATCCTAAGTCGACTCGACTACTGCAACGCACTACTTTTGGATGCCCCTGTAACACTACTGGGCAAGCTTCAAAGGGTACAGAATCTGGCTGCCAAACTCGCTCTTTCCCGCCCCTACTACAGTTCGTCTACAGCAGCACTACAGGAACTCCATTGGCTGCCGATTCACCTTCGTGTCCGATACAAAGCAGCATGCATAGTGTTCAGAGCTATTCATGGCTTGGGACCAATCCCGTTGCGGAGAATGTTTGCTTGGTATCTCTCATCTCGAGCCTTACGCTCCTCGTCATCCAAGCTGTTAGTAGTCCCGCGCTTCCAGAGAGTGAGGATGGGTGGCCGATCGTTCAGAGTAGCGGCGGCCAAACTCTGGAACTCCCTGCCACTATCCCTCAGGAGCCTTGAGGCTCTTCCAGCCTTTAGAAAGGCGTTGAAAACCTACCTTTTCCCGAGGATAGGCTAGCTGCTGAAGCTGTTGTTGGATCAGGGTTCAAAGCGCCAAGATGCCCTTGGTGGTGACAGGCTGCGCTCTATAAGTATACCACAATACAATACAGAACGGCAGACTTCTGAGGGTAAGTGCTGTGATCAGATAAGTGTAGTTTCATGTAGAAATTATCATCAATTAAACGCAGAGCACATTACTACCAAAGAGCCCGAATAATGCGATCCTTTGAATGTCCTGGTATTCCTTTCTTGTCTCTGAAGGGAAGTTCAGGAGCTGAGCAGGAGCAGCCACTCAGGATACCATGAAGCAAGGGAGAAAGGGGACTAAAACGCAGCTGAAGACGCCAATCACTGCATGTAGTGACCCGGAAGGGGAAGGTAAGTCAACCGACGGCTGCAAGGCTACAGGCGTGAACACTAGAATGCAAAGCAGCTTCCTGCTGCGTGAGGCCAGCTTTATTCCTGAAGCGCTCTGTCCCTGCCGCATCCGATATACGGATCACGGCAGGCTCGACAATCTCCTTGGGTTCTGATGTGATAAAGCCTCTTCATAAGGTTGTGGTGGGATACGGTGTTGAATGCTGCTGAGAGGTTGAGAAGGATCAGGGCTGTTGTTTATTTATTTTATTTATTTATTATAGTGTTTTGTATAGCACGAACATGACCCGTGGGTATCAGGTATGAGGTAGATACTTATATGGCTTTAGGAGGAGAATATATATATATATATACATAACATGATCGTTTACATTATGAGATAGGTTAAAGGATAGCAAATATAGAAGACGATTTAAAAGCAAACAAATATGAGGTAGGTAATTATAAGGCATTCGGGCGGTGAGTATATAAATATAAGTATTCATATTAGCATGAGGTAGCAGTAAGGGTACAACTAGGTCCAGGGAGTGACTCCTGTCCCGAGTCATCGTACAGTATTAATCATTGCTCAAGTCGGCATCTTTCCCTTCTAGCGACGTAAATGCTCTGTATCAGGGCAACAAGATCCTACCTGTGCTCAGAGTCTTCACTATGGGCCCGATGTAGGTAGCCCTTTACCGATCCGAATCGGCCGAAAATACCGATTTTCGGCCGTTTCCGATCGGTAATGGGCTACCGAGATGTAGGGGCACATTTTCGGTAATTTTACCGAATCGGTAATTAAAGAATTGTTAAGGATTCGGTAACGAATCCAGATGTTGGGACCTACATCCCATTTACCGATTTTGAAATACCGAATCGGTAAGATTCGGTATTTCTAAATCGGTAAATGGGATTTACCTACATCGGGCCCTAAGTAAGGTATTTACTCATCAAGATGCTTTTCATTTCCTTCTTAAATGTTGCTGTATTTTGAATCTTTCTAATGTTTGGAGGGAGTGAATTCCAGATTCTGGGGGCTGCTCCCGAGAACGCTCGGTCGTAAGTTTTCTTTTTCCGGAAAAAGGCTGGCCGCAACAGCAGCTCCTTGGCACTCCTGGCCGGTCTGTTTCCTCCTGATAGTTCAATTTTCCCGGCTAGGTATCTTGGTGTGTTGTAATGGAGCGCTTTATGGGTGATACACGCTATTTTTAGTTGAATTCTGGCTTCAAAGGGGAGCGAGTTTAATGCTTTCAGGTGAGGAGAGATATGGTCGAATTTCCTCGATCCAGTGATAAGTCTTGTCGCTGCGTTGAGACATGCTTTTAGTGGTGCTATAGACCTTTTTGGTAGACCGGCTAAAGTGGTGCATCCATACTCAATCCTTGAGATAACTAAGGATTGGACTGCCAGTTTAAGATCCGCCTCTGAGATGAATGGTTTCAGTTTTCTTATGTAGTTCAAGTGGAAATGGGCACTTTTAGCCATTGATTCAATGTGGGCTTGCATGTCGAGGTTCTCATCTAATGTGATTCCTAGCGATTTCGCTGAGTTGACTAGGGTTGGGGTGCAGTTTAACGCTGTCACCAGCTTGGTCCATTCCTTCATTTCCGTTTGGCTCCTTGTAGGTGCAATTAATAGGAACTCAGTTTTGTGAGCATTCAGCTTCAGATGATTGGTTGTTAACCATTGCAATGTCATTTTTAACGTCTCTTTCATTAGTTCAATGTCTTCCAGGGACGTGATCTTTATGTATATTTGCGTGTCATCCGCGTACATGTGATAAGATATCTGTGAGTTACGGAGAATTTCTGTAAGGGGTTCGACATACAAGTTAAACAGGTCTGGGGATAATGTCGATCCTTGAGGGACTCCGATTGAGTTAGGGCATGATGGTGAGAGTGAATGGTTGACCAGGAATCTCTGTGTTCTGTTTCGCAGGAATGATTCGAACCATTTCAGCACATTACCAGACATTCCCATCCTGTCCTGCAGCCTGGACAGTAATGCTTCGTGGTTTACAGTGTCAAATGCGGAAGATAGGTCCAGGAGAATCAGTAGGCATGCTCGATTTTGATCTAGGGCCTGTAGTGCGTCGTCAATAATATGGAGGATCGCTGTTTCCGTGCTATGTCCTGCTCTGAATCCTGATTGGTAATCATCTAGTAGGGAGAAGTTGGTGATGTGTTGGCTCAGTTGACCTTGCACGCATTTCTCAATTAGTTTGGCAAGTAAAGGTATGTTGGTCACTGGGCGAAAATTATTCGGATCTGTTGCATCCGCTGTAGGTTTTTGGATTATGGGGACGACTTTTCCTGTTTTTAGGCAGTCTGGGAGGATCCCTTGTGATAGCGATGTATTTATAATTTTAGTCTAGATTGGAACCACAATATGGCTGATTTCTTTTACGCATTTCGCGGGTAGAGGGTCGTGATAGTGGTTATTAGGTTTGATATCCGAGAGCGTCTAAGCGACGGTGTAATGGTCATATAATTTGAAGGTATCCCAATGTGCCTTGTTTTTGATCTTATTACAATTTGTTTTCAAGCTGGTGTCGATCGTAGATACTGGTTGGGTAGGTAGGCTATCCGTAGCACTTTTAAGCTCTTTCTCAAACGAGATGGCCTTCTCCGTGAAAAATGTCGAGAATTCTTCGCAGCTTAGTAGAGTTTTTGTGTTCTCTTGGGCAGTTTTTGCTAGTTTATTTGATTGTGCTTTAAGATTTCGAATAATTTCCTTGGTCTGTTTTTAGCATTATCAAGTTCAGATCTTATAAATTCCTTTTTGGAATTTATGATCTTTTTGTTACATTGGTTTCTAATTTTTCTGAGGGATTTCAGCTCGGGGGATGATGGGCGTTCTCACCATTTTCTTTCAGCTTTTCTCAGTTTACGCCTTTCTTCGTTCAGTGACCCATTAAACCATGGATTTTTTATCTTCTCTGAGAAGCTTTTCATTTTTAATGGCATGGTGTTGTTGACAATTTTCGAAACTGATGTTGTGTAGTGATCTGTCAGATCATTTACATTCTGCAGGTTGCTAGGGAGCTTTAGGTCTCTCTCACAGCAATCTATTAGTAGCTCAATATTCTCCTCTTTTGTGTCTCGAATCCATTTTTTGAGCTTGACGGGTTGCGAGGTCTTGCTCCTTTTCAGTGTGGGTATCAGAAAATGATATGGCATGATGATCGGACCAGTCACACGGGTCAATTGAGAGGATAGATGTGGCTTTGTTTCTTGAGATTATCCAGTCTAACGTTGCTCCTTTAGAGTGTGTCGGTTGCGTGCATGCTTGAGTGAGGTTCAGCTCCGAGAGGAAATCTTTGAACGTGTTGACTAATTTGTCATTGCAGTCATCCCAGTGTAAGTTGAAATCGCCTAGGAAAATGTTATTGGTGTCGGTGTTAGAGTTGGCCATTATGATCTCCATTAACTGATCAGTGAACTTGGCGTTCTCTCCTGGTGGGTGGTAAAGCGCATGCAGGTTGCATCTCTGATTGCCTGCTGATCTTATATTAAGACCTAGGTATTCACAAGATTCTAGTGGGTCGGATTGCATTTGCTTGATCTCAATATCCGATCGGTGAATGCAGGCTAAACCTCCTCCTATCTTCTTTATTCTATCTAGTCTTACAATGTTGTACTGAGGAGGTACTAGGAGATCCATGGTTGGAGATGATGACTCCGATAGCCACGTTTCTGTAAGGATTGCCAAATCAATTTCCTTGTTGATGATGAGGTCAGCTATGTCTGATGCGTGTTTGGTTGCAGAGCGACAGTTGAGTAGAAGGCATATCATAGGTTTCCCTGAGTTACTGGGGTTCAGATTTTTCGATTCGGCTGTTAGCTGAACTTGTTGTGAGTTATTGAGGTTGGGTTTTCTTTCATTCTGTCTGGATGTTCTATTGTGATCGATCGGTACTGTTTTGATTATCTCCCCTTTCTTGCGGTTCGAAGGTTCATATGATCGGAGTAGGGCAAGGGTCTCCTCCTTCGACCAGGAATTCGTCCTAATTGGTCGGTTGTGTCTATTTGATAGTGGCATGGCTGTCTCGTTGCTCTTTCTTTGTGAGGAGTGTACCAGATTTTGGATATGTGTGACCTTGGAGTGGGTGCTTACCGTCGTTTCCAGTATTTTTTCCATCGCTTGCCGAGTACTAAGTGTGTCTTGTGCTATGTTGCCAATTAGTTTCTGAAGCTCTTTGATATCTTTCTGATTTTGGAGTGATCTCTTAGGGATGAGTAGCATTTCTGTTCACGATCTGCATTTTGCTATTCTTTGTTTCTGAGCAATTCTTTTAGCCGAAATCCTTTTCTTTTTATCCTCGGTATGGATGTCAGTGCCGATTCTGATTGCGATGAGGGATGAGTTGTCTATATTTTGTGCTGTTAAGAATGCATTTGTGGGTGATATTCTAGGTGTCTCATGAGTTGTACTAGAGAGGGGTAAGGAATGGTTGATACCTTCTACTCTATTTGTTTCCCGGTTATGATTGATTGGCTCACTCACGGGAAAAGACCGCGCTGAGTGCGGTGTCTCTTCATTTGGGAGCGGTCGATTCCTCCCTTTGGATTTGGTTCTGTTCGTTAATCGCATGTCTTGAAGACCGCTTTGACCTTTTTGTCTTCTTCTCAGAAGTTGTCACTCCAATTTTAGTTTTGTCTCCTGTTCTTGTAGCTTGGTCTCGATGTCCTCCATTTCGTTTAGCGATTCTGGTAATAGTGTTGTTAATGTCAGGATTGTCTTTTGGTGGGGTCCGGTGTAGTTGATATCTTGATCCCTCTAATGGAGTGTCTTCATTTGGGAGCGGCGTGGACTCTTCTCTTTGGATTTGTTCACATGACTTGTAGGCCTCTCTGTCCTTTCTGTCCCATTCTCAGATGTTGTCATTCCTATTTCAATTTCAATTTGTTCTTCTAGTCTTGTAGCTTGAGCATGATGTCCTCCATTTCGATTGTCGCCTCTGTTAATAGTATTGTTATTGACAGGATTGCCTTCTGATGGGGTCCGGTGTAGGTGACATCTTGCGACCTCTAATGATTCCTTTAAGGTCGGAAATACATTGTCGAACTTATCTAGCTCGCTGTTGGCTGCTTGTATCAGCACTATTCCAGTTTTGTACATAGTAATGCATAGTTCCGCTTTGCATCTTCTTGACGGTGAGATCATCATTTTTGTCCCATGTGGGATATTTTTTATAGCTTTTATGTTAAGCAGTTTTGTGAAGGTATTGCGCCATTTAGCCGTTTTATTTGTGAAGAATATCAGGTCATTCACTATAGTGCCTTTATCTATGCTAACGTAAGGGTCGGAGATCAGTGTGTCTGGGTTATTTCTCAAGAAGTTATGTTTGAATTTTTTGCTGCATTTTTGGATAACTTAGTTGGATATTTTATGGTCTGGGCATTCGGTCCAACTGACTCCAAGTAGTTTTCGTCCATGTTTGCTCCTTTTCGTTGGTCTTGAGGTGACTCCTCTCTATTTGACTGCGTGAATTCCTTCTTCAGTTGGTGTAGTAATTCTCTTAAACTTAATTACTGGCTAATGGTAATCATAATTATATCCAATATTATGACATTAGTATTTTATAATGATATCATGTGTTGAGACAAATAGGATTAGCTTAGAAATGGTGGTGAATTGTAGCAATCCTTGATATATTCCTGTTATAGATTTTACATCCCTGTGGTTTCATGTATATTCATTAGAATGTGCTCTCATCATACAGATTGAACAACTAGCTCCATTTCAAGGTGTCCGCCGATTTAGATGTTCTTCTGTAAGCTGCACCCTTTCTTTCTCTCTACTCTTGCCTTTGTCCTCTTTCCCTTTTCATCATCTGTTTGGGGTTGGCTCCTTCCTTCCCCTGAAAAATTCGTTAGTCCTCTTTCACTTGTTCCTGCCTCAGCATTGATGTCATTTTGAAGTCCTCTCTTTATACATCTGTTCTGTTTGGGGTCAGGGGTTGGCTCATTCCTTCCTGCCCCGGAAAAATTCCTTAGACCTCTTTCCCTTTCTCCCCGGTCGAGAAGGGATCTGATGTCGTTAGTGGCAGCGATCAGGGTGATTTCTGTGCTGTGGTTGGTGCGGAATCTGGATTGGAAGGGGTCCAGAAGATTGTTGAACTCTTTCTATGAGTTGGCAGTTGATGCCCTGTTCGAGGACTTTGGTGGGAAAGGGGAGCAGAGAGATCGGACGGTAGTGCCTGAGTTTGCTGGGGCCGGAAGAAGGTTTCTTGAAAAGGGGCTTGACTTCTTGACATATCAGGGGCCATAGACATTTGAACTCCTACAGAGGGTAAAGGGCACCAGAGGGGGTGCTGCGCATTTCTGGGGATTGTACATTGCAACCCTGCCAATGTACCTTTATTGAACTGTGTAGATTTTGTTTTATTGGGAGCTTAAAGGACTTTATTTCTTACTAAAAATAAGAGCAGGGCTAGACATAACATTATTGTGTCTGTTGGTTGACTGTTGAGTTCCGAGCGCTTGCCCCGCCCGCCCTCCACTTCCGTGAGAAACCTTTGACTGCTCGATATGACTAACCTGAGAATGAAGTGCAGAAAGGGATGTCCTTGGCTCAGTTTCGAGCCATAGTAAGACAGACCCCAGGACACTAGAGGCAAACAACCTCAACCAACATGCTCATTAGCCTTGATCGTAGTCTAGCAGTGCATGAACCCTGAGCCTTGTGCGCAGAGCTATGATATGGTGCACAGTGTTTTACAGCAATGAGCGCGTCACTCAGCTCTCACATAGGCGCACCCATATATACACAGAGATGCCTATGTAATTTCACTGATGTATAACTCCAGACCTATGAACAAAAGCTCACAGAAGCACACATGCATTTGCACACTCACAAATACCACCAGACTTTGCAATATACACATTTCGAGACAGGCAAGCACAAACCCACAGCCAGTATATCCAAACAAAAGCATACACATCCCTCAAACACACATGTACACATATGAGTCCCTGCCTCTGAATACTCCATGGCTCAAAATATATACATTCATACGAAGACACACAGAAACACTCATCCATGCCCACAAAACACACAAAGATAGAGATGCGCAGACATGCGTGCACTCCCATGAATAACATCATACATGAACACATACTTAGACACGTACACCTAAGCATCAACATGCATGCATACGCAAATGCGCACACACATACACACACTAGTACATACTCACAGCCAGATGCCACAACTGCGCTCACATACACTTCACACACCATGTAAGTTTATATAAGTACTATTTTAAGGTCAGAAAATAAATTCTTGTTTTTATTTATTTTAGGACGAGCCTTTGGCCTAATCAGCCATGATGTCCAAGCACAGTGACTCAAGTCAGTATATTTATCTGGTGGGGACCATGATCCAGTCTGAAGGGTGACGAATCAGACTCTGTGTGTCCACACAAAGACATGGGCACAGAGACAACACTCACTGGAGCCACTCACCCTCATGGTTTTATATTGTTCCTCTTTCTTGACTTTAGACTCCAGAAAATATTCCTCCTCTTTCTTCAGAAAATGCAGCCACTCTTGAAGTTTTACCTGCAGGGATAAGAGTGCAAGAAGTAAGTGTTGCTCTGTGGAGTGCGATCTTACTTACAAAAAAGAGTCACAACAGTACCTGCCCCATGTGCGCACAATGAATGTAGCAGTCATACATTAATAATGTGAGCACCACCCAAACATATCCAGATTGTAAGTACTAGTCGCACATATCAGGATTGTGAGCAGCAGCCCCAAGTACCACAGACAAGAATATAGACAACAGTGTCACTTCTTCAGTTCTGTTCTTGCCTAGAAGGACCTGAAATCCTGTTCCACACAAACTAGCTTCAACACTGGCACTAACTGCTACTAGATGAAGACACTGGGCTCGATTCACAAAGGAAAACTTAGACGTTTGGTCTATACTTAGACCAAACGTCTACGACCTTGGGAATTCACAAAGGGCTTTTACGAGTACTGTCTTTATGGTCGCGCTTGGGGTCAATGACAGGAGTCAGGCAGTTGTCTGCAGAGTCTGCAATAGAGCAGTTACAGCCCTTTACAAGGACTGAAGCAGGAATCAGACACCAGCCTTACGGGGTCTGCAACAGAAAAACAGGCAACACACTCATGAAGGGGTCTGTGACAAGAAACCTACCAGAACGAGACAGAAGACACCAGCCCTTTACAGGGTCTGCAGCAGGGATCAGACACCAACCTCATACAGGGCTAGAGCTGGAGACAGGCAGGATTAGTGAGAGAGCAGGCAGCACGCTGATGCAGAGTACGCAGCCAGGAGAGCAGGCACAGACCCCAAGAATGGAGTATGGCAGCAGTCAGATTGAGAGCGTGAACTGTAGGATCAAAGGTTTTGACGCAGTGTCCATGTGACAAACTGCTTCTGTTTTTCTATCCTGGCCCAGGAAATCTTCTCGTGCAGGAGCCCCGCACCACGAGCCCCCTGACGAGTGCTTTAAATTTGGCGTGTTCCTTCCTCTGCAGCAGAGTATGAGGCTGAGGTCCACCCATAGTGGTCCTGCTTTTAATCCGAATGGATCCCCCTCCCATGACCAGTTCATGACACTACTAAAGGTTTGTGGCAGCTGAGTAGAGTAGTGGGGTAGATGTTGCCTCAAAGTCAGATAGGAGAGTGACTGACACTACCTTCTGACTCCGTGTAGTATGTCATAAATGGGAGCTCGACAAAAATGGTTCAGCACACCATACAATGTATAATGACAGTATTAATGAGGTTAATAATATCAATAAGCCATGGTGTATTCTTTTCTTGTTTTATTCCAAATCTTCACATACAAGTAGCCAACGCGTTTCGTCCGAAGGACTTCTTCAGGGCGAATAATGATAAGATACTGTTTTGTGTTCTGGACTTTAACAGTAAGAAACAATCTCCAGCTACTGTGTTGGCACCAGTCTCCAGGAACTTGGATGGCAAATATCCTTGTGTTCTGTGATGGACTGGTCAAGTTTCTGTGATAGATATATTCCAGCAAAAAGAAAGGATGTCAAAATACACATCCATGAAAGGTGATGTCAATATTCACCTTCGCTGAAAAACGTGTCTCTGTTTCCTTCGGTCTCCTCGGTCGCCGTCTCGGAAAGGTAGTTCGAGGACTACCTTTCCGAGACGACGAAACGCGTTGGCTACTTGTATGTGAAGATTTGGAATAAAACAAGAAAAGAATACACCATGGCTTATTGATATTATTAACCTCATTAATACTGTCATTATACATTGTATGGTGTGCTGAACCATTTTTGTCGAATTGTACACAGTGCCTTTGGCATTGACTCTGGAGGCCTAGGGGTATATGGCCTCAGGTTCTTGGCACCCACAGATATAACCAGACCAAGATTTATTAGATTGAGTGCAGTCAAGTGTCTTACCCTGTACCCCTGTTCTAGCATCACAAATCATAAATGGGAGCTGTCTGTATGTACGTGCAGCATGCATATTGTGACACAGATCTGTATAGCGCTGTATTACCATGAGCAGGGCCTCACAGTGCTGTCAGGCTCAGGTACCTTCAGGCCCAGGTCTATAGGATGCAGTGCTTGTGGACATGTGAGGTGAGGTACCCATGTGTGGTGATGGGGGCCTTGGTGTGTGTGAAAGGCTTTCTGTTGTAGGGTGAATCAGGTACTAGCTGTAGTCTGTGCCAAAAGTCCCCCTCCCCACCATTCCCTGCTCCTCACATACCCCCGCCCCACCCTCTGTTATAATGTTTTTAAGGCCAAGTACAACATTTGTCTTGCCTTGAATATCTATCCTGATGGAAGGAGGGATTGTGTGTGGTTCACTCTCAAGTTCACTGGTTCCCTCCAAAGATCTGGGGGTTATTATGAATCTGGCTGGACAGTTGGATTGGAGCTAACTGTCCTAGGACAGGATCTACACTGTCCCCTTTTAACTGTATGGAGCTCTGCACAGCACTGAAGAGAACACTGAAGACCAGAGATGGGAATGATGGCCGCCTCCCTTCTACAGGAGGCGCTAGACCCCAGGACCGAGGAAGGACCTCTACTGAAGAGAACGCTGAAGACCAGAGACGGGAATGATGGCCGTCTCCCTTCTACAGAAGGCGCTGGACCCCAGGACCGAGGAAGGACCTCTACTGAAGAGAACGCTGAAGACCAGAGACGGGAATGATGGCCGTCTCCCTTCTACAGGAGGCGCTAGACCCCAGGACTGAGGAAGAAAGTCTGTTGCTGCTGAGGAAGGACCCAGGAGGTGGGCTGCCTTTTGTGGGGGGAGGTGGGGGGGGGTTGTCCAGATCACCCAGAGCCCAGTCCAGTGTTGAGCATCTTAAAGTGAGGAGGTCAGAGACTCTGAGGTTCCCAAGACCAGGAGCCTGTGATCGCAGCCCAGCCTGACGGTCATTCATCCTGTGACGGGTCCCCACAGCCAGCGACGTTCATGCAAAGCTACAGGAGATCTTCACTCTGTGCCCAGTGACGATGTAAGTCTCCCGTGCCTGGACCCTGCACTCCTCTGTGTGTCTGGTGAACCCTGCACTGCTGGGGAGTCATCTGTACCAATGTCCTTGTGGCCTTGTGCGCTTCACAATGCATTGCTGCAGCTCTTCTTCTGCACCTTCTGCCACGTCCGATGACCACCTGAGCTCCTGTGCTACACCCTGCAGTGCTGCACATCTCCTGCTGTGTCAAGAAGTATGTGAGCCTTTGTGCTACATCCTGCACTTCCCTTGGTGACTGATGAATCCTGCACTGCTGGGGAGTCATCTGCACCAAAGCCCTTGTGACCCTGTGCGCTTCACAATGCACCTCTGCTGTGTCTGTGCCCATGTGAGCCTGTGTGCTACACCCTGCTTTACTGCCTCTCATCTGCTGCATCCCATCAACACGTGATCGTTGTGTGCCACAGCCAAAAATATACATTGTATCCTCTTAAAGAGTTAACATGTGCATTGACTTGCGAATCTTGAACACCCACACACACACCAAGTGCTCCTCTGCAGCTTCTTCCTCTGTGGAACTGTCACTTGTGAATCAAAACACCCACATACACTCCCTTCACAGACTTCTCGTTGGGGCCAACGTGGTGCACTATGATTCATAAACATCCTCACACATACCTAGAGCTTTTTAGCAGCTTCCTCTATGAACTCTCCGGTGTGCCTTGTGATTTGCTGAACACCCATAGACATACCCTGTTCTTTTCTGCAGCCTCCTCAATGGCATACACAGGTAGGGAGACCAGATGGCTCCATGCCACGGGGAAACAACATTTCCGTGTGCTGGGACACAACATTTCCATTTCTTGCCTTTTCATTTAACATATCAGTGCATTCTGGGAGTTGTAGTCTTGGTTCATTTTACATGACCCTATTTCTTCAACACACCAGATAAATGGTGGTGGTGAACGTGGTGGTGGTGGTGGAGGATGTGGTGGTGGACGTGGTGTTGGTGGTGGTGGACGTGGTGGTGGTTGACGTGGTGGTGGTGGACATTGTGGTGGTGGACATGGTGGTGGACGTGGTGGTGGACGTGGTGGTGGACGTGGTGGTAGTGGACGTGGTGGTAGTGGACGTGGTTGTAGTGGACGTGGTGGTGGTGGTCGTGGTGGTGGTGGACGTCGTGGTGGTGGTGGACGTCGTGGTGGTGGTAGACTTGGTGGTGGACATGGTGGTGGACGTGGTGGTGGTGGACGTGCTGGTGGTGGATGTGGTGTTGGACATGGTGGTGGACTTGGTGGTCGTGGACATGTTGGTGGTGGACGTGGTGGATGTGGTGGTGGTGGACGTGGTGATGGTGGTGGACGTGGTGTTGGTGGACGTGGTGGTGGTAGACGTGGTGTTGGACGCGGTGGTGGTGGACGTGGTTGTGGTGGTGGATGTGGTGGTGGTGGACATGGTGGTGGTGGATGTGGTGGTGGCGGACTTGGTGGTGGTGGTAGGAGGGTGTTGGCAGAATGCGAAAGGAGAGGAGGATCCCGGAGGGGGCACAAGGGGCGGGCGTGTTTACGTGACCATCAATAGATAGTGTTGTGTACTGAGCACTAATCCAGTCGCTTCTATTTCCGTTTCTAAAGAATAAAGACAGCCATGGCGAGGCCTGTGCCCACCAGCCCCAGTAATAATTTCACAGTACTTCAAGCGGCTTCAATGTCCTCTTCTAGTGCATTGTTCCGTACACTCTGCGCCCTTATCTTCCGCATTGCATTAGCTGCAATTTTACATGGAACGGAGTGGAAATAAAAGTACTTTACCACATTGTTACTAGCATTCAAAGGAACAAGAGGCTTTCATGCACCAGATATGCAATTTTTAGGTCTCGACTATTCTATCCCGCAGGGATAAATAGACGAGAGTAATGTAGTTGAAACAAACTCTCTGACCAAGAGGATTCCAAGCCGGATTCCTCCCAATGCATGTTGTCTACTAAACCCAGATCTTTTGACTGGGTGTGAGTGTTTGATTGATTCAGATGCTCCGTCCATCACCACCCCCTTTTGTACCGCTTTTGGCCGCCATAAGTGTGGCAGGGTATGCTCAGACGTGAGTCCCTTGCTCACTTTGCCACTGGATTCAAGCAAGCCGGGCTGAAGACGGCTGGAATGCCAGAAACCGGTCCTCTGAAGCTTGTTTCCGGTCCAGGGAAGACATGGCTTGGCAGTTCGGGCTGGACTGTTCCCATGAGGCACAGGGTCAGACTGATTTGCATATAGCCATGTCTGAACTGGGGTGGCAGAGTGGGCTAAAGAACGGTGATGGATTAAACCCAGATCTTATGACTGGGTGTGAGTGGTTGATTGATTCAGATGCTCCGTCCATCACCACCCCCTTTTGTACCGCTTTTGGCCGCCATAAGTGTGGCAGGGTATGCTCAGACGTGAGTCCCTTGCTCACTTTGCCACTGGATTCAAGCAAGCCGGGCTGAAGACGGCTGGAATGCCAGAAACCGGTCCTCGGAAGCTTGTTTCCGGTCCAGGGAAGACATGGCTTGGCAGTTCGGGCTGGACTGTTCCCATGAGGCACAGGGTCAGACTGATTTGCATATAGCCATGTCTGAACTGGGGTGACAGAGTGGGCTAAAGAACGGTGATGGATTAAACCGAGATCTTTTGACTGGGTGTGAGTGTTTGATTGATTCAGATGCTCCGTCCATCACCACCCCCTTTTGTACCGTCTACTGAACCGTGACGCACCGCCAGGCGCGCGCTTGGCCTCACTCACACCCCATGCTGGTTCCCTCCCACTCGCTCGCTCCCCTGCTCTCCCGCCCCCCCCCCCCCCACCCGGCTTGAAAGGAAGCCTCGCACACCAACATTTGTCTCTCACGCACCCCCCACCCCCTTCCCCCACAGCAATGCCGAGCGAGCCACTTCACAGGCTCAGCAGGTCATAAACAGGACCATCTGCTTTTCTTCAGAGCCATGACGCCGCGGCCCGCCCCCCACCCCCCTCCCGCATTCACATCTGTTGCTCACTTTTAAATTTCTTTTTAGCCTCAAGGTCTTATCCTTTTCTGGAACCGGGGCACGTTGGAACTCGTGGCTTTTTCTTTAATCTCAAATCACTCCATTCCATATGAGGTTTTAGGATTATTTCAGACGCCCTACACCTCCCAACCACAACCCAGACTGTAATATTCAATGTCATGCCTTAGGCACTCCTCCCCCATGCTGATGCAACCCCCTCTCCCCTCATCAAAGCGCCTCGTTATGCCATCCTTTTCCGGAACCGGGGCACGTTGGAACTCGTGGCTTTTTCTTTAATCTCAAATCACTCCATTCCATATGAGGCTTTAGGATTATTTCAGACGCCCTACACCTCCCAACCACAGCCCAGACTGTAATATTCAATGTCGTGCCTTAGGCACTCATCCCTCATGCCGATGCAACCCCCTCTCCCCTCATCAAAGCGCCTTGTTAGGCCATTGACATGTTTTCAGTAAGTGCCTGCCCGATAAGGCTATTGAATGACCGGGCAAATTTGGAGTTACGGAGTGAGCGAACACCACGACACAGCCCGTCCATTCCACAGTCGTGATGGAAGAATGCATGTTTTAGAAATATGTTCATTGGGGACTTTGCATTACTACATACAGTGCATGTGGGTGATTACTGCGCCTTATGGCGTTTGAACGCCATTGCTCCAGCTTTAGAGACTGCGTGACTGGCAATGCAAGGTGAACCCTCTTAAGCCGAGAAAATACACAAATGCTAATACAAACGTGCACATGAGGTGCAGGCCTGGGTATGAGCCAACCCAGCTGGCTGACTGCTTAGAGTAAAATTAGCTCCATGGAGCTCTCCTGCAGATGTAACTAATTGGCCTTGAATTCTCAGGACCCACACTCCTGCCTCGAAGCCCGTTCTGTACCCTCCAAGCGACCCCAGATCGGACATGCCATTTGACTCTGGGTTATTTCTTTATTAATACAAGCGGGCCACCCCTTATGTTTCACCGCTTCCAATGCTCAGTAGTAGCAGCACGCGTAAAATATTTATACCCCCAGACCGCATGATGCACTTAATCTTTAACACTGAGCCCGCTTTTACATTCAGAACACGGGCGCACACATTTAACAATGCCACCCGTGCCCATCATCCTCGTCCCCCCACCCCTTGGCGCGACAAGCTTTGGCTCCTTCTTTACCCATTCCCTCCCTCCGTTGTCGTGCCTTATCTCCCCCGCCCTCCTTCCTGTTGTCCGTGCCTCCTCGCCCTCGCATGTCCACCCCCCCCCCATTGCAAATACGTGTTTCCCTCATGCTGACAAACACTGCTTTCCCTTGTATAGAATAGCATTACCATACTGGCTAAGCCGTGGCTTCTCTTTACTTTAAATTACACATCGCCAATAAAAAGAAGATGTCTGGTGCAAGTGAGATATTTATGACCTCAGCTGCCCTGTAAAATTGCCATCCTCTCCCCAACCATGCACATTAACCCTGGCGGCTTCCTTAATTCCCAACATCCTGCGAACCTCCCTCCTCACCCCATTGCCTCTTAATTGCATCCTCTGGGGGATCCCAGCCCTGCCTTTCCACTCTCTCGACCTCCCGTCTCCCCCACCCCGAGGGTCCCTCTACAAAGCCCTTTTCCTTTCTAGCCCTATGTGTACCCTTGCCCCCTTCCAAGCCCCACTGCACCCCTGTCCCCACCCTCTTGCCCTATTAAGATCTCACACCCCATCCCTGTACACTCTCTGCCTCTTTACCTTCGCCCCCTCTTTGCTGCCACGAGCCCTGGTTCCCTGCCCCTTCTCCCTCTCTTACTAACTCTATAATCCAACCCCTCTCCCATTCCCTACTCCGTGTAGCCCCCCTGTTCTCTTCATCCCCTTGGCTCTACTCCTATTTGGACCCTCTGCTTCTCCCCCACGTTCTCCCCGTTCCCTACCGGCTTTGAATTCCCTTCACCGTTATTAACCCCCATAGCCCCTCTTTACTCCTGCCTTTCCCCGCCACAACATATCTTCTGTTCCCCAAACAGTTCTAACCCCCATCTGGGTTCTCTCCTTTCCAGCCCTTCCTATGTCAGGCTCCACACCCTGCCCATCCGCCACAGCCCCGCCCAACCCCCCCTCCCCAGCCCCCCACCCCCAACCGGGCCCTGCAAAGCACTGCTCTACATTGATCTGTGTAGAATGAAAGAATACTGGGGAAATAACTAAGGGTGTTAATGCACCTACTGCAGAGTCTTCTGTTTATTCCACTGGTCATATATTTGAGAAATGCCCCTTCATCAGCAGGCTTCTTTTTATGCACAGCCTCCTGGAGGCCAAATAAAAAGTAATCCTTCTCTCCTCTCCAGCTCCTTGAAGACAAAACCTACTAAAACGTTTAAAGGCAGTGCATGGTGCTGTTGACTTTTCCACAATGTGGGGCGTAAATGCTTGGGGTGAGTTTTACTCAGCGAGCAAGCAAACCCGACTGACACCCAGACTGAAGGTACAGCCCAAATAATTTTACTTGTCTTTGTCAATTGTGACGGTGTGTCACAACTGCAGTACTACATAGTGAACTGAAACACCTGAAATACTCCTATGTCTCAGGTTTTCGCTTGCTTTTCTGGTGCACAAATTGTCCAGAGCTCTCTGCCTGTCAAAAGTTATGTGTTCAAATAATCTTGCTGCACATTTCTTTAGTCTTTAATATTTGATGGAATACATCATTTCAAGTACCATAAATACCAGGTGTGAGTGAGCACTGCTATTTATTTACTTATTTACAACCTGGGGGAAAAAACATTTCTTTCCCTAAAGCTCCTCATACAGGATCGCCCAACCTTCTAAGCACTGTATTATCTGAGACACAAAGTCATTGATATAAACCATAAAGTGCACTTTGACTGTCAAAGAATTGTGACAGAATAAGTGCTGCTAAAAAGCCAGTGGTGTTGTGGGAGAGTGAATCATGCAGCAGGAATGTGCCACCCCACCCTAGAAACCGTTTAGAGGCCCCATGCCGTCAGTCGATTTCACTAAAGCCCTAAAGGCTTAATGACTGTGTCCTGTGCTCGAGGCTTTACAGAGGCCAGCAACTGTTTGTTGAGTGTTCTACAGATCCCCTTCAAACCGTTGTGCCTAATCTCCCCCCGCCCTCCCTTCTGTTGTCGGTGCCTCCTCGCCGTCGTATGTCCACCCCCGCCCCCATTGCAAATACTTGTTTCCCTCGTGTTGACAAACACTGCTTTCCCTTGTGTAGAATAGCATTACCGCACTGGCTAAGCCGTGACTTCACTTTACTTTAAATTACACGTCGCCAATAAAAAGTCAAGTGAGATATTTATGACCTCAGCTGCCCTGTAAAATTGCCACCAGTACATCACATTCCCTGGGCCCACCCAGCCCACTCCCCATCTTCCCAACTGTCCGCCCCAAAAATCCTCGCCCCAACTATGCACATCAACCCTGACGGCTTCCTTAATTCCCAACCTCCTGCGAACCTCCCTCCTGACCCCATTGCCTCTTAATTGCGTCCTCAGGAGGATCCCAGCCCTGCATTTTCACTCTCTTGACCTTCCGTCTCCCCCACCCTGAGGGTCCCCTCCTCTCCAGCCTCTTCTCGAGTCCAGTCCAATTCGTTAACTCTACAAAGCCCTTTTCCTTTCTAGCCCAATGTGTACCCTTGCCCCCTTCAAAGCCCCACTGCACCCCTGTCCCCACCCTCTTGCCCTATCAAGATCTCACACCCCATCCCTTTACACTCTCTGCTTCTTTATCTTCTCCCCCCTCAAGCCCTGGTTCCCTGCCCCTTCTCCCTCTCTTACTAACTCTATAACCCAACCCCTCTCCCTCTTCCACTCCCTACCCCTATTGCCCTCACTCTATCTATCTATCTATCTATCTATATCTATCTATCGCCCTCACTCTATCTATCTATCGCCCTCACTCTATCTATCGCCCTCAATCTATCTATCGCCCTCACTCTTTCGCCCTCACTCTATCTTTCTATCGCCCTCACTCTATCCATTGCCCTCACTCTATCTATCTATCTATCTATCTATCTATCTATCTATCGCCCTCACTCTATCTACCTATCACCCTCACTCTATCTATCGCCCTCACTCTATCTATCTATTGCCCTCACTTTATATATCGCCCTCACTCTATCGCCCTCACTCTGTATCTATCTCCCTCTATCTCTCTATCTATCGCCCTCACTCTATCGCCCTCACTCTATCGCCATCACTCTATCGCCATCACTCTATCGCTAAAACTCTATCTATCTATCTATCTATCTATTGCCCTCACTCTGTCTATCTATCGCCCTCACTATCTATCTATCTATCTATCTATCTATCTATCTATCTATCTATCTATCTATCTATCTATCGCCCTCACTCTGTATCTATCTATCTATCTATCTCCGTCACTCTATCTATCTATCTCCGTCACTTTATCTATCTATCGCCCTCACTCTATCTATCTATCGCCCTCACTCTATCTATCTATCGCCCTCACTCTATCTATCTATCGCCCTCACTCTATCTATCGCCCTCACTCTATCTATCGCCCTCACTCTATCTATCTATCTATCTATCTATCTATCGCCCTCACTCTATCTATCACCCTCAATCTATCTATCTATCGCCCTCAATCTATCGTCCTCACTCTATCTATCGCCCTCACTCTATCTATCGCCCTCACTCACTCTATCTATCTATCTATCTATCTATCTATCTATCTATCACCCCCACTCTATCTATCTATCTATCTATCTATTGCCCTCACTCTATCTATCTATCGCCCTCACTCTATCTATCGCCCTCACTCTATCTATCTATCGCCCTCACTCTATCTATCTATCGCCCTCACTCCATCTATCGCCCTCACTCCATCTATCGCCCTCACTCTATCTATCTATCGCCCTCACTCTATCTATCTATCGCCCTCACTCCATCTATCGCCCTCACTCCATCTATCGCCCTCACTCCATCTATCGCCCTCACTCCATCTATCGCCCTCACTTCATCTATCGCCCTCACTCCATCTATCGCCCTCACTCTATCTATCTATCGCCCTCACTCTATCTATCTATCGCCCTCACTCCATCTATCGCCCTCACTCCATCTATCGCCCTCACTCCATCTATCGCCCTAACTCTATCTATCTATCGCCCTCACTCTATCTATCTATCGCCCTCACTCCATCTATCGCCCTCACTCCATCTATCGCCCTCACTCCATCTATCGCCCTCACTCCATCTATCGCCCTCACTCCATCTATCGCCCTCACTCTATCTGATGCCCTCACTCTATCTGATGCCCTCACTGTATCTATCTATCGCCCTCACTCTATCTATCTATCGCCCTCACTCACTCTATCGCCTTCACTCTATCGCCCTCACTTTATCTATTGCCCTCACTCTATCTATCTATCGCCCTCACTCACTCTATCACCCTCACTCTATCTATTGCCCTCACTCTATCTATCTATTGCCCTCACTCTATCTATTGCCCTCACTCTATCTATCTATCGCCCTCACTCTATCGCCCTCACTCACTCTATCACCCTCACTCTATCTATTGCCCTCACTCTATCTATTGCCCTCACTCTATCTATTGCCCTCACTCTATCTATTGCCCTCACTCTATCTATCTATCTATCGCCCTCACTCTATCTATCTATCTATCGCCCTCACTCACTCTATCACCCTCACTCCATCTATCACCCTCACTCTATCTATGGCCCTCACTCTATCTATGGCCCTCACTCTATTTATCAATCGCCCTCACTCTATCTATCTATCACCCACACATTATCTATCTATCACCCACACATTATCTATCTATCGCCCTCACTCTTATCTATCTATCGCCCTCACTCTTATCTATCTATCGGCCTCACTCTTATCTATCTATCGCCCTCACTCTATCACCCTCACTCTATCACCCTCACTCTATCACCCTCACTCTATCTATCTATCGCCCTCACTCTATCTATCACCCTCACTCTATCTGATGCCCTCACTCTATCTGATGCCCTCACTCTATCTGATGCCCTCACTCTATCTGATGCCCTCACTCTATCTATCTATCGCCCTCACTCTATCTATCTATCGCCCTCACTCACTCTATCGCCTTCACTCTATCGCCCTCACTTTATCTATTGCCCTCACTCTATCTATCTATCGCCCTCACTCACTCTATCACCCTCACTCTATCTATTGCCCTCACTCTATCCTCACTCTATCTATTGCCCTCACTCTATCTATTGCCCTCACTCTATCTATTGCCCTCACTCTATCTATCTATCGCCCTCACTCTATCTATCGCCCTCACTCACTCTATCACCCTCACTCTATCTATTGCCCTCACTCTATCTATTGCCCTCACTCTATCTATTGCCCTCACTCTATCTATCTATCTATCGCCCTCACTCTATCTATCTATCGCCTCACTCACTCTATCACCCTCACTCCATCTATCACCCTCACTCTATCTATGGCCCTCACTCTATCTATGGCCCTCACTCTATTTATCTATCGCCCTCACTCTATCTATCTATCACCCACACATTATCTATCTATCACCCACACATTATCTATCACCCACACATTATCTATCTATCACCCACACATTATCTATCTATCGCCCACACATTATCTATCTATCGCCCTCACTCTTATCTATCTATCGCCCTCACTCTTATCTATCGCCCTCACTCTTATCTATCTATCGCCCTCACTCTATCACCCTCACTCTATCACCCTCACTCTATCACCCTCACTCTATCACCCTCACTCTATCTATCTATCGCCCTCACTCTATCTATCTATCGCCCTCACTTTATCTATCGCCCTCACTCTATCTATCGCCCTCACTCTATCTATCGCCCTCACTCTATCTATCGCCCTCACTCTATCTATCGCCCTCACTCTATCGCCCTCACTCTATCTATCACCCTATCACCCTCACTCTATCTATAGCCCTCACTCTATCTATTGCCCTCACTCTATCTATCTGTTGCCCTCACTCTATCTATCTATCTATCTATCGCCCTCACTCTATCTATCTATCGCCCTCACTCTATCTATCTATTGCCCTCACTCACTCTATCGCCCTCACTCTATCTGTCGCCCTCACTCTATCTATCGCCCTCACTCTATCTATCGCCCTCACTCTATCTATCGCCCTCACTCTATCTATCGCCCTCACTCTATCTATCTATCTATCTATCGCCCTCACTCTGTATCTATCTATCTATCGCCATCACTCTGTCTCTATCTATCTATCTATCGCCATCACTCTGTATCTATCTATCTATCGCCCTCACTCTATCTATCGCCCTCACTCTATCTATCGCCCTCACTCTATCTATCGCCCTCACTCTATCTATCGCCCTCACTCTATCTATCGCCCTCACTCTATCTGATGCCCTCACTCTATCTGATGCCCTCACTCTATCTACCTATCTATTGCCCTCACTCTATCTATCTATCGCCCTTACTCACTCTATCGCCTTCACTCTATCGCCCTCACTCTATCTATCTATCGCCCTCACTCTATCTATCTCCCTCACTCTTATCTATCTATCGCCCTCACTCTATCTATCTATCGCCCTCACTCTATCTATCTCCCTCACTCTATCTATCTATCACCTTCACTCTATCGCCCTCACTCTATCTATCTATCTATCGCCCTCACTCTATCTATCGCCCTCACTCTATCTATCTATTGCCCTCACTCTATCTATCTCCCTCACTCTTATCTATCTATCGCCCTCACTCTATCTATCTATCTATTGCCCTCACTCTATCTATCTATCTATCTATCGCCCTCACTCTATCTATCACCCACACATTATCTATCTATCGCCCTCACTCTATCTATCGCCCTCACTCACTCTATCACCCTCACTCTATCTATTGCCCTCACTCTATCTATTGCCCTCACTCTATCTATTGCCCTCACTCTATCTATTGCCCTCACTCTATCTATCTATTGCCCTCACTCTATCTATCTATCTATTGCCCTCACTCTATCTATCTATCTATCGCCCTCACTCTATCTATCTATCGCCCTCACTCACTCTATCACCCTCACTCTATCTATGGCCCTCACTCTATCTAGTGCCCTCACTCTATTTATCTATCACCCACACATTATCTATCTATCACCCACACATTATCTATCTATCGCCCTCACTCTTATCTATCTATCTCCCTCACTCTTATCTATCTATCGCCCTCACTCTATCTATCGCCCTCATTCTATCTATCGCCCTCACTCTATCTATCGCCCTCACTCTATCTATCGCCCTCACTCTATCTATCGCCCTCACTCTATCTATCTATCGCCCTCACTCTATCTATCTATCGCCCTCACTCTATCTATCTATCGCCCTCACTCTATCTATCTATCGCCCTCACTCTATCTATCTATCGCCCTCACTCTATCTATCTATCGCCCTCACTCTATCACCCTCACTCTATCTATCGCCCTCACTCTATCTATCGCCCTCACTCTATCTATCGCCCTCACTCTATCTATCGCCCTCACTCTATCTATCTATCGCCCTCACTCTATCGCCCTCACTCTATCGCCCTCACTCTATCGCCCTCACTCTATCGCCCTCACTCTATCGCCCTCACTCTATCGCCCTCACTCTATCGCCCTCACTCTATCGCCCTCACTCTATCACCCTCACTCTATCACCCTCACTCTATCACCCTCACTCTATCACCCTCACTCTATCACCCTCACTCTATTACCCTCACTCTATCACCCTCACTCTATCTATTGCCCTCACTCACTCTATCTATTGCCCTCACTCACTCTATCGCCCTCACTCTATCTATCTATCGCCCTCACTCCATCTATCGCCCTCACTCCATCTATCGCCCTCACTCCATCTATCGCCCTCACTCCATCTATCGCCCTCACTCTATCTGATGCCCTCACTCTATCTGATGCCCTCACTCTATCTATCTATCGCCCTCACTCTATCTATCTATCGCCCTCACTCACTCTATCGCCTTCACTCTATCGCCCTCACTTTATCTATTGCCCTCACTCTATCTATCTATCGCCCTCACTCACTCTATCACCCTCACTCTATCTATTGCCCTCACTCTATCTATCTATTGCCCTCACTCTATCTATTGCCCTCACTCTATCTATCTATTGCCCTCACTCTATCGCCCTCACTCACTCTATCACCCTCACTCTATCTATTGCCCTCACTCTATCTATTGCCCTCACTCTATCTATTGCCCTCACTCTATCTATTGCCCTCACTCTATCTATCTATCTATCGCCCTCACTCTATCTATCTATCTATCGCCCTCACTCACTCTATCACCCTCACTCCATCTATCACCCTCACTCTATCTATGGCCCTCACTCTATCTATGGCCCTCACTCTATTTATCAATCGCCCTCACTCTATCTATCTATCACCCACACATTATCTATCTATCACCCACAAATTATCTATCTATCACCCACACATTATCTATCTATCGCCCTCACTCTTATCTATCTATCGCCCTCACTCTTATCTATCTATCGCCCTCACTCCATCTATCGCCCTCACTCCATCTATCGCCCTCACTCCATCTATCGCCCTCACTCCATCTATCGCCCTCACTTCATCTATCGCCCTCACTCCATCTATCGCCCTCACTCTATCTATCTATCGCCCTCACTCTATCTATCTATCGCCCTCACTCCATCTATCGCCCTCACTCCATCTATCGCCCTCACTCCATCTATCGCCCTAACTCTATCTATCTATCGCCCTCACTCTATCTATCTATCGCCCTCACTCCATCTATCGCCCTCACTCCATCTATCGCCCTCACTCCATCTATCGCCCTCACTCCATCTATCGCCCTCACTCCATCTATCGCCCTCACTCTATCTGATGCCCTCACTCTATCTGATGCCCTCACTGTATCTATCTATCGCCCTCACTCTATCTATCTATCGCCCTCACTCACTCTATCGCCTTCACTCTATCGCCCTCACTTTATCTATTGCCCTCACTCTATCTATCTATCGCCCTCACTCACTCTATCACCCTCACTCTATCTATTGCCCTCACTCTATCTATCTATTGCCCTCACTCTATCTATTGCCCTCACTCTATCTATCTATCGCCCTCACTCTATCGCCCTCACTCACTCTATCACCCTCACTCTATCTATTGCCCTCACTCTATCTATTGCCCTCACTCTATCTATTGCCCTCACTCTATCTATTGCCCTCACTCTATCTATCTATCTATCGCCCTCACTCTATCTATCTATCTATCGCCCTCACTCACTCTATCACCCTCACTCCATCTATCACCCTCACTCTATCTATGGCCCTCACTCTATCTATGGCCCTCACTCTATTTATCAATCGCCCTCACTCTATCTATCTATCACCCACACATTATCTATCTATCACCCACACATTATCTATCTATCACCCACACATTATCTATCTATCGCCCTCACTCTTATCTATCTATCGCCCTCACTCTTATCTATCTATCGGCCTCACTCTTATCTATCGCCCTCACTCTATCACCCTCACTCTATCACCCTCACTCTATCACCCTCACTCTATCACCCTCACTCTATCTATCTATCGCCCTCACTCTATCTATCACCCTCACTCTATCTGATGCCCTCACTCTATCTGATGCCCTCACTCTATCTGATGCCCTCACTCTATCTGATGCCCTCACTCTATCTATCTATCGCCCTCACTCTATCTATCTATCGCCCTCACTCACTCTATCGCCTTCACTCTATCGCCCTCACTTTATCTATTGCCCTCACTCTATCTATCTATCGCCCTCACTCACTCTATCACCCTCACTCTATCTATTGCCCTCACTCTATCCTCACTCTATCTATTGCCCTCACTCTATCTATTGCCCTCACTCTATCTATTGCCCTCACTCTATCTATCTATCGCCCTCACTCTATCTATCGCCCTCACTCACTCTATCACCCTCACTCTATCTATTGCCCTCACTCTATCTATTGCCCTCACTCTATCTATTGCCCTCACTCTATCTATCTATCTATCGCCCTCACTCTATCTATCTATCGCCCTCACTCACTCTATCACCCTCACTCCATCTATCACCCTCACTCTATCTATGGCCCTCACTCTATCTATGGCCCTCACTCTATTTATCTATCGCCCTCACTCTATCTATCTATCACCCACACATTATCTATCTATCACCCACACATTATCTATCACCCACACATTATCTATCTATCACCCACACATTATCTATCTATCGCCCACACATTATCTATCTATCGCCCTCACTCTTATCTATCTATCGCCCTCACTCTTATCTATCGCCCTCACTCTTATCTATCTATCGCCCTCACTCTATCACCCTCACTCTATCACCCTCACTCTATCACCCTCACTCTATCACCCTCACTCTATCACCCTCACTCTATCTATCTATCGCCCTCACTCTATCTATCTATCGCCCTCACTTTATCTATCGCCCTCACTCTATCTATCGCCCTCACTCTATCTATCGCCCTCACTCTATCTATCGCCCTCACTCTATCTATCGCCCTCACTCTATCTATCGCCCTCACTCTATCGCCCTCACTCTATCTATCACCCTATCACCCTCACTCTATCTATAGCCCTCACTCTATCTATTGCCCTCACTCTATCTATCTGTTGCCCTCACTCTATCTATCTATCTATCGCCCTCACTCTATCTATCTATCGCCCTCCCTCTATCTATCGCCCCCACTCACTCTATCGCCCTCACTCTATCTGTCGCCCTCACTCTATCTATCGCCCTCACTCTATCTATCGCCCTCACTCTATCTATCGCCCTCACTCTATCTATCGCCCTCACTCTATCTATCTATCTATCGCCCTCACTCTGTATCTATCTATCTATCGCCATCACTCTGTCTCTATCTATCTATCTATCGCCATCACTCTGTATCTATCTATCTATCGCCCTCACTCTATCTATCGCCCTCACTCTATCTATCGCCCTCACTCTACCTATCGCCCTCACTCTATCTATCGCCCTCACTCTATCTATCGCCCTCACTCTATCTGATGCCCTCACTCTATCTGATGCCCTCACTCTATCTACCTATCTATTGCCCTCACTCTATCTATCTATCGCCCTTACTCACTCTATCGCCTTCACTCTATCGCCCTCACTCTATCTATCTATCGCCCTCACTCTATCTATCTCCCTCACTCTTATCTATCTATCGCCCTCACTCTATCTATCTATCGCCCTCACTCTATCTATCTCCCTCACTCTATCTATCTATCACCTTCACTCTATCGCCCTCACTCTATCTATCTATCTATCGCCCTCACTCTATCTATCGCCCTCACTCTATCTATCTATTGCCCTCACTCTATCTATCTCCCTCACTCTTATCTATCTATCGCCCTCACTCTATCTATCTATCTATTGCCCTCACTCTATCTATCTATCTATCTATCGCCCTCACTCTATCTATCACCCACACATTATCTATCTATCGCCCTCACTCTATCTATCGCCCTCACTCACTCTATCACCCTCACTCTATCTATTGCCCTCACTCTATCTATTGCCCTCACTCTATCTATTGCCCTCACTCTATCTATTGCCCTCACTCTATCTATCTATTGCCCTCACTCTATCTATCTATCTATTGCCCTCACTCTATCTATCTATCTATCGCCCTCACTCTATCTATCTATCGCCCTCACTCACTCTATCACCCTCACTCTATCTATGGCCCTCACTCTATCTAGTGCCCTCACTCTATTTATCTATCACCCACACATTATCTATCTATCACCCACACATTATCTATCTATCGCCCTCACTCTTATCTATCTATCTCCCTCACTCTTATCTATCTATCGCCCTCACTCTATCTATCGCCCTCATTCTATCTATCGCCCTCACTCTATCTATCGCCCTCACTCTATCTATCGCCCTCACTCTATCTATCGCCCTCACTCTATCTATCGCCCTCACTCTATCTATCTATCGCCCTCACTCTATCTATCTATCGCCCTCACTCTATCTATCTATCGCCCTCACTCTATCTATCTATCGCCCTCACTCTATCTATCTATCGCCCTCACTCTATCTATCTATCGCCCTCACTCTATCACCCTCACTCTATCTATCGCCCTCACTCTATCTATCGCCCTCACTCTATCTATCGCCCTCACTCTATCTATCGCCCTCACTCTATCTATCTATCGCCCTCACTCTATCGCCCTCACTCTATCGCCCTCACTCTATCGCCCTCACTCTATCGCCCTCACTCTATCGCCCTCACTCTATCGCCCTCACTCTATCGCCCTCACTCTATCACCCTCACTCTATTACCCTCACTCTATCACCCTCACTCTATCACCCTCACTCTATTACCCTCACTCTATCACCCTCACTCTATCTATTGCCCTCACTCACTCTATCTATTGCCCTCACTCACTCTATCGCCCTCACTCTATCTATCTATCGCCCTCACTCCATCTATCGCCCTCACTCCATCTATCGCCCTCACTCCATCTATCGCCCTCACTCCATCTATCGCCCTCACTCTATCTGATGCCCTCACTCTATCTGATGCCCTCACTCTATCTATCTATCGCCCTCACTCTATCTATCTATCGCCCTCACTCACTCTATCGCCTTCACTCTATCGCCCTCACTTTATCTATTGCCCTCACTCTATCTATCTATCGCCCTCACTCACTCTATCACCCTCACTCTATCTATTGCCCTCACTCTATCTATCTATTGCCCTCACTCTATCTATTGCCCTCACTCTATCTATCTATCGCCCTCACTCTATCGCCCTCACTCACTCTATCACCCTCACTCCATCTATTGCCCTCACTCTATCTATTGCCCTCACTCTATCTATTGCCCTCACTCTATCTATTGCCCTCACTCTATCTATCTATCTATCGCCCTCACTCTATCTATCTATCTATCGCCCTCACTCACTCTATCACCCTCACTCCATCTATCACCCTCACTCTATCTATGGCCCTCACTCTATCTATGGCCCTCACTCTATTTATCAATCGCCCTCACTCTATCTATCTATCACCCACACATTATCTATCTATCACCCACACATTATCTATCTATCACCCACACATTATCTATCTATCGCCCTCACTCTTATCTATCTATCGCCCTCACTCTTATCTATCTATCGGCCTCACTCTTATCTATCTATCGCCCTCACTCTATCACCCTCACTCTATCACCCTCACTCTATCACCCTCACTCTATCACCCTCACTCTATCTATCTATCGCCCTCACTCTATCTATCACCCTCACTCTATCTGATGCCCTCACTCTATCTGATGCCCTCACTCTATCTGATGCCCTCACTCTATCTGATGCCCTCACTCTATCTATCTATCGCCCTCACTCTATCTATCTATCGCCCTCACTCACTCTATCGCCTTCACTCTATCGCCCTCACTTTATCTATTGCCCTCACTCTATCTATCTATCGCCCTCACTCACTCTATCACCCTCACTCTATCTATTGCCCTCACTCTATCCTCACTCTATCTATTGCCCTCACTCTATCTATTGCCCTCACTCTATCTATTGCCCTCACTCTATCTATCTATCGCCCTCACTCTATCTATCGCCCTCACTCACTCTATCACCCTCACTCTATCTATTGCCCTCACTCTATCTATTGCCCTCACTCTATCTATTGCCCTCACTCTATCTATCTATCTATCGCCCTCACTCTATCTATCTATCGCCCTCACTCACTCTATCACCCTCACTCCATCTATCACCCTCACTCTATCTATGGCCCTCACTCTATCTATGGCCCTCACTCTATTTATCTATCGCCCTCACTCTATCTATCTATCACCCACACATTATCTATCTATCACCCACACATTATCTATCACCCACACATTATCTATCTATCACCCACACATTATCTATCTATCGCCCACACATTATCTATCTATCGCCCTCACTCTTATCTATCTATCGCCCTCACTCTTATCTATCGCCCTCACTCTTATCTATCTATCGCCCTCACTCTATCACCCTCACTCTATCACCCTCACTCTATCACCCTCACTCTATCACCCTCACTCTATCACCCTCACTCTATCTATCTATCGCCCTCACTCTATCTATCTATCGCCCTCACTTTATCTATCGCCCTCACTCTATCTATCGCCCTCACTCTATCTATCGCCCTCACTCTATCTATCGCCCTCACTCTATCTATCGCCCTCACTCTATCTATCGCCCTCACTCTATCGCCCTCACTCTATCTATCACCCTATCACCCTCACTCTATCTATAGCCCTCACTCTATCTATTGCCCTCACTCTATCTATCTGTTGCCCTCACTCTATCTATCTATCTATCGCCCTCACTCTATCTATCTATCGCCCTCCCTCTATCTATTGCCCTCAATCACTCTATCGCCCTCACTCTATCTGTCGCCCTCACTCTATCTATCGCCCTCACTCTATCTATCGCCCTCACTCTATCTATCGCCCTCACTCTATCTATCGCCCTCACTCTATCTATCTATCTATCTATCGCCCTCACTCTGTATCTATCTATCTATCGCCATCACTCTGTCTCTATCTATCTATCTATCGCCATCACTCTGTATCTATCTATCTATCGCCCTCACTCTATCTATCGCCCTCACTCTATCTATCGCCCTCACTCTATCTATCGCCCTCACTCTATCTATCGCCCTCACTCTATCTATCGCCCTCACTCTATCTGATGCCCTCACTCTATCTGATGCCCTCACTCTATCTACCTATCTATTGCCCTCACTCTATCTATCTATCGCCCTTACTCACTCTATCGCCTTCACTCTATCGCCCTCACTCTATCTATCTATCGCCCTCACTCTATCTATCTCCCTCACTCTTATCTATCTATCGCCCTCACTCTATCTATCTATCGCCCTCACTCTATCTATCTCCCTCACTCTATCTATCTATCACCTTCACTCTATCGCCCTCACTCTATCTATTTATCTATCGCCCTCACTCTATCTATCGCCCTCACTCTATCTATCTATTGCCCTCACTCTATCTATCTCCCTCACTCTTATCTATCTATCGCCCTCACTCTATCTATCTATCTATTGCCCTCACTCTATCTATCTATCTATCTATCGCCCTCACTCTATCTATCACCCAAACATTATCTATCTATCGCCCTCACTCTATCTATCGCCCTCACTCACTCTATCACCCTCACTCTATCTATTGCCCTCACTCTATCTATTGCCCTCACTCTATCTATTGCCCTCACTCTATCTATCTATTGCCCTCACTCTATCTATCTATCTATTGCCCTCACTCTATCTATCTATCTATCGCCCTCACTCTATCTATCTATCGCCCTCACTCACTCTATCACCCTCACTCTATCTATGGCCCTCACTCTATCTAGTGCCCTCACTCTATTTATCTATCACCCACACATTATCTATCTATCACCCACACATTATCTATCTATCGCCCTCACTCTTATCTATCTATCTCCCTCACTCTTATCTATCTATCGCCCTCACTCTATCTATCGCCCTCATTCTATCTATCGCCCTCACTCTATCTATCGCCCTCACTCTATCTATCGCCCTCACTCTATCTATCGCCCTCACTCTATCTATCTATCGCCCTCACTCTATCTATCTATCGCCCTCACTCTATCTATCTATCGCCCTCACTCTATCTATCTATCGCCCTCACTCTATCTATCTATCGCCCTCACTCTATCACCCTCACTCTATCTATCGCCCTCACTCTATCTATCGCCCTCACTCTATCTATCGCCCTCACTCTATCTATCGCCCTCACTCTATCTATCTATCGCCCTCACTCTATCGCCCTCACTCTATCGCCCTCACTCTATCGCCCTCACTCTATCGCCCTCACTCTATCGCCCTCACTCTATCGCCCTCACTCTATCGCCCTCACTCTATCGCCCTCACTCTATCGCCCTCACTCTATCACCCTCACTCTATCACCCTCACTCTATCACCCTCACTCTATCACCCTCACTCTATCACCCTCACTCTATCACCCTCACTCTATTACCCTCACTCTATCACCCTCACTCTATCTATTGCCCTCACTCACTCTATCTATTGCCCTCACTCACTCTATCGCCCTCACTCTATCTATCTATCGCCCTCACTCCATCTATCGCCCTCACTCCATCTATCGCCCTCACTCCATCTATCGCCCTCACTCCATCTATCGCCCTCACTCTATCTGATGCCCTCACTCTATCTGATGCCCTCACTCTATCTATCTATCGCCCTCACTCTATCTATCTATCGCCCTCACTCACTCTATCGCCTTCACTCTATCGCCCTCACTTTATCTATTGCCCTCACTCTATCTATCTATCGCCCTCACTCACTCTATCACCCTCACTCTATCTATTGCCCTCACTCTATCTATCTATTGCCCTCACTCTATCTATTGCCCTCACTCTATCTATCTATCGCCCTCACTCTATCGCCCTCACTCACTCTATCACCCTCACTCTATCTATTGCCCTCACTCTATCTATTGCCCTCACTCTATCTATTGCCCTCACTCTATCTATTGCCCTCACTCTATCTATCTATCTATCGCCCTCACTCTATCTATCTATCTATCTATCGCCCTCACTCACTCTATCACCCTCACTCCATCTATCACCCTCACTCTATCTATGGCCCTCACTCTATCTATGGCCCTCACTCTATTTATCAATCGCCCTCACTCTATCTATCTATCACCCACACATTATCTATCTATCACCCACAAATTATCTATCTATCACCCACACATTATCTATCTATCGCCCTCACTCTTATCTATCTATCGCCCTCACTCTTATCTATCTATCGGCCTCACTCTTATCTATCTATCGCCCTCACTCTATCACCCTCACTCTATCACCCTCACTCTATCACCCTCACTCTATCACCCTCACTCTATCACCCTCACTCTATCTATCTATCGCCCTCACTCTATCTATCGCCCTCACTCTATCTGATGCCCTCACTCTATCTGATGCCCTCACTCTATCTGATGCCCTCACTCTATCTGATGCCCTCACTCTATCTATCTATCGCCCTCACTCTATCTATCTATCGCCCTCACTCACTCTATCGCCTTCACTCTATCGCCCTCACTTTATCTATTGCCCTCACTCTATCTATCTATCGCCCTCACTCACTCTATCTATTGCCCTCACTCTATCTATTGCCCTCACTCTATCCTCACTCTATCTATTGCCCTCACTCTATCTATTGCCCTCACTCTATCTATTGCCCTCACTCTATCTATCTATCGCCCTCACTCTATCTATCGCCCTCACTCACTCTATCACCCTCACTCTATCTATTGCCCTCACTCTATCTATTGCCCTCACTCTATCTATTGCCCTCACTCTATCTATCTATCTATCGCCCTCACTCTATCTATCTATCGCCCTCACTCACTCTATCACCCTCACTCCATCTATCACCCTCACTCTATCTATGGCCCTCACTCTATCTATGGCCCTCACTCTATTTATCTATCGCCCTCACTCTATCTATCTATCACCCACACATTATCTATCTATCACCCACACATTATCTATCTATCACCCACACATTATCTATCTATCACCCACACATTATCTATCTATCGCCCACACATTATCTATCTATCGCCCTCACTCTTATCTATCTATCGCCCTCACTCTTATCTATCGCCCTCACTCTTATCTATCTATCGCCCTCACTCTATCACCCTCACTCTATCACCCTCACTCTATCACCCTCACTCTATCTATCTATCGCCCTCACTCTATCTATCTATCGCCCTCACTTTATCTATCGCCCTCACTCTATCTATCGCCCTCACTCTATCTATCGCCCTCACTCTATCTATCGCCCTCACTCTATCTATCGCCCTCACTCTATCTATCGCCCTCACTCTATCTATCTATCTATCTATCGCCCTCACTCTATCTATCGCCCTCACTCTATCTATCGCCCTCACTCTATCTATCGCCCTCACTCTATCGCCCTCACTCTATCTATCACCCTATCACCCTCACTCTATCTATAGCCCTCACTCTATCTATTGCCCTCACTCTATCTATCTGTTGCCCTCACTCTATCTATCTATCTATCGCCCTCACTCTATCTATCTATCGCCCTCCCTCTATCTATCTATCGCCCTCACTCACTCTATCGCCCTCACTCTATCTGTCGCCCTCACTCTATCTATCGCCCTCACTCTATCTATCGCCCTCACTCTATCTATCGCCCTCACTCTATCGCCCTCACTCTATCTATCACCCTATCACCCTCACTCTATCTATAGCCCTCACTCTATCTATTGCCCTCACTCTATCTATCTGTTGCCCTCACTCTATCTATCTATCGCCCTCACTCTATCTATCTATCGCCCTCCCTCTATCTATCTATCGCCCTCACTCACTCTATCGCCCTCACTCTATCTGTCGCCCTCACTCTATCTATCGCCCTCACTCTATCTGTCGCCCTCACTCTATCTATCGCCCTCACTCTATCTATCTATCTATCGCCCTCACTCGGTATCTATCTATCTATCGCCATCACTCTGTATCTATCTATCTATCGCCATCACTCTGTATCTATCTATCTATCGCCCTCACTCTATCTATCGCCCTCACTCTATCTATCGCCCTCACTCTATCTATCGCCCTCACTCTATCTATCGCCCTCACTCTATCTATCTATCTATCTATCGCCCTCACTCTGTATCTATCTATCTATCGCCATCACTCTGTATCTATCTATCTATCGCCCTCACTCACTCTATCGCCCTCACTCTATCTATCGCCCTCACTCTATCTATCGCCCTCACTCTATCTATCGCCCTCACTCTATCGCCCTCACTCTATCTATCACCCTATCACCCTCACTCTATCTATAGCCCTCACTCTATCTATTGCCCTCACTCTATCTATCTGTTGCCCTCACTCTATCTATCTATCTATCGCCCTCACTCTATCTATCTATCGCCTTCCCTCTATCTATCTATCGCCCTCACTCACTCTATCGCCCTCACTCTATCTGTCGCCCTCACTCTATCTATCGCCCTCACTCTATCTATCGCCCTCACTCTATCTATCGCCCTCACTCTATCTATCGCCCTCACTCTATCTATCTATCTATCTATCGCCCTCACTCTGTATCTATCTATCTATCGCCATCACTCTGTATCTATCTATCTATCGCCATCACTCTGTATCTATCTATCTATCGCCCTCACTCTATCTATCGCCCTCACTCTATCTATCGCCCTCACTCTATCTATCGCCCTCACTCTATCTATCGCCCTCACTCTATCTATTGCCCTCACTCTATCGCCCTCACTCTATCTATCACCCTATCACCCTCACTCTATCTATAGCCCTCACTCTATCTATTGCCCTCACTCTATCTATCTGTTGCCCTCACTCTATCTATCTATCTATCGCCCTCACTCTATCTATCTATCGCCCTCCCTCTATCTATCTATCGCCCTCACTCACTCTATCGCCCTCACTCTATCTGTCGCCCTCACTCTATCTATCGCCCTCACTCTATCTATCGCCCTCACTCTATCTATCGCCCTCACTCTATCTATCGCCCTCACTCTATCTATCTATCTATCTATCGCCCTCACTCTGTATCTATCTATCTATCGCCATCACTCTGTATCTATCTATCTATCGCCATCACTCTGTATCTATCTATCTATCGCCCTCACTCTATCTATCGCCCTCACTCTATCTATCGCCCTCACTCTATCTATCGCCCTCACTCTATCTATCGCCCTCACTCTATCTATCTATCTATCTATCGCCCTCACTCTGTATCTATCTATCTATCGCCATCACTCTGTATCTATCTATCTATCGCCATCACTCTGTATCTATCTATCTATCGCCCTCACTCTATCTATCGCCCTCACTCTATCTATCGCCCTCACTCTATCTATCGCCCTCACTCTATCTATCGCCCTCACTCTATCTGATGCCCTCACTCTATCTGATGCCCTCACTCTATCTACCTATCTATTGCCCTCACTCTATCTATCTATCGCCCTTACTCACTCTATCGCCTTCACTCTATCGCCCTCACTCTATCTATCTATCGCCCTCACTCTATCTATCTCCCTCACTCTTATCTATCTATCGCCCTCACTCTATCTATCTATCGCCCTCACTCTATCTATCTCCCTCACTCTATCTATCTATCACCCTCACTCTATCGCCCTCACTCTATCTATCTATCTATCGCCCTCACTCTATCTATCTCCCTCACTCTTATCTATCTATCGCCCTCACTCTATCTATCTATCTATTGCCCTCACTCTATCTATCTATCTATCGCCCTCACTCTATCTATCTATCGCCCTCACTCTATCTATCACCCACACATTATCTATCTATCGCCCTCACTCTATCTATCGCCCTCACTCACTCTATCACCCTCACTCTATCTATTGCCCTCACTCTATCTATTGCCCTCACTCTATCTATTGCCCTCACTCTATCTATTGCCCTCACTCTATCTATCTATTGCCCTCACTCTATCTATCTATCTATTGCCCTCACTCTATCTATCTATCTATCGCCCTCACTCTATCTATCTATCGCCCTCACTCACTCTATCACCCTCACTCTATCTATGGCCCTCACTCTATCTAGTGCCCTCACTCTATTTATCTATCACCCACACATTATCTATCTATCACCCACACATTATCTATCTATCGCCCTCACTCTTATCTATCTATCTCCCTCACTCTTATCTATCTATCGCCCTCACTCTATCTATCGCCCTCATTCTATCTATCGCCCTCACTCTATCTATCGCCCTCACTCTATCTATCGCCCTCACTCTATCTATCGCCCTCACTCTATCTATCGCCCTCACTCTATCTATCGCCCTCACTCTATCTATCGCCCTCACTCTATCTATCTATCGCCCTCACTCTATCTATCTATCGCCCTCACTCTATCTATCTATCGCCCTCACTCTATCACCCTCACTCTATCTATCGCCCTCACTCTATCTATCGCCCTCACTCTATCTATCGCCCTCACTCTATCTATCTATCGCCCTCACTCTATCGCCCTCACTCTATCGCCCTCACTCTATCGCCCTCACTCTATCGCCCTCACTCTATCGCCCTCACTCTATCGCCCTCACTCTATCGCCCTCACTCTATCACCCTCACTCTATCACCCTCACTCTATCACCCTCACTCTATCACCCTCACTCTATTACCCTCACTCTATCACCCTCACTCTATCTATTGCCCTCACTCACTCTATCTATTGCCCTCACTCACTCTATCTATTGCCCTCACTCACTCTATCGCCCTCACTCTATCTATCTATCTATTGCCCTCACTCTATCTATCGCCCTCACTCTATCTATCGCCCTCACTCTATCTATCGCCCTCACTCACTCTATCACCCTATCACCCTCACTCTATCTATTGCCCTCACTCTATCTATTGCCCTCACTCTATCTGTTGCCCTCACTCTATCTATCTATCTATCTATCGCCCTCACTCTATCTATCTATCGCCCTCACTCACTCTATCACCCTATCACCCTCACTCTATCTATTGCCCTCACTCTATCTATCACCCTCACTCTATCACCCTCACTCTATCTATCACCCTCACTCTATCTATCACCCTCACTCTATCTATTGCCCTCACTCTATTTATCTATCGCCCTCACTCTATCACCCACACATTATCTATCTATCGCCCTCACTCTATCTATCGCCCTCACTCTATCTATCGCCCTCACTCTATCTATCTATCGCCCTCACTCTATCTATTGCCCTCACTCTATCTATCTATCGCCCTCACTCTATCTATCTATCGCCCTCACTCTATCTATCTATCGCCCTCACTCTACCTATCGCCCTCACTCTATCTATCGCCCTCACTCTATCTATCGCCCTCACTCTATCTATCGCCCTCACTCTATCTATCGCCCTCACTCTATCTATCTATCGCCCTCACTCTATCTATCGCCCTCACTCTATCTATCTATCGCCCTCACTCTATCTATCGCCCTCACTCTATCTATCTATCACCCTCACTCTATCGCCCTCACTCTATCTATCTATCTATCGCCCTCACTCTATCTATCGCCCTCACTCTATCTATCTATCGCCCTCATTCTATCTATCGCCCTCACTCTATCTATCGCCCTCACTCTATCTATCGCCCTCACTCTATCTATCGCCCTCACTCTATCTATCTAGCGCCCTCACTCTATCTATCGCCCTCACTCTATGTATCTATCTATCGCATAAAACAGCATCACTTAGCACCACCACAGCATCACTCAGAGGCACCACAGCATCACTCAGAGGCACCACAGCATCACTCAGAGGCACCACAACATCACTATGCGCTACAACAGCATCACTGAACGCCACAGCATCACTCGTCGCCACCACATCACTCAGCGCCACCACAGCATCAATCTCTGCAACGATTCAACAACAACTGGTTCAAATATGTTCTCTCAATGTTTCAAGCTTTCTTACAAATGTCACAAAAAGATGTTAATATTTCACTTCTGTTCTTGGATTTTCGTCACAATAAAATACACTGAACATAATCTTCCCAAAAATGTATTTACAAAAGTTTAAGCTATTGCCATTATAAATTACAATAACTTTTATTTAAGTATTAATTATTTAAAAATAATTAAAAGCAATTGTTATTTGCAATATCAATACATCTAAGTCACGTAAATACAACACATATTGCATTACAAATGCTATAGGTGTCACATTTGCGAAAGTTAAAAAAAAGTATTGGCATTGTAAATGACAAAGCTATTAATTTCGCTATTTTTAAAACCAACACATAAATAAAAAATGTGTAATTTACAATACCAATATGAAATGAATGAAACTTATATAGCGCACGACTTACCCTGGGGCATCTCCGCGCTTGCTTAGGGAACCCGTCCTGGTATTCCCCTGTGAGATAACCCTGGCAGGGTATCCACAAGGTGAAAGCCAGGCATCCCACCACGAGGGGCTGTTGTGGAGATTAAGCAAGCTATTGCCCAGAGTCGCAGAGTGTGAACCCATGAGTCGAGAAGGCACCGGAGCGAGAATTAACGAGTCCGTGGAATTTTGAGCCCAAGACAATAGCTCAAACTTTCCTAATGCGAGTTCTATTGCATTGTGGGGAGCACCAGAGACTTTTCGGCTTTGCTCTGAGGAGTTCGCATCAGTGCCTTTCAAAAAGATTTCACAACAATAATAAAAACGAGGATCAGGGTGTGTACGGAGAAGACGGGGTGGACCAGACACAGACAACGTTTCCCTTGCGGGAGCGAGCATGGGCACCATCTGTTTTCAAGATAATTACAAACAGATGGCGCCAAACGTGCACGCGTTGCAATAGAAAGCAATGCAAAACGTGCACGCTTTTAGGCAAATTGCTGATTTATTTATTTTTATTTTATTTTATTTCAAAGGTTTTATATAGCGCTGCTGGACCCAAGAGTATCAGATCGCTTTACATTGAAGGTAAAACATAATAATAGAAAATAACAAACAATTAACAATGTGCAGAGAGTTTACAAGAGATGTAGCAATACATTTAGAAGAGGAATGAGAGCAAAGAAACAAATATAAAATTAAGGGGGAAGATGAAGTTTTAAAGATCGGAGAAAGAAGGGGGTGCAGTGGAGGGGAAGGAGAATGAAAGGGGAAGATGGTGTGGGGATGGAGTGGGTAGGGGAAGAGTAAAGAGTGAGCAAGTTCAGGATCAAAGGCATTAGGTACACCAAAATTTGTTGAGAAGAAGTACTTTGAGTTCCTTTTTGAAGAGAGGCTAAGAGGGGTTGCAGCGAAGATCTTTGGGGAGAGAGTTCCAAATCGTAGGAGCGTTACCAGAAAATGCCCGGGATTGGGTCTTTTTACATTTGAGTCTAGGAGGGATTAGGACAAGGGAGTTAGTGATCCTCAGGGACCTGGTAAGAGGGAGTGTTTTGGTGAAGAGCTTTATGAGTGATACAGGCAATCTTGTAGGTGGATCTTCCTTCTATTGGGAGCCAATTGAGATTTTTGAGGACGGGGGAGATGTGGTCAAATCTTTCACAATCAGAGATAAGTCTAGCGGCTAGATTGAGAACAAATTTAATCGGTGCAAGATCGACTTTAGGTGTGCCGGCAAGTGTGGCGTTGCCATAGTCAATCCTGGAAAGGACAAGCGATTGGATAACGGTTTTAAAATCATCAGCTGGAATAAAACGTTTGATTTTTTGGAGGTGGTGAAGGGTGTAAAGAGCACTTTTGGCTGCATTTTTAATGTGGGGGATGAGTTTAAGATTCTGGTCGATGCTGATGCCTAGGGATTTAACAGAATTAGAGGTGGAGAGGGAGCAGTTAAGTGCTTTGATATCGTTGATTCAGAGTTGAATGGGAAGGGAATTGTTTTTGGGAGTGAAAAGGATGATTTCAGTTTTTTTCGGATTCAGTTTTAGATGATTCAGATGGAACCATGCTTTAACTCTAGTCAAGGTGTCATTCAGGTGAAGAATGTCATTGTGAGATTTGATCTTGTACTATAGTTGGGTGTCGTCAGCATAAAGGTGGTAACTGATTTTGGCTTGTTTGAGAATGAGAGTGAGTGGTTCCATGAAAAGAATAAATAGGGTTGGGGAGAGGATGGATCCTTGAGGGACACCTAGTGAGACAGGTTGTGGATTAGAGAGGTAGTGGTTGAGCTTGATTTGCTGTGATCTGTTTTGAAGGAACGAGGAGAACCAATTGAATACAGTGCCTTCAAAGCCGAATCGATTTTTGAGAGTGTTGAGAAGGGTGGGATGGTGGACAGTATCAAAAGCAGCCGAGAGGTCAAGTAGGGTTAGTAGAGACGATTCACCTCTATCTAGGGAGCGATGGACATCATCTGTGATGTTTAACATAGCAGTTTCGGTGCTGGATCCCTTTCTAAAACCTGATTGGAAAACGTCCAGGAGATTAAAGGAGAGGATATGGTTTTCTAATTGGGACAGGACACACTTTTCAAGGGCCTTAGAGAGGAAAGGAAGGTTGGAGATAGGGCGTAGGTTGTTAAGGTCATTAGGGTCAGCCGAGGTGTTTTTAAGAATGGGGGAGATTTGGCCAAGCTGAAGGGAGGCAGGGACAACGCCAGAGGAAAAAGAGGAGTTGATAATATTGGTCCAAATAGGGGCAATGATGTGTTAGAGTTCTTGAACCAGATGGGCAGGGAGAGGGTCTTTGGTATGGGAGGAAGGTTTAAGTTTAGAAATGATGTTGATAATCGAGGATACAGAAACTGGACTGAATTCACTCCATGAAGCGTTGTTTTTAGCAGGGTGGACCTTGGGAGAAGAGTCAGGGTGTGGGAGAACGGGGATGGATTGAGGGGGGTCGTGAAGTGTGGGAAGGGAGGAGGAGGGGGAGAGAGAGTTAGGAAAGTTGGTGAGTGTGTGTTGGCTGAGGGGAGGTTGGAGTAAGGGGAGGTGGAGAATGATAGTTCTATCTTGTTGATTTTGTTCGTGAAGAAGCTGGCAATTTCTTCGCATCTTTCCATAGAGGCTAATATTTTAGGAGGGCCAGAAGACGTTTGTTTTTTAACGATATTAAAGAGTTCTCTAGGGCGGTTTCTTGCCTGGTCAAGTTGTGACCGGAGAAAGGAGGCTTTTTCGTTGAAGATGTGTTTTTTGTAATGGGCTCTAGCAGTTCTAAGGAGAGACAGATTATCGGGGGAGGGATGATTCCTCCAAACACGTTCAAATTGTCTGAGGGCCTGTCTTCCATTATTGAGTTCAGAATTGAACTAAGCCTTGGGAGGGTTGTTTTTTTGTTGCTTGAGTTTAATTGGAGCAATTTGATTGAGGGCTTTAAGAATAGAATTATTATAATTCTTGGTTAAGTCATTGGTGCTGTCAGAGAGAGGGGGGAGAAGTAGGCATGTTTTAATAGAGGATTCCAATTCGCCAGGTGGGATACGGTGAAGGTTGCGTGTTAGTTTCAAAGGTAAAGTGTTGATGGGGGCAGGGTTAGTAATGGAGCTATTCAAGGTGAAGAGGATAAGGTGGTGGTCGGACCAGTCGACAGGAAGTATATTAGAGAGAGAGGCCAGATCCTTGCTAGTCATTATAGCATCAAGGGTGGCACCTTTGGTATGAGTAGGGGAATTGCAGAGTTGGGTCATGTTGGTGATGGCCATGGCATCCTTAAATAAGATGACAGCAGGTTCATCCTTTTTGTTCCAGTGGATGTTGAAGTCACCAAGGAAGAGATTCTTGGAGTGGGAGAGCGTTGATTGAATAATAATGATCAGACATCTCTTCAGTAAAAGAGATACTATTCCCAGGGGGGTGGTAGATAGTGTGCAACCGAATGGAGGGGGAGTTAGGAATAATGAGATCGGTGCAGAGGTATTCAAAGGATGAGGGGTCTTGCAGCTGTATAAGTGAGATGTTAAGTTCAGCTTTAAAGATTAGGGCAAGGCCTCCTCCTGTTTGCTCGACTCTTTCTTTCTTGATGATGGAATAACCTGGGGGAATAAGCAAGTCGAGGATAGGGGTGGAGTGGGCGTTGAGCCAGGTTTCAGTTAGGAATGCGATGTCTATGTTTTCGCTGAGAATGGTTTCCGCAATCTCAGTTGCGTGGCAGGAGGAGGATCGGCAGTTGATCAACATGCAGCAGAGGGGAGTAGGGTCTGGTAGTTGGGTGGGCGGACGGGGGGGATGGGTCTAAGTTGTTGGGGTGGCCTAAGTGAAGGTGGATGAAGGGGGAGTCTGCTCGTTACTATGAGAACTGGGATTGTAGATTGACGAGTAAGGGGGATAGAGGACGAGGATGGAGAGGGAGAGGTATGTAATTTTGTGAGAGAGTTAACTGCTGAGGTTATCGGGTAAGTATCAGGTAGGTGCGGGAAAGTAGTGTTGGTGTAGGGTGGGAAGCTTAAGGAAGGTTGAGCGGGTAAGGAACTGGACGTGTGATTACTAAGGAGAAGAGGAGTGTTGAAGTTGGTGATAGGACTAGTTGGGCAGTTTGAGGGTGGATTGATATGAGTGTTGAAGTGGGATGGAAAGGTGTATTGTGGGGGGATCAGTGTGTGGGCGTGAGTTAAGGGGTGGGCTTTAGAAATGAGTGATATCTCGTTTCTGAGTGAAGAGAGTTCTAAGACGAGAGATGAAAGGAGAAGTTCAATATTAAGGAGTGATTGCTTGTGAATTGATGAGTGTGGTGGATCAGTAGTTAATAGGAAGTTGGTTGAGTAAGCATTACCGAGGGGGTTGCAAATGTGGGTAGGACGGGGGGAATCCTGGGGGGGGAATTATAGTGTGGGGAGGATCTTTTTTGGAGAGAGGGTGTATAGGAGGTAGAAATAGGAAAAGCATCATTTGTGGGTGGGCAGTTCGATGAAAGTTGTGTAAAGGCAGTAAAAGTTGGCGTATCGGTTGAGTCAGAAGAGGTCAGAGGGAGTGCAGTGAGTAGAAGAGAGTGTTTTATTAGGAAGGGGGATAACAAGGGGTAGGTGGGGGAGGCTGTGGGCGTCATTAAGGGGTTGTATAGTGAGGAGGATGAGGGGAGATTGCTGAATAAGGGAACAAAAGGAGAGGAGAGCTCAGCAGAGCGTAGAGAAATCAGGGTATGAGGGGGACCGAGATTAGGTGTGAGGATAGCAGGAGAATTAGACAATATAGAGGAATCATGAGGGGGGTGGGGGAGTCATTTGTGGAGGCAGAAGGAAGGGGGACAAGAGTATTAGGGGACTGGGAGACAGGGGGGTCATATGTTATAGTATTGAGAGCGAGGGTGGTAGGTAGTGATTGAGAAAGATCAACATGATTGGGGGAGGAGGAGGAGGGGGTGGAAATAGAGAGAGGGGATAATGTGGGAGTGGGTGAGGGGAATCATAACTAGTGTTAGTGATGAAAGGTCCCTTCCTATGCAGCGCATGCGTAGACGTACCTCAAAAGGGTGACTTGTGATACCCGAACACTCACACACACAGCAAGTACCTTGTGCTCCTCTGCAGCCTCCTCTACAGGACTTGCTGAGTGAGTTTTATGCTCCTTGGACTCCCGGCAGACCCAGCATATCATCCTCTGATCCTCTGCACAGAACAGCCTCAGTTTCTCTTCATGTTTCTCACACAGATTCTCCTCTGGAGGCTTCACGGGGGGCAGATGAAGCTGTTTTGCAATTTCTACCACGTTTCCCACTAGTCTGTTGGGTCTGAGGTTTTTCCCAGTAGATATCTCCCTGCACTGTGGACAGGGGTAGTTTCCATCTCTCCCCTCCCAGCTCTGGGTGATGCAGGAGCGGCAGAAGTTGTGTCCACAATCGATCATCACCGGATCAGTATAATATTCCAAACAGATGGAACACGTGGCCTCTTCCTGGAGGTTCCCGAGCTGAGCTGCTGCTGCCATGATGCAGAAATACAGGAAGTAAGGGTTAGGTTTCAGTTTCCCTCTCTTTGTGAAGTGGGCGTGTCTGTGCGTCTGCCCCGCTCTATGTGCAGCGGGAGTGTCTGTGCGTCTGCCCCTCTCTGGGTGCAGTGGGTGTGTCTGTGCGTCTGCCCCTCTCTGGCTGCCCTGGGACTTCCGGGTTCGGGTTACAGTCACAGCCGAGAACTGACTCCTCTGCTGCCTCTGCTCTGCCTCGAGGTTTCCCTCCTTTCTCTGCTAAAATACCAGCATTTTGGTTTTGTTCTCAGATTCTGTAAGTGCCAGGAGCGGTCACCTAAACATGGATTTGTTTAAAATCCTCTGAGTTAATTTTAACGTGGCAATTCTGCGTCTGTTTGTTATAGTAATTGTTTTAGAACTGTAGTGACATGTAATAAGTCATAATCGGGGTCACTGGCATTTGTGCAAAAACAAGCTTTCTATTTCGTGTAAATATTGTACTGGTTATAACTACAGATTATTTTACTGTGAACACCATAGAATTTCACGTGTATTCAGTATTTACACTGCTCATATTAGTTACTTTTGTGCTCAAACAGGAGCTGTTCATTGAACGTCAGAGGTCAGAACCTACCAGTGATTACAATAAAAAGCTGAGTTTGCTTTCACGAGGTAGACCTACTGGAAAAGTGAATAAAACAGTTATACACTTTGAATCTCCTCGTCTTGCATAGTTAGTAATGACTATTAACTATTTCCAAATCCAATGTAAAGATAATGATATGAAAGATATACACATCTGCGAATTTTAGGTGTGCACCTTTAATTGTTTGTATGTGTTTATTTAGCAGACGTCTTGGTGCTGTAAGTGTATTGTTTACTCATTTCCTTCTTCCTGGTCTCTCCTGTGATTGTGGTTTATTATCGCTTAGGACGTTTCGGGCTGATGCTGAAAGAAGAGAGAGGGCCTTCCCCAGGGTTCTGTGAATAGTGTAAGGATGGAAAGTCCTTCAGGGTCAGTGTAAGGCATGAGAATGAAATGTCTCCACAACATGTCTGCAGCTTGCACCACTCCTGTGTGTGATTAGAACAATTCACTCTCTGTAACAGGGTTCCCGAGAGAATCTGTCATTATTTACCATAATATGCAGTAACCACAGGTGTGTGTGCGATATCCTAGAGAGTACATACATATCCCGCTGTCCTTATGCCATTCTAAACTTTGCCCAAACAGGCTGCACTAAGATGGGCCAATCCCTGTGTGTACATTACTGACACATATATGCATGATTTAATTATGTAAAAATATGCATGCAGGGTTTTTATCCATACATTTCAGTCATTCATTAAAAATATCCTGATGTGAGGTTTCTATTGTATTGTTATTTTAGGTCTGGCGTCAGCCAAGACATTTTGATTGTACTAAAATATGTATAATATACTTACATATAGGGGTTTTCAGCCACCACTTACCATCCATTGGTCTGTTGTTGTGTCACTCATATTTTGCCTCCACCCACTACAGCCTATAGCGTGGGGCAGAGGGTCAGCCCACTAAAACCACTGTTTAACTTCACTTTGAGTGACTGCATTTCACTCACTCACAAGGAGCACATCCACACATAAGCTAATTTCCTTCGGTGGCAGTGTTTTTGTTTGTACTTTACAATTATTTTAGTCTTGCCTTTGTGTTTAAAGGGTTCTGATGTGAACACAGGGCACATTCCATCTTTATCAGATCCCATCTCTTGCCAATGCTGTTGTCAATTCCTTTTGGAATGTTTTGCTTTTCTGGCGGCTGCAATTTCACAAGATTGAGGCAGTTTGAAACTGTTCTGTATTAAAATGTATTCTCTTGTTGCTTTATTTATTTTTCTCTTTTGTCCTTTCTTTCTGTTTTTCTTTCTTACTTTCGTTCTCCTTTCTTTCATCTTCTTTCCTTCTATCTTTCCTTCTCCCTGTTTATTTCTTTCTCTTGCTCTTTCTTTAACTTTTTCATTTCTTTCACCTACCTTTCCTTTTTTCTGTCCTTTTTTCATTTGTCTCTCGTTCTTTCTTTCTCTTTCGTTCTTTCTTTCACTATCCATGTTTCTTTCTTACGCTTGCCTTTTCACCCTTGCTTTCTTTCATCTCTTCTTTCAATGCTTCCTTCTGTTTTTTTAATATTTCCTTCTTTCCTTCTCTCTTTTCATTCTCTCTTTCTTTCTTTCATTCTCTTTCTTTCCATCTTTATGTCCTTCTTTCTTTCTTTCTTTCTTTCTTTTTCTTTCTTTCTTTCTTTCTTTCTTTCTTTCTTTCTTTCTTTCTTTCTTTCTATCTCTGTTTCTTTCTTTCTTTCTATCTCTGTTTCTTTTCTTCTTTCCTTCTCTCATTCTGTCTTTCCTTTTTTCTTACCATTTGTCACACCCCTTTCAGAGGGCCAAGGGGCATGTAGGGGCTACTGGGCTCAACCGTGGTGGTTGATGCCTTCTACTTCTGATGTCCTGGTGTCCGACCTACTATGAGTCCTGAGCAACTGGGCCAAGTACCCCTTCTGCACTTAACTCCCAATGGTAGATGTGGTTGAGCAGTCAAGGCTCTCCTGTATCTACAGGTCAGTGAACATGACTCATAACTCAAAGTGCAAACAGTACGAGCAATAAATCGATCTCCAGTCCAATACTCGCTTTTATAGAAAAAAGAAGCATTTTATGTCTAACACTACACATACAAAGGTATATGACATTCAGAAGCAATAACGCAATCTTCCTTCTAATTGGGGCATAGTAGTTATCAGGCAGATCCCTATTCCACCACCTTCTTGTAATGTGTTTGGGGTTATTCCCCATTTACTTGTGGCTGTATCCAGGTAATGCAAACTATTAGGCTGTACTCAACAGTTTTCCTTTTTGACTCTTGAGGAATTATTCAAAAGCCTCCATGGTGCCGTTACACCGTTAGCAGCAAGTACTCCGGGGCCACAAAGGCCCAGTTTCCAGTCTTACCTGTTCTGACAGTATGGCAGTGTTCATTGGTGCAGCGAGTGCCCTCTCCTCTGGCTCTCATGAGTCCGGATCGTGTAGGGTGAAAACGTGCTGCTCGCGGTGTAGCAGCAGCACCCAGCGGCCCAGCCTCTCACTATCAAGCAGCGCTGCCAGTTCTTTCCGGTGAACGGAGATGCTCCTGCTCTGCACACACAAAGCTAAGCTGTATATACCCCTAGCGGAGGGGGGAGGGGCAGCTGTTGTGGTCCTCTGGCTCTCAGCCGTAGCTCCAATGAGTGTATGATGTCCTCTGCGGTGTCTTGATGATCCTCGGGGAATTCATCAGGTTAGATCTAAGCATGTGGGCTAGACCCACTGATCACAGCAGTATTGCTTAGGCCTGAACCCATGGCCAAAGTGACACTGGCAGCCCCACGTTACTCATGATCCAGGCGCAGACTCTTCTTATGCGATCACCTTCACTACGTCGGCCCCTCCTGGAGGAGTCGCTGATTTCGGTAGTCACAAGTCCGCCACTCCTGGCCCAAAATCAGTTCAATCAGTCCACCTGTGACACCTACTGGAATACGATGTCTCCGCAGCCGAGTGGCTTGGTGCTCAGTGCTTCCGATATGGTGAACAGTCACAACTGACAGAATATCAAGTTTTTTATATAGAATGGACAGAATATCGAATTGCCAAAATATAGTGGTGCAGAATATTGAAATTCACGTAAGAAATATCGATTTCCATAATATCGAAGTTTATAATATCGACAGTCATAATATAGTTGTTAAAAATATCGATTTTTTTTATAGTGTTTTGAGTGTTAGTATATGTGTTAAAAGTATTATTTTAGTAATGTATGTTTAAATTTTTTTTAAGTAATGAATTTTATGTTATTGGAATTATGAATTATTTTTTATTTAATTTTGTGTTTTAGTTCTGTAGCGGATTGTGGGTTTATAGGGGAATAGGGTGGGAAGTAATTTAATTGTTATTTTGTAATTATTTATTTTTATTTATTGGTATTGATAATTAATTTATTGTTAATGTATTATTAATTAGTAATTAATGTTATTAATTGGTAATTATTTTGTATTAATTGGTAATTATGTGTTAATAATTGATTAGTTGATAATTATATTAATAATATTAATATAATGTATATACAATATAATATATATTGTATTAGTTTATCATTCGTAGCGGGTTGTGGATTTATAGGGGAATAGGATGGGAAGTAATTTAATTGTAATTAAGTAATTATTGAAATTATTTTTGTGTATGGATAATTAATTTACTGTTAATTAATTATTAATTGGTATTTTATAATTATGTATTCATTTTTGGCATTGAAAATTAATTGGTTGTTAATTATTATTAGGTAATTACTTTTAAATAAATAATATTTATTGGTATTTATAATTAAATAATTATTAAATATTTTGTAATTGGTAATTAGTTTGAATTACGTTTTTATTGGTATTGATAATTGATTTATTTTTATTTAAATATTAAATCATTACTTTCCCTACTGTTGCACTCACTGGAGTGGGAATACTAATTTTTACCCCTACACTATCCAACACTTTTCCTACTGTTGCAATCACTGGAGTGGGAATAGTAATTTTGACCCCTACGCTATCCAACGCTTTCCCTACTATTGCACTCACTGGAGTGGGAATAGTAATGTTTATCCCTACGCTATCCAACTCTTTCCCTACTGTTGCACTCACTGGAGTGGTAATAGTAAAGGTTACCCTCCCGCTATCCTACGCTAGAAATATTGAATACTTTTTATTAATATTAAGTTTATATATATATATATATATATATATATATATATATATATATATATATATATATATATATATATATATATATATATATATATAAAAATACAAATGCCTGTTTCTTTTTTCACTTACATGAATTATTTAATAATTTTAAGGTTATTTAAGTATTTTTAAGTATGTTTGAGTTAATTATATTTATTATTTCATTAATTTTACATTACTTTTAAGACATTTAAAAAATTCGATATTTTCACTAACTATATTATTTACAACGATATTTTGGATTCAATATTTTTGTATTTACCTGTTTGTAGATAGGAATTCGATATTCTGGCATTCTATATTTTTTCCTCGATATTTTGGCAAGTCGATATTTTGCTCCTCGATATTCTGTCAGTGATCCTTCCGATACGGCTCAGAACAAGGCACCCCTCTCTTGGCATTCTGTAGTTGCACAGGCGATATTGCACACAGGCGATATTGCACAGGATATTGCACACATTGCACACAGGCGATATTGCACACAGGCGATATTGCACACAGATATTGCACAGCCTCACACCTTACACAGGGAGTGCACGTGCAAGGCTCCCCACTGGATCTCGCTCCTTCCACCGCTCTCCTCACCTTCACACAACACACTGGTCTTGGCAAACAGGCAGACAATGGTGCTCCAGGGGAGGTGAATTTGGTGTCCTGGGTGATGTCCCCTCACCTAGCATGGAGACCAGCAGGCCTTTGCACCTAGGCAGAAGTATTGTAGAATTCCCCTTCTCCCACAGCTTTTGTGGCTGCTTGGCAGATAGCCAATATTTGAGGACTTAAACCTCCCCTTCTTATAGTTCTTTTCCAGTTACCAATTTTGATTTAGAGTGTGTGTCTTTGAAGTTTTATGTTGTGATTTTGCTTCTTTTAAAGTGGACACCTCTTTTTTCTCTTTCCTCACGACACATGTCTGTCACAGCTGGCAAGACTTTGAAGTTGATTATCCCACAACACCACTCATGAGAGTGACCAGAGATCACACCTGGATGTCAGCCACAGTGATATGTGCATCGAAAGGTTAACCCCAGACTCTCAGACTACCTTTTTGTGATTCCCTTCTCAGCCCTAACTCTCCTCCTGAGATTTGTCCAGGCCCCTTCCTTCTGATCTCTCACAAATCAAAAAGCATCTTTTGTAGTGTAAAGGGAGTCGCATCCTTTTCCTTCTAGTTTGTGTCCCACCCAACTCACAGCAATTCAGCAATACACAAATCTGTCTTGGGGATCACTCTCCTTATGTCTTCTCCAGACAGGCCTGGGCTTTGAAAAATTGAACGCAGGGTCCTCCATATAATGTACCATTTCAGGCACACTCACAGGACACTTACTGCCCAGCATTAGCACCTCCATGCATTGTACCATTACATATACACATACATTCAGTACACACACTCCGTCTGCCAGCACCTGTTTAGCACTGAAGCTGTTCTGTATTTAACGAGGGTGTACTGTTTACAAACACACACACGCTGACAGCACACCCACTCACCATCTGCACAGCACTTCATGTAATGTACTTCACGCAAGCACATATGCAACCAGGGCAAGCTTTCATAGTGCACGCACTCCGCAGCATTACATCTGTCATGTCATGTATTCCCCACGGTATTAAGAGTAACAGGAGAAACTCGTAACCCCAGTTGAGACCTAGAGTGGTACAGTATCATACAACATCTCAATGGGAGTCTATGAGGGAATACACTTTGTATAGTAAATTAATTATACAAAAGACATAGGGCCCGATGTAGGTAATTCCGATTTACCTACTCTTAAATACCGAATCATACCGATTCGGTATTTAAGAGTAGGTAAATTGGAAGTAGGCAGATGTAGGTAATTTTTCTTTTACAATTACCGATTCTGTAAGATTCGGTATTTACCGATTCGGTAAATACCGAATCGGTATTTCCCATTGATTCCTATGGGCCTTGAAGCCGATAGGAATCAAATGTACCGAATCGGTAAATTTACCGATTCTGTAAATTTACCGAATCGGTAAAAATTAGGCACTCTACATTAGAAAACCCTAATACCGGTCGGTAACGGCCGAATTCGGCCGTTACCGACCGGTATTAGGGTTCCTACATCTAGCGTTCAGTCTCAATTTTTTGTTTCAACGTAATTATATTAACAAAGAAAGAAGCATAGATTTATACTTTAAATGGGTTATGAAGCAGCATCAACCATCCTTATTTAGTTGTGTTCGAGGTGCAAGGTGAACACATTGTGCTTGGGAAAAAGTGTTTAAACAGCGCAAGTAAACCAGCATTTTTGGGAATATTTGAAAATATTATTATGCATAAACATATACATTATAATACAAGCAGTGGAAAATCATGGCATAATTAGCAATCCCAAGTAGACAGTGTTTTGACATTCATGACTTGAGGTCATCATCAGGACAAGGGAACACAAGGAAGGTAATAGCTACCTAATGGGGAACAAGATGAGAGTTACCGCTAACAAAGAATAAACGTAGATCAATGCAGATAAATATGGGGTACGTGTTTAAAGGTTCCTGAAAGGAATCCAATGCACCAAGGAGGGTAAAAGAGACCAACATTGGCAATGCAGCCTGTTGTGCTTCTGCTGCTCAGCCTGGATGACTGTGTGTGAGAATGCTGGTGATTGGAAAGTTCATGTGTGAGAGTGTCCGTTGGATGAGGGGCTGAGCAGCAGTACGGCTGCTCCTGGTGGGGCTCTGACCTGTACCATCATACCGGAATAAATATACCTAAGAATCTACCTGTATTGGACTACATTTTATTACAACATATTTTGGCGACCATTGAAGCAGGAAAACCTGCGTGTGCCACCTGAGTCAAGTTGCAACTAACTATATTGAATCTGAAGAAATTGGACTGTACTTGAAGAATCTGGCATACAGATCCCCACCAGTGACCAATCCACCGGTCGCCCTAACAGTAAGTGCCAGTTTTCTACATTACTTTCTTCCCTTCCCATCACCATGGAGTAGCGTCCATTTCTTGCGATTTTGGGACAGTTCCTACCCATAATGCAGTTTCCCAGAGGTACTTGCTTTCATTTACTGCTTGTGTACTAAAGATGAACTGCCTGCTGCCTACCTGTCTTTACTGCTACCCTGGAGCACTGTCCTGCTACCTGTTAGACCTTCTGCCTGCTACCTCCTTTACTGCTGCCTCTCTACTACATGCCAGTTCCTGCCTGCCTTCTTCTTGGGAGGAGTGCTTGCTTCGTGGGTGCTGACCTGTTGTGCCCCAATTTTTTTGGCTACACCCTTTGCCACTTTAAACCAGTGCCTGCATTCAACGTTGCGTGCTACAGAGACTACCCGCTGCCTGCATGTGTGCCTCAAGTTCAAACTGGGACTGTTTATTGCGGTTTTTTTTTTGCTGGCAGTTTACTTCAATGACTTTCTTCTTTATTTCGTTTCTGCGCCATAACAAAGAAAATAACCATCATCTTCACCAGCGTTCGTTGGTGCCACCGCAAACCTTACCAATTGAAAGTTGCTTCAGGCACTCTTATTTCTATGTCAGGACAGGAGGCTCCGATTATGCTTTCTCATTTCTTTATTAGAAATGCTCAGCAGCCAATAGAAAGACAGTATACAAAAATAAAACTACAATACCCATGAACCTCTGGGTATCACCATACATTTCATAGAGTCCCTGGTATAAAAGGTGCCATTGAGAATACCAAATCCTCTTTCTTTGGTGCTCCGCAGCCAGTTAAGTGTACTTTTACTTACTTTTCATCTTCATTGTGGTTTTCATGCCTTGTTGTGCATTTTGCGCTTGTGCCTGCTAGCGCTTCTGTTCGCGCATTGTGTTCGCGAGTTGCCGGTGTGTTTGGTCCGTTTTGGGCGTTTTCCTATTGCCACTTTTGGTTTCTCTGTTCCGCACGCCGCTACCGTCTATTCGGCGTTGCGGGGAGCATGTGGCCACCTCCCCGGATCCGCATCTTTTCTGTTTGTGGAGTGGGAGACTGAGGCTTGAGGGCTCGCGCGCTGTACTCGAGAGCTCCTCTCTAAGTTTACCGGGCGGCCGTTACCGCGCATGCGCAGCACCCATTTTGTTTGTTCTCCGAGGGTTCGGACAGGAGAAAGACGTTTTCAGCATCCATTGCCCACTGCCTTGGTATTTCAGCCCCATTTACGCCCTTTTGCCATACCTGAAGCATTGGGCAGTTAAATCTTCATAGGCTTTGCCTAGAGTGACTGTTTTTTGCAGCAAGCCCTCCCTCCACATTTTAACTGTTTGCAGTGTGTCCAGGTTCTGCCTGTGCTGCTGGCTTGCTGTGGGGTTTGTTCACTCCCCCTGCATTGTGCCTTTGGCCACCATTGATTCTTATCATCTCTGTGGGCATTATTGTTACACTTTGTGTCACTATGGCTGATTATTATGAAGAAGATGACTATTACTATGATGAGGACGCCTCTGGCTCTATGGAGCACGATTTGGTTGAGGCTTTAGATCAGGGAGTGCAACTTTCAGTTAATAAGGCGCTTGTTCATGCCATTACTCGCTTGAAACGTCATTTGTCTCACTATGCGCAACAACAAGGCTAGTTGCCGTCTTCTCGTGCTTCCTCTAAGTCTCCTGTTAACCCTCATAAATCAGATTTTCAGAAATTAGCCAAAAGTTTGTCCTCCGAACAGTCTTCCTCAAAGTCGTCAGTTGGAGCTTCGACATCCACCATTCCACTTACGGATACTGATGACACTCATTCCTCTACTTCTTCTTATCAGGATGACCCCCCACCACGGAAGAAGGCTCGTAAGGAGCACTATGTTGATGCTCCCACGCATCCTCCTCTACTCACTTTTGACCCATCTGATATAATTTACTCGAACTCGACTTCCTGGCTTCCATCCCCTGCTGTGGCGGAATATGTACAGGCACATATTCGTCAGCCCTTTGAGAAGGATGTCAGGTCCCGCCTTAGGTCCGAGTGTCCGCGTCCTGACTTGGCCGACCATTTGGCTGACACTCCGGAGGTGGATCCTACGATGGTCACATATCTTCAGAAATATGCCAAGGACCCAAAGAAGGGTATTGACAGAGCTTGGCGCTCCTGCCAGGATAAAATGCTGGACTTACTGGGCCCTCTTACTAAGATATTGGACCTAGGTTTTCAGGCCAAGGAGTCTTCGGCCCTTGTTGATCCTGATGAGCTCATTGAGTGGTCCCAGAGGGCTATTTGCCAGTTGGGTAATGCCAACTGCACGATTTCTTGTGAGCGATGCCGCTCCATTCTTCTCAAGCTGGATCCTAAATTGGCAGAGCTCCCCTCTTCCGAAACCGAGCCCTTAGCTCAGGGACTGCTATTTGGCCAGCCATTCCTAAAGGAGCTTACTAAATTTGTGGCTACTTTTAGTGGTCTTGATAAGGCTCAAGCTTCACAACGGCGAGCGTTTCGGCCGGTTTTTGCCAGGGCGGGCGACACAGGGGGCGCTCGTTCGGCCGTGGCTCTCATCAGAATCCCCAAAGGGGATTCCAGTCCCAAGAAGGCGGTGGTCAGGATACCGGCTACAACAGTCGTTCCAACTTCTATCCGTCTCGCAAAGGGAGAGGGCAGTATAAGAAAGGAAGATACAGCGGGAATCAAGGAGGACACCATGATTCCAACACTTCAGGTGAGGTTGATTCCAGCTTCCGATGTTGTACTGGGGGGCAGGATCCAATTTTTTCTACACAATTGGCGTCTAATCTCCAATGATGCTTGGGTGCTGGAAACTGTTCAAGGTTACAAAATAGAGTTTTACCAGCCCCAGCATCAATCCCTCCCTCCAACCCCATTGTTTTTCTCCCTTCACGATCAAGAGTTCATTTCAGCAGAGACAGCCTCCCTTCTGAAAAAAGGGGCGATTATTCGGACTGCCCGCCATCCCAAGGGGTTTGTGAGCACAGTTTTTCTGGTTCAGAAAAAAGGGGGCGGGTCCCGTTTGGTTCTAAATCTGAAGGATTTCAACAGGGGGGTGGTTTATCGCCATTTCAAGATGGAAGGCATCCATCTGTTGCGAGATCTTCTTCGGGAAGGGGATTGGATGGTCCGCCTCGACCTCAAAGATGCATATTTGTCAATTCCGATCTTCGGCCCACATCGTCGGTTCCTCCAGTTCCAATGGCAGGGGAATTGGTTTGAGTACAAAGTTATCCCGTTCGGCCTCTCGTCAGCACCTTGGTGCTTCACGAAGCTTTTGAGGCCCGTCGTGGAATGCTTGCGTGCTGGGGGCATTCACTTGATTATATATCTGGACGACATTCTGATCATGGCAGACTGTCCCCGCAAGCTCATGGCGCATCTGGAGTGGTCTATCGACCTCTTACAGTCTCTGGGATTTCTGGTGAATCCTCAGAAATCTGTCTTCACTCCATCGCAAGTGATATACTTTCTGGGTTTCCAAGTCAATTCTCTTTCCTGTCAGCTTCTCTTACCCAATCAAAAGAGTTGACTTCAGTTATCTCCAGACAGACTGTATCATTGAGATCTATAGCATGAGTTGTCGGTCTGTTGGCGTCCTCGATTCAAGCAATTTTCCAGGGCCCTCTTTCACTACAGGGCACTTACACGTTTGAAGATCCATCATCTCCGGAAAGGCCTTCACTATTCTGATCTGGTCCCTCTTTCAGAGGAAGTGAGGTGGGAGATGCAGTGGTGGTTGGACCACATGGATGCCTGGAATGGCCCAGCCCTGTTCAGATCATCTCCGGAAATGGTGATAGAGTCCGATGCCAGCCTGTGGGGTTGGGGATCCCGGTGCAGTCCAGTTTCGTCGGTGGTCTCCCCAGGAGCTGTCTCTTCATATAAATTACCAGGAACTCCTGGCAGGGTCCTTTGCGATCCGTTGTTTCACTCCTCTCCGATCCAATTGTTGCATTCTTCTCCGCATGGCCAATGTTTCGGCTGTTCGATATGTCAACAAATTGGGCGGGACGAAGTCCAAGATCTTGGCGGAGATCGCCGAAGATTTTTGGTACTTTTGTCTTCAAAAGAAGATCACTGTTATTGCTGAATACCTTCCCGGCCGCAACAATCTGATTGCAGACTGGAATTCACGCAACCTTCGGGACTTCAGCGATTGGAGACTTCATCCTCGCATATTCCGTTTTCTCCTCCCGGTTTGGGGCCAGTGTCAGATCGACCTGTTCGACTCTCGCCTCAGCGCTCAGGTTCCCCTGTTCTTCAGCTGGAGGCCGGACCCGGAAGCCCTGGACACGGATGCATGTCTGCAGACCTGGCCGTCGCTCCTGTGCTACGCCTTTCCCCCGTTCATGATGATTCCCAGAGTCCTGGCTTGCACAAAGCGTTATCAGTCGGAACTGATTCTGATTGCTCCTCTCTGGAGGGCTCAAGCTTGGTTCCCGGTTCTCCTGGAAATGTGTTGTGCAGTGCCGCTCCTTCTTCCCCAGAAGTGGAATCTCTTGCTGGATCCTCTCGGCAATCCGCATCCCCTTGGAAACGATGGTGTGATTGGTGTGTTAAACGGGAGGTTGATCCCGCTTCGGCGGATGTCTCTCTGATCATTAATTTTCTAGCCTCAATTGCTTCCTCAGTTTTGGCTTATCGAACTGTTAATAATTTCCGTTCCGCCATTTCGGCAGGCCCCATTCATACTGATGGTAAACCTGCGGGCAAACATCCATTGATTTCCAAATTGCTTAAAGGCATACATCTGGCGAAGCCTCCTTGTCCCAAGTACGTGTCCTTGTGGGATGTTTCGATAGTTTTGCGATTTTTGGAGGCCTGGCCTATCCTTCTTTTCCCAATAATACCAAACTGTGCGTTGTTCAATGTGTTAAGGATTACGAGGTAAGTACTGCTCCTTTTCGTTCTGATGTGCATGGTCAATTGTTAATTGCTTTACAGAAGCCTTTTCGCCCTGTCGCCCCAGCTACATTGGCCCGCTGGGTCAGATGGCTCATGTCAGAAGCTGGCATTGATGTTTCAATTTTTGGTGCACATTCTGCACGTGGGGCTATGGCTTCCAAAGCATTCTCAATGGGTGTCACTTTGTTTAACATTATGAAGGCTGCAGATTGGTCTTCAGATTCAGTGTTTAAAACCTTTTATTACAAGCCAATTGATCATATTGCTTCTGTTGTGGTGGATCAGCTTTGAACAAGCATAATCGGAGCCTCCTGTCCTGACATAGACTCCAAAATTTGCGAACATTCGTGACAAGAATTTTCAATTCTATTAAGGACAAGGAGGCGAGGATTATCCCACCCATGTTTCTGCATTTGCATATTCTATTGTTATTGATTACTGCTACTTGCATATGGTATTTATCATTCCTTGTTCCCCCCCCCGTTTCATTATGTTTCTGAACATGTGATGTGTTTATTACGACTATATATCTCTTTTCAGGATCTGATCCGAAATAAGAGTTGCTGTCCAGCACGATTTGTCCTGTTTGATGATTGTCTTCACTTCCAAGTTGTCCCAGCACAATTTGTCCTGTTTGATGATTGTCTTCACTTCCAAGTTGTCTACATCTACAGACATCCGTTTTTTCCTTCTCTTCATGGATTCTGTTGTATGGTTCCTTCCTTCTGGATCTGCATATTGGACTGCCGTTGGATTTTCATATTTGAACTGTTTTAGTTACCAAAGAAAGAGGATTTGGTATTCTCTATAGCACCTTTTATACCAGGGACTCTATGATATGTCAGGTGATACCCAGAGGTTCATGGGTATTGTAGTTTTATTTTTGTATACTGTTTTTTTATTGGCTGCTGAGAATTTCTAATAAAGAAATGAGAAAGCATAATTCTCGCCTCCTTGTCCTTAATAGAATTGAAAATTCTTGTCACGAATGCTCGCAAATTTTGAATTGTCTGCTCTCTGGAGCCTGTGTGGCGCTCCCTCCGCGCCTTGATCGCTGCCCGCAATGTTTGGTGCATGTTCGTGACAGGAACCACCCGGCACCTCTCACGTCAACGTGCCTCCATTTTATGTTTGGCATGTCTGTCACGTTTTTGCCAACCATTCTCAGTATATGGCAACAGAGCTGGAGTCAATTGGTGAAGACTAGGAACATCGTTTTGCGTGCCGTCATATTGTGCTTGAAATGTCCTGGAAGTCATAGTACACCTCTGCCAACCACAGTTTGTTAAAATGAAGTTCGCTGAAGATTCCATCGCCAAGTTTAACTTCGCTGTGGGGTCCGTTTCTAGTGTGTCTTCTGCCTACCACGCTTGTCCTTAAGGTCATTTCAAGAGCTCCTCGTCTACAGAAATGTTGACCTGTTGTATCTTCTCGTGTTTGACTGGATCATTTTATACAGCTCTTATGTCTGATGAGACTAGGAACATCGCTTTGCGTGCCGTCATATTGTGCTTGAAATGTCCTGGAACTCATAGTACACCTCTGCCAACCACAGTTTGTTAAAATGAAGTTCGCTGAAGATTCCATCGCCAAGTTTAACTTCGCTGTGGGGTCTGTTTCTAGTGTGTCTTCTGCCTACCACGCTTGTCCTTAAGGTCATTTCTCGAGCTCCTCGTCTACAGAAATGTTGACCTGTTTTATCTTCTTGTGTTTGACTGGATCATTTTATAAAGCTCTTATGTCTGATGAGACTATGGTGCAATGCAGTTCTTAAAGAAATGAAGGTACTGTTTTTCCCTGTTTTCAACCCACATGTTTCCAAGCTTCAGTATGATCACGGTGACTACTTCATTTATTTTAGCTTATTGTTTTCATGGGACAGGGCATATTTCCTAGTGTTTTTCTCTCAATGCTTTAAATATTTAATTCCTTAAGCTTCTATTTCATATATGCTTCTCATGCAATGTTTGTAACTTTCATTTGTTTTATGCAGGTGTTTGCGTCTTGATTGATGTTATTTTGGTGTTACTTGCAATTGTTCCACGCCCGTGGATATTGCATTGTTATTGCTTGCAGTGTGTCCTTTGGTCTTCTTGATTCTCACCTTTGTGTGGTTATGGCTTTGTCCATTTTATGCTCTGTTTTGCTTCCCACTGGTATGTGGTTGCGATTTAAGTGAAGAAGTGTTTTGATTACCTTGCAGTTGCCCACTTATATGTGGTTATGGGTCGGTTCTTCCCCACCACCCATTCCAGTACAGATTTTAGATGTTGCTTTTGCGTACTTTACGTGCTTTCCCCCACTTGTTTTGTGGTTATGGGTCGGTTCTTCCCCACCACCCATTGCAGTACAGATTTTAGTTGTTGCTATTGCGTACATTACGTACTTTCACCCACTTTTACGTGGTTATGGGTCGGTTTTTCCCCACCACCCATTGCAGCTTGGAGAGTGAATTGGTTTTTTTAATGTGAAGATGTGTGTTTGATTGCTTTGTTCTGTCCCACTTGTATGTGGTTGTGATTTCAGTGAAGAGGTGCTTTTGACTGTTTCCAATTGTTATGTGGCTGTGTTTTAAGTGAACATGTGTTTGGATTACTTTGCAGTACCCACTTGTGTGTGGTTATGGTTTGGTCCTTCTCACCACCCATTGGAGTACGTACGTACTGGGGAGTTTTGCGTTTCTCTTCTTTTGATGATGCTTCTGCTTTTTTTTAGTATCATGTTTTGAGTACCGTGTGGTATCCCCCACACATCACACCCCAACTAGTTATGTTGGGGGAAGTATTTTTATTGTTCCCTGTGGAAGTACCTACCACAGATTCATATCTTTTGTTATGTTTAGTTTCCTACCATGTTATTTTGATGGTTTCCTCTTTACCTCTTTTTGGCCTGGCCAGCCTACTTGCGGTATGGGATTGAGTGTGCGTAGATGCGTGGTATTGTGTTGTTTTAGTGTGTTTTTTTAGGAAAGGAAGATGTGGTGATTAGTGTGTAGTGCCGTTTGCTGGTTTTCTGGTTTGCGTATACTGTTATTTGCCTAATTATTCATCTTTTGTCATCTGATTATTTTGTAATTTCTTTAATGCCCTGTGTTGCATGTTTTTATACTATTGTCATCTTTGACATGCTGTATTTGGTAAACATCGTTTACAACGATGTTTTCACAACGCGGTACCTTTACACCGCGGCTGTGACAACGCAAGTCGTTACCACGACTTGCGCTGGAGGGCGCTCAAGGTCTAAAAATAGTTAATTTACTATCCTAACACCTTCCCTAGGGTCCACGGGGACTGGTGTTAGAATAGTAAATTAAACTATTCGAAATCCGCGCCCCCCCAACGCAAGTCGTGGTAACGACTTGCGTTGTCACGGCCGCGTTGTAAAGGTATGCGTTGTGACGGTACGCGTTGTACCGTCATATATCCGCTGTATTTACCTTGTATCCCTATTGATTCCTTTTCCCTTTGGTAAAAAGGGAGATGTGTTGTACTGCTGCTGCTCAGCCTGGATGACTGTGTGTGAGAATGCTGGTGATTGGAATGTTCATGTGTGAGAGTGTTCGTTGGTTGAGGGGCTGAGCAGCAGTACGGCTGCTCCTGGTGGGGCTCTGATCTGTACCATCATACTGGAATAAATATACCTAAGGATCTACCTGTATTGGACTACATTTTATTACAACACAGTCGGTGTCGCCTTTGTGAAATTTTGAGTTTTTGGCATTGTAAGTTATTTTGTTTCTTATAGTTTGCAGTGGAGTGGATGTATATTGTTTGTAGTGGAATTATGTGCGTTGAATTGTAAGTTTTGGAATTGTGTGGTGTGTAGTGTATTTGTGTATTGTAAATAAGTGGTATGGTGAATAGATAGGGGTGAGAGGAGTATAAATTAGATAGAAAGTAAGAATGAGAGGGACAGGTAGTTTGTGTATGACGTGGTGAATTAACTGAAGACAACATAGCATACATAGTGTGTGAGAAAGAGCGATTGGTGCATTGCGGCACTAGTCACTGGTGATGGAAAGAACCGGCTGGCTGGGGGCATGAGGGGTGCCCCGCTGGATGGCCCTCCCCCTGCTGAAACTGATGTCAGCCGCTTGACTGGCAGTGGCATAGGGGACCAGAGCGGTGCGCAGCTTGTTCGACAGCGGAACTCAACAGGAGCTGAGTAGACCCGAGGCCGAGAGTGGGCTGGGAGCCGGAGCTGCCCTCAGTGCCTGAAGATTGAGGCGTGAGACCAGAGGCAGGCCCGAGAGGGGGAAGGACCGGACCCGATCAGGCTGCGGGGCCTGCCACACAGGAGTTGAGATCGCAAGCCCTCCCCGGCCCAGCCTACACCGCCAAACAATATCGGGCTGAAATCCTAATGCTCCAGGAGACACACCTACTGGGTACTAAAACGTTATGCCTCCTTCGCTATGGATATGTCCAAATGTTTCACTCTGGGTTCGCTAGGGGGTCGAGGGGAGTCACGATATTGCCTCATCGCAGGGTCCCATACAAGCAGGATAGGATGTGGGCAGCCCCACTGGGGAGATACATATTCCTGGAAGGTACCATATATGAGGGACAGGTAGTGTTGGAGTGTGTGTATGCCCCCCCCCCCGCCCTTGCAATGGGCCCTAGTTAAGCGCCTTAGGACCCTGTGGGCAGTCCTGCCTGAAGGGTTGGCGATCATAGGAGTTGACTGGAATGATGTGATGGACGTAGTAATAGACAGGTGGAGACCAAGGGGACATGCTGACGTCCATCATACTACCAAACTATGCTCCCTGGTGACAAGCTTGGGTTGGGTGGATGTTTGGCTGCCACTGCACGGAACGGAATTGGGCTACTCATATTATTCGACCGCCCACGACTCAAACTCCTGAATTGATTACTTCTTTGTACCCTTGAGAGCTGTCTGGAGGGTGCGGGCAGTGGAGATGCTACCGCGGGGTCTCTCCAATTACTCCCCAGTGATCTTAACGATGCAACTGGGCCCTGAGAAACCCCCTTTTAGGTGGTGACTCTCCCTGTGGCACCTCCACAATGAGAAGTACCGGGAACACATGGGACAGGCGATCGAACGCTAGCTAGAGGAGAATTTGGGGACAGTGGCTCGGGCTGCCACGTTGTGGGAGGCCATGAAACCTACTTTGCTGGGAATTTACATTTCCTTTTGCGCTGCTGCATGCCGCCCTCGGCGAGAGGCCCTGCTGCGGTCTGAGACTCACATGCTGCTGCTAGAGCAGCATAGCTGAGGGGAGGGAGGACACTTGGTGCGCCGCCAACTAGTACTAGCAAGACAAATCCACTATGACATGCTGATGGAGGAGGCCTGCCTTGCGTGGCTGGCATCTCGCAGCAGAATCTATCAATGGGAGGACAAGTCCAGTAAACTGTTACACAGGCTGTGCCAGGGGACTTTGCAGCCTCAGATACTCCCTAGTATTCCAGGTCCCGATGGACGAGCCTTAAGTGATCCTGCCCTCATTGCTGAAAGCGTTGCAGAATATTTTCCAGGCATTTATGCACCGAGAGATCTCCTACAGGAGGCTGTGATCCATCGCTTTATAGATGATATACCAACCCGCACCCTCTCTGATGACGCGCGAGCCAACTTAGAATTGCCATTCACAGATGAAGAAGTGAATTAAATTCCGGAAAGATCCCTTGTGAATTCTTCAAAAAATACATCTCCCAGATAGGGTTGCACTATCTCCAGGTTGTGGAGGAGGCTAGAAACAGGAGTTGTCTGCCCATGGACTGGCCACATGCGGAGGTGTTTGCATTTAATAAGCCAGGCCGACCTCAATAGCAACATGCCTCTTATTGCCCTATCTCACTTTTAAACGTAGAAGCCACATTTTAGCCAAGCTGTTGGCCAACGTTTGAAACCTCACATAACTACATTGATCCATCCAGATCAGGCGGGCTTTATGCCATAGTGGGCCACGCGGCACAATATTTGGCAGGCGGATATAGCAATAGATGCCATCCCGGATTGGGGTGTGCCGGCGGCCTTGTTATTAGTGGATATGTATGGGGCGTTCGATTCCCTGAGCTGGGTATATCTCTTTGCGCACCTAGATCATCTCAGTTTATGGGACCTCGATTCTTGGCTTACCTCAAACTGTTATCCACAGACCTCACATCATCGGTGCGGGTGGCGGGCTCCTTATCCTCTACTTTCTTGATCGGGATGGGAACTCGTCAGGGGTGTCCTCTGTCACCTTATCTATTTGCGCTTGCTATGGAGCCATTGGCAATTGGGTACAGATCTATCTGGAAAAAAAACAGTAGTCAAACCTCTTCTTAAAAAAGCCACTCTTGACCCGTCCAAGGTCACCAGCTATAGGCCAATAGCATGTCTCCCACTTCCAGCAAAAATCATTGAAAAAATTATGAACATCCAGATCTCTGAATTCATAGACAATAACAACTGTCTGGACGACTCACAGTTTGGATTCAGAAAGGGTCATGGCACGGAGACTGCTTTAATAAAAGCATCTGATGAAATCAGAATGATCGTGGACGGAGGAGGTGCGGCGGTCCTCATAATGCTCGACCTCTCCGCGGCCTTTGACACGGTCGATCATACCATTCTGATCGACCGTGTCAGAAGAACCGGAGTTTCCAAGAGCGCCATCACCCTTCTCTCCTCCTTCCTGGCCAATCGGGAACAATCTGTGACCATGGGCGGCTACTCATCCTGCCCTTTTGCTCTTCCTTGTGGCGTCCCCCAGGGATCCTCGCTAAGTCCAACACTTTTTAACATCTATGTGGCGGACTTGGCGAGGATCATTAAAGCTCATCGTCTAGCAGTTACATCTTATGCTGACGATACTCAGCTTGTCCTGGCTGTCAATAACAATGGTCTGGAAGTAGCCAACAATTTCAAACTGGGAATGCACGCCATCAGCAATTGGATGAGTAGAAATTGCCTAAAGCTTAATTCGGTTTTTGGCAAACTCACTCCCACTTGGTCCCCCTCCTGGTGGCCTCAAGAGCTTGGACCTCCACCTGTTCCAGTCAACAAAGTTAGGAATTTGGGAGTGATTTTTGACAATAAACTCTCCTACATACATCACGCAAACTCCATAGTCTTCGCTTCCTTTTATACGTTAAAAATAATCAGGAAATTGCTTCCCTATCTTCCTGCAAACACCATAAAAACCTTGATCTCTACTCTGCTCATGTCCCGAGTCGACTATTGTAATGCCTTACTGCTTAATGCACAGGAACAAACTTTAAACAAACTTCAGCTGGTCCAGAATGCAGCCGCCAGACTTGTCAACGCAACACCTAAATTTAAACATATTTCAAGTGTCATTCGGAAACTCCACTGGCTACCTGTGAGGCATAGAATTAAGTTTAAGGCTTTGTGCATAGCTTTCAAGACTTTCCATGAAAAAGGGCCGCTTTTTCATAAACATTCTTTCTGTCCATATAGGCCAGGCCGCAATCTCAGATCCTCTAAAGCGAATCTCTTGGAGATAGCCAAAACAAAGAAATCTACATGGGGGGACAGAACGTTTTCGATTGCCACTTCCAAGCTGTGGAACACACTTCCCAACCACCTTAAAAGTATTCCAACTTTAACTCTTTTCCAAAAACAGTTAAAAACTTGGTTATTCAATCAACAGACTTGCTAGTTACTCATAAAATATCAGCTATATTGTGATCCTCTGTCAAGCGCCGAGACACCTTCGGGTATTCGTGCGCTCAACAAGTTTTATATAATAAATAAATTAAATAAACTAGATGTGCAAGTGGCTGGGTTTGAATGAGAGCACGGGCTCTCAGATCGTATTGCCTTATATGCGGATGATGTCCTCTTCTTTTTAACAGATTTCAACAGAACGGGGCCAAGGCTCCTCCGTATTATGCAAGACTTGGGCGAAACATCCGGGCTCTATATGAACCCGAGCAAATCCACATTGTGGGAGCTGGGTGAGGCAACAGACTTGGGATCCTGGGCTGAGGCGGTATGAATATCGTCAGAGGACCTAAAATACCAAGGAGTCTTTCTATCAGGCTTGCCCAAAACTGCGTGGGATAGGAACATGGCTCCAATCTTGTCGCGAACGAGTGAGGAGATGAAAACTTGGTCGCATGTGCCCCTTTCTGTATATGGCAGATCAGCCATCTTTAAAATGGTGTCCTTGCCTTAACTGCTGTATCAACTGCAAAACCATCCATATCCGGTGCTCCCCTCGTGGTTTCTACAAGTCAACGCAGCACTGGTACAGTTACCATGGGCGGGAGGGCGTATAGGGTGCTGTGCTTACAATCAACTTATTGCGGGGGCTGGCCACTTGTATTATGTGGCCTCCCAGCTACTGGTTTTAAAATTAGTGGTGGCATGGGGGTCGAGAGGATCCAGCTCACGCAGTGGAAAGGAGACTCGGGTGAGTCCACAGTACATACTATTCTGTATTCTGCACCGCTGCGTAATTCCCTACCATCTGCCACTCGGGTTGTCTTTCAAGTTTGGAAACAATCACTTAGTACAATGGTCGTAATACCCTTGCCTGGTAAGGACAAGCACCAGTTTGCTTCTTACAGGCCAATTTCTCTATTTAATGATGATCTGATATTGTTCACCGGGATTCTAGCATCATGACTATACCCCTTCCTTCCTGGCCTGATCGATGCCGATCAGGCGGGATTCATGCCCAATCGCCAATACGCCGAAAAGCGACTACTCCACATTACTGATAAAGCACAGTGCTTTGAAACTAAACACATGCTCCTCTCTGTCAATACAGAAAAAGTGTTCGACAGAGTACATTGGCCCTACTTAAGAGAGACTTTCTGGCATTTCGGTTTTCCCGCTAGATATATAAAATGAGTCTTCAGTAGTTACACCAGGCCCATGGCAATGGTACGAGTCAATGGCTACACCTCCGCCCCTTCCCCATTCAGAGATGCACGAGACAGGCTAACCCACTTTCCCCCCTCCTCTTCACTTTATACATGTAGCCTATGGTCCAAAGGACACCCGGCAACCCTCTTATATCCGGGGTGCGATCGGGGGGGACAAACATATGCTTAGCTTACATGCAGATGATGTGGTAGCGACGTTAGAAGACCCCCAGACTTCTCTCCGGGCCTTCATTGCCAAGCTGGACCAATTTACACAGGCGACAGGCTTCAAGGATAATATTCATAAATCCCAAGCTCTCAACATATCCCTTAAGGACCCCACATTGGTGAAACGTCAAAGCACTGATCCTATGCAATGGGCTCCATATGCAGTGCCTTACCTTGAGATACAATTCACCGTTAACACACAACGCACAGTGTCACTGAACTACACCACTCTGCTCCACCAGGTACAAGCGGACTTATGCCACTGGATACCGCACACTCTGTCCTGGCTAGGTCGAGTAGCAGCAGTAAAGATGACCATACTACTGAAAATACTATACCTCTTTCAAACTCTCCTGCTGGAACCCCCTTCGATACCCAGACCTACTAACCTCCATGCAACAGGAGGTGGGCCGTTTCATATGGGCAGACAAGGGGCCTTGTTTATATAGAACTGTGCTATAGATCACTGAGAGAGGGAGGTCTTGGGAGGCCGAAACTGCTTGAGTATTTTTGGGCAGTAGAGCTGAAGACGTTAGTAGAGTGGTCTAGCTCCAAATTTGAAAAGCATTGGCTTTTTATGGATAGAGCGGTAGCGGGACAATCACTATGGAAGTTCCCCTTCCTTCCCAAGCCGGCACGGCTTAAAAGTCTGTACATGTCCCCTGCGACGCGGGTCCCTCGGGCAGCATGGGACAGAGTTCATGAGAAAAGAGCTTAAACCACATTCCCCTCCCGGCTTCCACCCATATTGGGTAATCCAGAATTCACCCCAGGGCTCGGTACCGGGGCTTTCACCCAGTGGACACAGGAAGGCCATATATCTATTGGACATTTGTTTACTAAGTCCGGCCCCTTTTCTTTCGAGGACTTCCACTTACAACAGGTGCTTCCTGAAACTGAACGCTATCAATATCATCAGAACAGACACTGTGTGATGCACCCTGCGATTCAATCTCAAGCGCAGTGACTTCTCACTCCATTTGAGAGGTGGTTATTATCCAAATCTTCAGATCCACGCCTCATCTCTGAAACATACAGCTTTCTTCGACCACCCTTGACAGTTAACAAATCCCTGGGTCAGAAGAGGTGGGAGACCGAACTGGGCTGCACCCTCTCTTAGCAGGAATGGTAGGATATTTATTACCGAGCTCGACATACTGCCCGCAATGTTCCTTCCGATGACTTTAAATCCAAGTACAAAAAAATGTTTTATAGCGTTAAGAAATGGTAGCGTTGCTGCATTTGGTGCAATATCTAACCTGACTATTGCTATATCGCTGGCTGAGGTGCAATCCTTGTTTGTATAATGTGCAACAGACATGGCCGGTCATTATGGTGCACAGTATAAGGAGGAAGCGTGAACAGAAGGGGTCTGTGGTGCATTGGAGATCAGCCAGCCAAGGTCTGCCTCCTATTACCGTGCAATCTCACTGTGATGTTCCACATTTACTCCAACGTGAGCTGTGTGATATACTGCATGTCTGGGTACCTCAGTGACAAGAGACATGAAGTGCCAGGACAATAAAAGTACATGTGTACGGCACACTTTTTTACATGTTTTTAGGTCTCAGCCTGCGAAAGACTGCGCACATGCGCAGTCAAGCTGGCGAGATTTAATGATATAGAGTATTTTTCACTAGCGAGGTTAAGCCCCGCCCCTCTTTTCCATTGGCTGGCATCACCGTTCATGCTAAACGGTGGCCAGCCATTGGAGAAGAGGTCCTAGTGACGCTCTTCTTTCTCTTTAAGCCCCGTCCTTTTCAGACTGGCTTACTTGACTTCCTGCTGGCGTAAAAGCATTCTTATCTTCTTTATGGGTCCAACAGATGGCCCCATAAAGAAGATTAGAAAGCTTTCACGCCCTGTTTTTTCTTCCCTTGGGTGAGGGCTTGTTTTCTGTTTGGGTAAGAAACCGTTCGAGTCAACCTTCCTATTCCTAACCAGCATTTTAGGTTTGATTTGCGGAATTTCTTTTCTTTTTTTCCCCTTTTCTCTAACCTTTCCGCAGTCATGTAAATATCGTGGAACAGGTATTGGCAACTCTTGTTTTTAATTATTAGTCAAGTGCTCCACTTACGATACTTGTATTCAGGAGGCAGCTCTCTAAATAGACCTCCTCGGCTCCGTGTCAGTAGTGAGTTTTTGTTTGCGGACGATCAAGATGTCGCGATATTTTGAAGGCGTCATGCCGCTCCCAGCGTGCTCCGCTTTCTCTTCCTCTCTCTTTACGATTAATCAATCATAAGCGATGGCAAAGCAATGGAAATTATGTTTTCCGAAATAAAGCGTGCAACGTGTTGTCTGATAGCAATGCAGGATTCGCAATGTATTTTAAGAAATACGAGTGAGTAAAGGAGACATTGTTCTCTTGTTGGTGCCAAAATGAGGGTTATAGGAGCTGCAGCCAAAATTGACAAGTCAAGGAACCTTTGGAAGTGCTACTGGGCTCGCATATTTTTTAATTTATTGTGATTTTTAGGGAACGCCGGTGCTATAAGATTAACTCGTCTGACAAGAGCTAATTTACTTGTCTGTTGATTATGGGATAAGAGCGGAATGTTGGCAAGTGTTTTGGGACTGTTTAGGACTGTGAGCTGTAGGACCGGACCGTGCCTGGTAGAACCGCCACGCACCTAAACAAAGATGTAATGACTAGTGCGGAGAGGAGGCCACCTTTAGGCACTTGACACTTCGTTTCAGAAACCATTTGGCGTTGTCTGTGTGTGGCTCTGTATGAGTGGCTCTGTGTGTGGCTCTGAGTGTGTGTGTGGCTCTGTGTGTGTGTGGCTCTGTGTGTGTGTTTCTGTGTGTGTGTGTGTGTTTCTCTGTGTGTGTGTGGCTCTGTGTGTGTGGCTCTGTGTGTGTTTGTGGCTCTGTATGTGTGGGTGTGGCTCTGTGTGTGTGTGTGTGGCTCTGTGTGTGTGTGGCTCTGTGGGTGTGTGTGTGGCTGTGTGTGTGTGTGGCTGTGTGTGTGTGTGCATGGCTCTGTGTGTGTGTGTGTGTGTGTGGGTGCAAATGCAGTAGGTCTTGCATTTGTGAGAGATTAAGCTATTGGCATTGTAAATGACAATGATATTTATTTATCTGTTTTCAAAACCAACACATAAATAAAAATGATGTCATTTACAATGCCAAAGCTCTGACTTTTGCAAAGGCGAGACCGTTGCATTGTAAATGTTTGTTGTTTTATGATGGCGCCCCTCCGAGAGGAGGGAGCGCGGTATGCTGGAAAGGTCTGGCTGCCCAGTAATGGCAGCAGTTGTCTGATTGTACATTGGTTACAGAAGCTAACCTTGTACTAAGGTAATTCCCTTTTCTCATTGTGGTCTTAGACGTCCGATAAATCAGGGCAGCTAACGGGGCAGTTAATGCATATGCAGCACAAATGACCGCAACCATTCCTACCTTTTGTGATGGCGGCGTTAGTGAGACAAATAATACAAAAGGTGTAGATTTACCACAAGTTTCTCTGGCGCGAGCACAGTTAAATTTTACTGTGCTTTTGAGGGCCTTTTTATTGGTCAGTAAATCGGCACAATGTTTGTATCTGTAAGTACCTTTACAAATCATTAGTAAATAATTCCCATTAAGTTTTGCGCTGGTACAGAAATAAACAAGCAACAACCACCCAGAAGCAACTGCAGGGGAAGCAGTGCCTTATCCCTTGACAGTGTACAGGCTGGGTGGCTCAATTCAGTTTAAAGCATCAAACGCCAATGGAGCTCGGAAATTAATTAATTATGGCCGGCGGATGCCACCATTTACATTATAGCCCCCACAGCAAAGGGTTATGATTGCTGGCCAGTGGGAGGAGGTGAGGCTTTGGCTGATGCAAATTCCAAGAGGGGAGGAGGTGCCATCTTGGGCTGGGCCAGTGGGAACCGTGAAGGATGGCCAAACAAAATAAACAATTAGTGAAATCGCCTGGGTGTCAATCAAGCATACAAAGGGAAGGACAAAGAAATGGGCCACTAGAAAGCCAGCATTTCAGAATGGCATAACAAAGAACTAATTGCAAGCGATGGGCTTGGTTAAAGCCCATATTGTAGCTACATCATGTCTCGCAGAGTAGCGTATGCGTGCTGAATCTAGGCTCGACCTAAAAAAGGTCGATGTTGGCCATAACTAGCATAACTTGGATGAAACAACCTTCTTTAGGTTTAGTAAAAGTGTGGCCAATACACTCACATGAAACAAACTGCTGAGCATATTTGTCAGGAGCTGGAGCAGCCCAACTGGTCACAAGGAAGGAGGTAGGGGGTACATAAGCTGCCCTTCAAGGTATGTGCGATATGGAAACAAGGATGGAGTTGTTCAAAGGGCTGTAGGAGACAAATCTGAACAACCTGGTCAAATTATGGCTTGAAGAAGAAGTATAGTATAGCGTAGTATTTATTAACTGTTCGAGTAATTAAAATAATTACAGTGGGGGTGTGGCCAAGATGGCGGGGTGAGCGGACGCTTCCTCCGGTAGCTCCTCCGGCCCGGCTCAGCTCGAGCCCCTTTTTCTGCGCTTCTCTCCCCCCGCTGCTGCTCAGCGAGCGAGAGGAGTGTGCCGGAGTGTCTGGTGCACACATTGATACCACTTTGGCTCACATCGCCTCGGAGGAAGCACTTTGAAAGTTTGATCGAAGATCGGAGCACGGAGGAGAGCCTGGGGGCGGAGCGAACTGCGATGCTGTCCAGGCGCCTCGGCTGGGCCTGGTGCTGAAAGCTGCAGATCCGTCGGCTGGGCCTGGTGTTGAAAGCTGCTGATCCGGAGGGGACCGGACCCGCCGCGCGCCGGAGGATATCGGAGCCCCGCGGACGGTATCTTGGGGACTCCGCAGACTTTGGATTTGAGTTTGCGCCTTATCCCTCCGATCAGCGACAACGACACACTGCGCTATGCGGGTCCCGGCCCCGTGAACGACGACCGAAGGCCTCGACACTGTGATCGGCCCGTCGGAGCCCTCTGATGGAACTGTATGACAACGGCTGCGGGCTTTCTCTGATCGCTGTATCCCGAGGGTCACCGGCGGTGTTAACAGCAGAGTACAAAGTTCCCCAGGGGGTGTTGAACAGTGTGGAGCAAGGAGTTGGTATATTGAATACCGTGGCTGCGAAAGGAGGGTTCCCTAGTCGGAACTTAGAGAGCCTCACACACCCAAAGTAAGAAGCGTGAAACACACCCTTACTAGAGGGTGTCCGGTGTCATCATCGGCTCACTGCCCCTCGTCAGACCGGCGCTGCAATGTCCGACGGAGTCCCCAAAGGTACTCTTTTAACGGGGTTCTTTTAGTTCCTTGCCGAAGGTGGATGTGGGTGAGGTTGAAAGAGGTGTAGTCAGTGCAGTGGTGAGTGAAAGCGATAAAAAAGGTAATCAGTCCACTTGCAACTTTAATAATGTGGCTGATTCCTTAGTTAAAAGGGGTGGGAGGGGAGTTTAGAGACTGTAAAGGTGTACAGAGCAATAACTCTACCCCCTAGTGTGGTCAACATGTTTCTCGCCGGAGGCGATTCGTCAGGACCAAAAAAGAAATTAAAGTACTACACAGAAAAGTGAACTCAATGCTAATTCTCTATAAAGAAAGCACATACAACCTCGCTGGGTCGGAGGACAAGAGGGCCAAGGGGTCCTGCTCTATTTAGGCGACCCTAAGGGGATTAAGACTGGGCCCCGCAGCGTGCTCCCGTGAGGCCAGCGTTATAGGGTTTAGATACACCTTAGCGTCGACACTGGAACGGCGGAACACCTACCCCTCACGCTCACGGCACCTGGTCAGGGTGCGGTGTTGCCAGCCCGAGCCGCTCTACCTGGTCCCGCCCTGCCGCCATCTTGTCCCTGAGGAGCTGGTGTTGGTGGCCTCCGTCGGTGCCTTTTGGCTGGCGGGCGCTTGTTGTCGCCTCCACTACTGAACTGACTTCCCGAGGGACGTACTGAAGAGTGTCCCTTGCCTTGGATCCCAGTTGCCGCCCTGGTCGGACGCCGCGACTGGTGTTGCCCGGGCCGGAGCGCCATTTTGTCGCTTGTGACGCAGCACTCTTGCTTGCAGAGCTGTCTCCACATCTGGCGCCCGCGGCGGCTGGGCGACCCTGTTGCGGCTGGACTTAGGCCCCGTCCACTGCAGCGGCCACGATGACTGGTAGAGGCGGCTCAAAGAAGGGGGACCGCACCCTGCCGGACATGCTCAGCAGGGCCCAGCAGCTGCGGGACAGAACGCAACCGTCGCCGGGGTCTTCCCGGGCCTCAGCAGATGCGACTGGAGGCGAACCACCGGTCACGAGGTCCTTTATGGAGGACTTATTCAGCTCCCTCAAGGAAGATTTTCAGACGTTGAAGAGAGAGGTGGCTAGCGAAGTCCGTGAAGTGCGCAGGGAGGTGGAAGGCCTTGGCGAGCGGGTTGACTCAGTGGAAACGGCGAGCCAGCGCCGAGACGAAGAGATAGTCCATCTTCAACAGGACGTTCTCCGCCTCCGGGAGCAATGTGTCGAGCTCCAGGCCCACTCTGAAGACCTTGAGAACAGGTCCAGGCGGAACAACATCCGGGTGCGGGTGTCCCATCCGCGGACGAGGGGACCGACTTGGTGGCCTATCTACAGGACCTGTTCCGTGAGATCTTGGGAGAAGGAGCAGACTTCCCTGTCCGCATTGATAGAGCGCATAGGGTGGGTCGTCAGCGCCAGTCATCGGCGCCCCGGACATTTTGGCGTTCTTGCCCGACTTTCCGCTGAAAGAACGCATCATGGCGGAGGCCCGAAAGAAGCAGCCTTTAACTTTCAGGGAGCGGCCTGTGGCGCTCTACCAAGATCTGTCCGCCATCACGCTTCAGAAGCGCAGGTCCTTCAGGATTGCCACTGACTTTTTGCGTGAACACGAGACGCCCTACTCCTGGGGACATCCTTTCCGCCTGATCTTTCGGTGGAACGGGGTGCTGCACCAACTGCGCTCCTTACAGGACATCTGCGGAGTACTGGGCCTCACGGCCACGGAAGAAGACGGAGCTACACCGTCCTGGAGGCGTCCAGAGAGACGGAGCCGACGGAGGTCGACGAGGAGACAGTCACCAGCGAGTGCAAGTCGCCCTGATTCCCCTACTATCAGGGCGGACATGGTGGACGCTTTGAGGGCAGCGGCCAGGGACTTGGCCGACTCCAATGGCGTGGCCTTGACGGCCTGAATTCACTCCGGGGGGAGAGATTCTTAGCCTCTACGACGCTGGGTTTGTGGCCGGGGGAGGGGGGGGGGGGGAGCGGTTGGAGGTGAGTGGCTGAACGTCCACTTTTCTGTTTCCTACGGACTTGCCCGTTTTTTGGGCTTGACTGAGACAATGGGGTGTTTACATTTGTTTTTGTTTTTGGCTAGTTGCCATGAGTATGTTTTGGGGGGGGAGTAAAGGTTGTTTTGTTGTTGGGAGGGTCCTGTCCGATGCTACCCACGCCTACGCTTGGCCTGTCCTGGCCTCTTCCGCGCGCCTGCCCCGCACGCCCCGCCTACTGACCCCTTGCCTGCTGCATAGCGCTTCCGTTCCCCGGGTAGAATGCCGTCCCTAAAGGTGGTGACCCTTAATGTTAAGGGTCTGAATAACCCTGTGAAGCGTAGAGCGATCCTGTCATTGCTGGAGGGGACGCAGGCGGATATATGCCTCCTGCAGGAGACCCATTTGTTGCCCAGGGACTGCCATAGGCTGCGCTCTGCCAAGTTCCCTACTCAGTTCTTCTCCTCAGCAGCGACCAAGACAGCGGGGGTGGCCATTCTTTTAGCTAGCTCCTTTAGAGGCGAGGTACTGTATAAATATGCCGAACAGAAGGGTAGGCTCCTTGCATATCGCATGCGCCTGGGAGGTACAGCTTTTACGGTTGGTTCCATTTATAGCCCGAATGATCACCAGGATAGTTTCCTAGATTCAGTGTTGGTAGACGTCACTGCCTCGCCCGATCGCCATGTTATCCTGGGGGGGGACCTGAACATCGTTTTCGACTCGGCTATGGACAGGTCGGCGCAACGCTCCCCGCAGACCGGGGAACTTCCCCGCGCGGTGAAAGATCGGATCGAGGAGATGGATCTGCACGACCTCTGGCGCTCTCTGCACCCCACTGATAGGGATTACTCCTACTTCTCCCACGCGCACCGCACTTACTCGTGGCTGGATTACCTCCTGGTGAGCGGACCGATGCGCACTGCCGCCGTGGCGGCGGATATCGGGGTCCTGTCCCTGTCTGACCATGCGCCAGTTTCCGGCGTTTTCAAGTGGCCGGGGGCCTCTCCCTCTCGAGGGACGTGGCGTCTTCGCGATACTCTTTTACACAAGAAGTCGGTTGTGAAGCGCATAGGGGAGGCCATTCAGGACTATTTGTTCCACAATGGCAACTCCGACACGTCTCAAGCAACGCAGTGGGCAGCTTTGAAAGCGGTCCTCCGAGGGGAATTTATTTCCATCTCCTCAGCCGAAAATAGGGAGCGGCAGCGTAAGAGGGACGTACTGACTGCGCAGGTCGTCAGGGAGCTTGAGCAGGTTCATCGCCGCACAGGGGCTCCGAGAGTTTGGCGGCAATTGAAAGCAGCGAGGAAGCTCTTATCAGTACTAGATCTTGATAGGGCGGAATATGCCGCTTTGCGCCTGAAGCATGCCTTTTACTCAGGGGGAGACAAGTGTGGTAAGCTCCTGGCCCATCGACTCCGGGTGTCGCAGCAGCGCAATGTCGTGAGGGAACTGGTGGGAGCGGACGGGGTTACTGTTTCTGGTGACGCGGAGGTGGCGGAATCCTTTCGCAGCTTCTACGAGGCACTGTACGCTGGGGAGCCCTCCTCGCCGCGGGACGCCGAGGACTATTTGGAGTCAGTGGCCCTCCCGGTGCTGGACTCCGCCCAGGCGGACCATCTAGAGAGAGACATCCATGTTGAGGAAGTCATCTCCGCTATAGCGCGACTAAAGCACGGTAAGACCCCGGGCCCGGATGGCTACACAGCTTTGTTTTATAAGACCTTCTGCACCGCTGTGGCCCCAATCCTGGCTCGACTGTTTAACTCCTTCTCCGAGCCTGGCGCTATCCCACCGGACCTCCTCAACGCCACGGTGTCAGTCATCACGAAACCCGGGAAGGACCGGACCTTGTGTGGTTCGTATAGGCCCATCTCACTCTTGAATGTGGACCTCAAGCTATACACAGGGATTCTAGCGTCCAGGCTTGGTTTACACTTACCGGGACTGGTGGAGGCGGACCAGGCGGGCTTTGTAACCGGTAGACAGACGGTGGACAACACCAAGAGAGTGACGCATGCATTAGAAAAGGCCTCGCGTATCCCGGGGGAGCGGATGTTGCTATCAGTTGATGCGGAGAAAGCCTTTGACAGGGTTCATTGGCCGTACCTTGAGCTGGTTCTCGGGAAACTGGGTATCGGTGAGAAGTTCCGCACCATGGTTTTCAACTATTACAAAAGTCCATCGGCGTCGGTGCGAGTCAATGGGTGCAGCTCCGGTAGTTTTGCCATCAAACGCGGCACGAGACAAGGTTGTCCCCTCTCGCCGCTTCTGTTCGCCCTTTATATGGAGCCGTTTGCTCAGAGGATTCGCAGTAATCCTGACGCCATTGGGGTTAAGATGGGCCAATATGTCCACACAGTCAGTCTTTACGCGGACAACGTCTTGCTGACCCTAGACCACCCCAAGAGGTCACTCCCTGCTTGCGTCCAGGAACTGGACGCCTTTGCGCGAGTAGCCGGCTTCAAAATGAATATGAGCAAGTCGGTGGCGTTGGACGTGTCACTGACTGCGGACACCAGGAGAGACCTCCAACGTCTTTTTCCCATGCAGTGGTCCTCGTCGGCGGTGCCATATCTGGGGATTCTGCTGGCGCCCACACTGTCCGAGATGGTCACAGCCAATTACACTTCCCTCAGCAGGAAGATCAAGGAGGAACTTGGTCGGTGGAACAAGGGTCTGCTGTCGTGGCTGGGTCGTATTGCGGCGGTTAAGATGACGGTGCTGCCCCAGATTCTATACCTCTTCCGCGCTCTGCCTCTCCAACCCCCTGTGGGTTGGATTCAGCAAACGCAGGCTGACATCTCCCGCTTCGTTTGGCAAGGCCGCAAACCGCGGATGAAGAGGGTCCTCTCCACGCTTGATCCGGAGGCGGGAGGTCTTGGCATCCCGGACCTCCGGAAATACTTTCAAGCGGTAAATTGCGATACTTGGTGGAGTGGAGCAGGTGGGAATCCGATAAGCACTGGCTGTTTCAAGACCAGGCAGTGGCGGGCCGCACCCTCCAGGAGGTTCCGTTCTTGCGCCGCACGCATCGCCCTGCTAATCTCTACGCCTCTTTTGTCACGCGGACCCCCCTGCGGGTGTGGGACGCGGTTTGCGAGGCCCGGGACTTGACCACCTTCCCCTCGCCGTTCACGCCTATAGTGGGTAACCCGGACTTTGCACCAGGCCTGGAGCCGGGAGCCTTTTCCCACTGGGTGAGCGCGGGTTGCAGGGCGCTTTTCCAGATCTATGGGCCGGATGGCCTGATTCCCTTCCAGCAACTCCGATAGGACTTCGGCCTGACGGAGATGGACAGACTGCGCTATATGCAGGTCCGACACTGGGCTCTCCAACCCCAAGTGCGCGACACTGCAGCTCGCCAAATCACACCATATGAGCGGTGGTTGGTGACCCGGACCTCGGACGCCAAGTTAATTACTGATTTGTATAAATTCCTTCAACCCCCGACGTTTCACTATCATAACCCGGGGAGGGAGCGCTGGCACAGAGAATTGGGTAGAACACTTAGTCATAAAGAATGGGACAAAATTGCATATCGGGCGAGGCACTCTGCATACCACACTGGACTTACAGAGACATTTACTAAAGTGTCTACTTATTGGTATTACACCCCGGAGAGGCTATACGAAATGCATAAACACACTGACAGGGGGTGTTGGCGGGGCTGCGGACAGGAGGGTACTCTCTCGCACATTCTTTGGGCTTGCCCGGTGCTCACTCCTTATTGGAAGGAGGTCTTGGATGAGGTAGATAAGCATTTTGAGATTGAGCTGCCACGCTTCCCAGCGTATGTTCTGTTAGGCCTCCCCAATGATCTCATGTACCCGTTGAAGTCCCGTAGGGGTAGACAGATTGCTATCGCGCTAGGCTCAGCGGTCCAGAATATTCTTATTCACTGGCGCACCGCCACTGCCCCCTCCATTACTGGTTGGTTGCATAGGCTCTGGCAGGTGTTGGGTATGGAGAAGATGTCGCTTACAGTGGCTGGGGATGTGGATCAATTCGAGGAACTGTGGCAACCATTCCTAGCACTACTGTCCACGGAATTCCGGGAACTCACCTGCCCGAGATACCTTCGCCTCCTCAGGCTTACGCCGCCGGTGACCCCGGTGGATTAGAGTGTACAGAAGATTGGGGCATGGGGGATGGGGTGTGGGCTGTTTGGGGCGGGTTATCTTGAGACAGGGCCATTGGACGGGGGAGTTGGGGTGTTGTTTCCTTTCTTTTTCCTTTATCGGGGGTGGGGGGATGGAGGGGTGGGGTTAGGCCTTATTGGATTGCTGATGGCTACTCGCGCTCGACCTTGGGTGGGGTGCTGGAGTGCATGAGAATGTTACACGAACTGCCTAATTGCCTTATGTTTGTTGTATTTTCCTTCTGGACCACCGGACTACTTTTGACCAACGCTCCTGAGATACGCTTCTTCTTGCTATACTGTATGTAACCTTAACCTCCTCTCCCCTACCCCATGTTTTTTTGTCTTAATAAAAATGCTTTAAACCTAAAATAATTACAGTAAAAAGAAGAAAAAAAAAGACAGTTGTTTAAAACAATTCCCCCCTATCACCTGTCCCCTCCCCACCCCATCAATGTCTTTGTCCTTGTGAACAGCATTTGGCCCTTAACTCGTTTGGCAGGTTCTTGAGATTGCTTGTGATTACTAGTTTGCTAAAAACAAATAAATACTGGGGGTTTAAAATCTGGTTTGGTGGATTGAACTTTGAATAAAAGGGTGATCCCCCTTAGCATGAGGAAGACTCAATCAAGGTTGCACAGATGGGGACTCCCATTGGTGAATATGGAATAAAGGAGAAGCACTTCCGTGTGTGGTAGATATGAGAATAAAGAATAATAATTTGGCTCTCTAAGAGACCTGGAATAAATCTGAGAGGGATAATAAAAGCACGCCCTTAATCATCAGGTTTCTGATAATGTATTCCTCACAGGCATACATACACTCAAGACATGCACTAATCTCTCATGTCCTACACAGTACCGCTCTATGCCTGTAAACTACTCTTCCCAGACACACATACAACCAGCGCAGTCCCTACTGCTGTGCCACGCAGCACTCCACATCTACCTGGTGTAGGTCAAGGGTGAGTTAAACACACAGTAGCAGAACTTTTAAAAAGGTGAGTGAGGCTGTAGGCCTCACTCCAGAGACACAGGGTAAAAAGTTACTGTTCACTACTGTTGATCACTACACTGTATGTTGCCACCACTGCGCTTTTGCTGCTTCCCTCTTGGTGAAGGCGGTAGTCTTCCACCACTATGTGGGAAGCACTTTGGGCACCCCCTCCCAGTCCAACAAGACCACCATCTATGAGACAGGCCTATGTCATGGCGCACACGCATGATCCGTGTTTGTCCAAGACAAAACAATCAGCATTAGGAATCCACACAAGAGTCCAGCAGGGCACTCAGGGCAGGGGTGCACGTCTTTACCATGAAGAGGACTTTTCTGGCCCAACACCTCGTTTCTTTCTTGCCTGTTTTCTTTCTTTCTTAAAGGAAAGAGGCTAGCTGCCAATGTTAGGCTGATTGACTTTTTTAGATCTGTGTTGGCCAAGATTTTACTAGAACTATGTGTATCCATTAGTCAGTGGTTTGTGTCATTCACATTGTTCTTCACCCCACTCCAGCATGCATTCATTATTTTTTTAGACTGTTGAACACAAGACATATTCCAAAACAATAGCGTTTCCCCAAAACAGAATTGTCAGAGGGCAGGCGGCCAATTTCAGACCTATTGGCATTACCAAAACTTGTTTATTGTTTTTAAAGTACAAACAAGTGTCCATGGTCCAGCTTCTAGGCACATTGTACAGTAAACAAGTGCAGAAAAATTAAACAAGCAAAACTACCATACGCTTGCTGGTAAATCGTTTCAAGGTAATGTGCAGGAATAACAGAATGGGGGAACAGCATAACGTCCAAAATACAGAAGACAGACAATATTTACTTGCGGGTAGGAGAAAGGCGGTGAAGAGGCACTGAACAGTTCAAAGTGGGGGGGGGGGGGCTTATAGTGAAGGCCGAGTACTGTGTTGTATTGTAATTACATTTATATAACACTTACCACCCCTATCCCCAGGAATGGCTTGGGTGCTGATGACCTCCAGTGTGACAATCCTTGTTGGTGTCCCTGTGACCTCCTTCTCCACGCATTCTCTCACTCCCAGGGTGGAATCAATTTCGAGGCATCAATTTCGTGCAAGCGCGGTGCGTTCCATTGAGCGGGCGGGGCCGTAACGGAACCACTCCGCCCACTCCACCCGTGGCTAGTGACGGAGTGGTTCCGTCACCAACATGGTGGGGCCGCGCAGCCCCCCTCCCCCCCAGCGCCGTCCAAGGGGTTAAAATAATGTTTTTCTACCCAAACAAACCCATTTTTGCTACATTAGGATCATGAAAGACTGGGAAAAAGTAAAAGCTCAATATGGCAGTTTGCATGCGGCTCTTTGATGATGGATTATAACTCACTGGGCTATAATAGGATTGTAGTTTATGAACTGCAAATAACAAAAGGATTTCTGTGACAAAAGCAGTAACCTACTGAGCTATCTCTCATTAATCCGGCATACACTTCCGTCTGCTACCTCAGACAAAATATGAATTACCCCTGAGGCACCGGCGACACTAAATTCGTGGAGAGTGGGGACGAAACGAGTTGCTGCCTGGCGGAGCTGGGAAGCCGCGGACTTGAGTGTGAACTGTGCCACACATGACGGCGGACAGAAACTGGCCCGGAGAACGCGCGGAATTGGAAGGCTCAACTCAAACTGCTATGCGACTGGGGAAGTGAGCAAATAAGTCAACGTGACGCAGCATTAGCAGTGCATTGATTAGAAAACAGCATGTTGTGGGGGATGGCTTAGTGCCTGCAAACCCGGTTTCCGGCCCAGTCGGCCGGAAGCAGAAACACGAATAAACGCGTATGCTGGTGAAATCGGCTGAATATGCGGCAGAACAGGATTCTCGGCTAAGCGATTTTCACATCATCTTCGTTGTTGCTCAAATTGAATGTATTAACTGATTAGTGTGTGGTAAAGTTGCAAGTCTTTCTGCCTGTTTATGATTTGTCCAAAGGGGACATTATATTTGACATGGTGTGGCAGAACTGAAAGGGGCGTGGGTGCGACCGCAGGTCACAGGTTCAGATCCTGGTGGGTGCACTGAGCAGTTCATCCTGCTAAGGTCTTTGATACAGGAACCATTGAGTTGAGTAACAATAACATGGGTAATTCCTCCCGCCCTATATTTGACATATTGTCTTTTGGAACCCTACCCCTTTGGTTGTTGGGGTCCCTCTCTTTGATTAGAGTTCTGCCACTCCACCTGCCTGTGAACTTGTATCTCAGGGCAGACTTCAGGCACCCTAACCCATAATCAGACATGCCTGAACTAGGAACACATGTAAAAGGCCTGCCACCCGGCTAACCACCAACCTGGCCGTCCGAAGGTTCGCGGACAACTCTCAATGAACTTCGCTTAACTGAAGCAACTGGTATCATGCCAACCATTTAATCAATTTAACCTTAACTATGACTGCAAACTGTGCTCTAGTAGTTGTCCTTATTAATGCTCCATCCCCTCCATATCAGCACTGACAAGGCACCCCGCCCTCTCTTGGGAATGGCACACTCACGCCCCAGCTGACAGAAGGTGCTTATTCGTGTGTAGCCCTCTACTGCTGCGTGTGCGTTGCCCCCTCACAGGTAAGTCTTTGCCTCTTCAGTTACTGGCTGCAAAGTATGGTGACATTGCCAGACCCAATCCCGGGCAAATTAAAAGGAAGCATTCTGCTACCCCTGTGAGCCGCTGCTGGTGCTAATGAAGGTACAAATAGCACTGGTAAACTAGATGCTGTACTATCGATTAGAGGGCCATTGCATCACTTATTAAAGTCCATAGCTACCTACTCACCGAATGGCAGACGCAAGAGAGGCTGTAAATTAACTGCCCACTAAGATGATCGTTAGATAAGCCCAACAGCGAGTGATCCTGAGAAATTAGGTAGGGACCACCACCACCATACCCCGCATGTGAATCAGTCCAGGTTTACCTTCCATGTGCAGTAGTGCAGCCCCAAGTCGCTAGCATCTAACTTGTGCAGTGTGTCCCGTTCTGTGCAGTCCCCCCATGCTTCCACTGGGCCCTCTGCCTGATGTGAGTGACCTAAGTACATGGTCCCCCTGCCTGGCGGCCTGCCTGTGAGATAATACAACACATACCCCATAAGTACTGCTACCTGCCTTTGCTAGTCTTGCCTGGAATTCCTTCATGCCCAGATATAGCAAGCGCAGAGGTTGTACATCTTTAAATTGACCAGACCCCACATCAAACCCACCGAGACAAGATGCGGCCTGTTAACCTGCCCCAAACTCTGCGGAAACAACAAATAAGCAGGATCTGACATAAATGGGGGGATCCCCAGTTGCAGCCGCTGTGCTATTAGATGGAAATCACCCAGTCTCCCCTTGACCTTAAAGCTGCAGCCTACTGTGCAAGATATAAGCGATGCCGTCCCTAACTTCATGACTCTTCACTGTGCAACCCCGCTGCTGTCCACTCCCCGAGAAAGTCGTACACATCCACGCATCTGCTAATGTGTCCCATGGAGCAGACAAGTGGGAGGGAGCAGGGGGGGAACAATCTGTACTGATAACTGTCTTATCATGATAATGGAAATGAAACTGTTCTCATTACCTGGTAGACTTCAGAGTGTTAACCCATTCTTTCCCCGGATTTGGGACAGCGGCCTGCTTGTGTATAACAGCTTCCCGCCCGCGCTGCATGGCTCACCAGGTGGGGAATGTTACGCGTAACTACAACCTTGTAACATGCCCTCAATTCCAGAGCACACATCCTTGTGGCATTTAAATGAGGGGACCTCCGATGGCAAAACTGAGGGGTTACTCCGTGTTGGTATATTGTGGTGGACCCTGCCTGTGTCACCCCTCAACTTGCGCGTTTCCTGCGTATACCCTCCTGAAAGGTAACATGGTGCTGTAAAGCATGTGTTTCCTGCTACCAACATATGGTAAAGAACAAAGTGGTCCTAGACAAAAATTAATCAACACATTTGAATGTACTACTCATTGTGAATCTGAATAAATTCATTTAGATTGAATCCTGAAAAATAAAAAGAGAGAAAACAAACAATGAGGTTGGGGAAAGTTCTGCTAGATGCTTCTGCATCTAGCAGATCTTTCCCCAACCTCATGTTTTGTATAATTATGTAAATGTATATAAGAAATAAATTGTAAATTTCAGTGCCAAACTATTTAATTTGGTCTTGCTTATCATTAATACGGTCACATGCCCATAAGGTTTTCTCTGTTTGTTTTCTCTCTTTTTATTTTTCAGGATTCAATCTAAATGAATTTCTTCAGATTCACAATGAGTAGCACATTCAAATGTGTTGATTAATTTATGTCTAGGACCACATTGTTCTTTATACTATTCGATACTCAGGTCCTTGGACTTTTGTCTGGGTCAACCCCATTTTCTTAATGCTACCAACATATGGGCTTAACCCTCAGAAGAGTTTAGGCTCTGTGAGCTATTATGTGCTTAACCTATTCCTTCCCCTGGAACCACAACGCTGATGTGGATTTGGGAACTCAATCATTGACCTACCCCTGGAGAGGGAACAACCCCTCATCCTCTGAGACTCGTAATGAGCTCAGCTGGCTGAAATTGCTGCTAAACTTCAATTCAAGTGTGTGTGCTCGGGCCTGTCGAAAGTAAATGAAATTGCATATATATCGGAGTGGGATGTTACCTCCTATGCTATCCCCTTGGCCTTGAATAGGTTTTGATACATTCACCCGGTGCAGTATTGCGCAGGTGGTATAGCTTGAATGTACGACAGGCACTTGAGAGTGCGCTGTGCCACCTTTTCGAGAAACAGAAAGGATACAGAGTTATCCACAATCAAGCAAAGTGCCTGAACTCTCCAAGCCAGCCACATCCCTTTTGTAAGAATGAAGACGGTGAACATTTAACATTGGCCTAGCGCGATCTAGTGTTGGCATTCTCTTGTTCACGTTGGGCCTAGTATTCCCACACCAAGGTAGCACCCTACACGGACCTTTTAACACTTTGGCTTCAACACCTTCGCCCCGTGGAGGCCCTGCAGATGGACCGCAAGACAATTTTAGCCAGAAAGTAGGGCCATGCCACCACTCGGTACTACTCAATTAGAAAGTCGGCCACTGTCCAACCCTGCCTAATTATCTTGGGTTCCGTGTTTGAACTGTCCAAAACCGCCCGCGGCCTACAACTTACGCGGGCTGCCTCACGCTCATACTGGTCGCAAGACACCATAGACCGCTGGCGGTGTGATGTCAAACGTGACGTCAAAGGTCACTCTAGCGTTGCATACAATTGGCTACCCACAGGAACTAGGGCGCAGCTTCTACACCCTCCTGTTGGCCAACCTCTGATAATACCTTCACAACGTGGAGCACAGAAGCCACTGGGCCAGCCCCATACAACTCTGCCTTCGGACCCTTTCTAGTCAAAGAAATAATAAGCATCTGACATTCCAGCGCAGTCACAGTATAGGAAGTAACGAAGCCCAGGGAGAAAGTTACTGAGGTCCAATGCCACCCAGTGGCCTAAACTTGGCTGTACTCCGCTAAGTCTCCCCAAACCCGTAACTGATCAACTCTGGTGAAGATGGCTATGAACACGGTGCTGTACTCATTTGCAACATATATTTGTTCTCTCTCTACCCCCTGTATGATCCTCTATGACCTTGACTTACTCCTGCCGCTCCTGTCTATACTGCGCATCCTAGCATCAACCAATAAGCGTGTACACTCCATGCCAGGGGAAGTCATTATATGGACGGTTAAGTCTTGGTGACTAAATATAGTAAAAATCATCTCAAATACTCCAAATCCTAATATCCCGCTTTCATCGTTTGAATAACTTGTGAAGCTATATAAATCTCCACGCAATTAGGGAGGGGGGGGGGGCCATCCCACCGATAGCATTCATGGTAAATGTAACTTAAATGAATAACTTTGCCAATTGTCTGTATTTCCTCAATGGACTGAACTGCCCCCACACTGCTGATTTGGTGTCCAATCATGTCATGAGCTCTCCCACCCCCTCAGGGAGTTCAGCCTCACCCAATACTCCTGACTGCTTGTCCCGGCCAAACCAAGGCTGTTCCAGTCCAGTGCGCCACACTAGGCCACTCACCTGCCCCGCTGCTCGCAACTTGTAACTGTGACAAAATAATGATTACAAACCAGCATGTTCCTCCAATGTGAAGATCAACCCTATTTGGCTGGCAAGAGGTAGGCCTACAGGAGTAAGTACCCTGCACAACTCACGTGTGCCTATAAAAGTCCCTTGTCATGATGCCTAGCTGCCTAATGGTTCTGGCCCTTCCCTAGAAGGCCTAGCTCCGGCCATGGACTAAAACCATTACTGTCAAATATTTGCTTAGCATCTTGTTCTGCCTCCTCGGACGTTGCCTGCAACTGTCAAACACGTCAAATTCCACCTTCAGCCAGGGCAGATGACCTTGACAAAGGAAGATAGTTGCAACGGAAGATAAGCCACTGCTATGGCTTTGATGTAAACGTATTGGAAGAGCTTCAAACAGGAATGATGAGGCTGTGCACCCATAGCATATGCCCCCACCCTGGGAAGCATGTAGGCCCTGTGACCCCGACTCTGAGACTGCTGCCTGTTCTTGCATGCATTGTGCAAGGGAACTATTCACCTCCGCCTCACATACGGTCAATGTTACCATCCCGCATGTACCTGTTTTGTTTGCAGTCGGTGAGGGTGAGGGTGTTGTGGGGGTTAAGGTCAGCCGTCAATCCGGGTGACAATTCCTTTTTTTTTGTAACTCTTTTTATTAACAATAAAACAATAACAAACAAGGCAATAAAAAGCATACAGCTAGTAACTCTTTTTATTAACAATAAAACAATAACAAACAAGGCAATAAAAAGCATACAGCTAGATACGTGTTCAAGGAGGGGAGAAAGCGCATTACAATGTAATACAAATCATCAGTACAAAAAAGGGGGGGGGAGCAGGGGGGAAACAGAGTCACAGTACGTTAGGACTAGATAGCACTAGGAATGTCGGGTCTGGGGGAAAGAGGAACATCCAGGACATCGGTGAGGGGAGGTGTACACACATCACCCCGGTACGCGTTCCACTGACCCCAAATTTTACCCCACTTCCTTGGTCTGCCGCGTGCCACATACACCGTTTTCTCCCCAAACATACACCAATCCATGTTCTCCTTCCATGCCAAAACAGTGGGCGGCCTCTGGGAGCCCCACAACTGTGCTATATCTCTCTTGGCGACCATATTCCCTAGGGTCGCCCACCGAGTCTGCGCCACATCATAATCAGTCGGTTCCCAAACATTCAGCAAGCAATGCCTGGCTTCGGGTAGCAGTGTAACACCTGTGACCTCCGCCATCACTGCATGTACTCGATTCCAAAACACTACTACCTCCAGGCATTCCCAAATTATGTGGAGGAAAGTACCAGTTAAGCCGCACACATGCTTACACAACCCATCCACAGAATAACCCATACGAATCAAGCGAGGGCCAGTCACGTAGATCCGATGCAGGATCTTAAGCTGCAGGAGTCGGAGACGGGCTGGAACCGCGACCTCCTTGGGTGAGGATATCGCAGATTGCCAGTCCTCATCATCTAATTCTAAACCGTCACTGGTCCAAACCTCTCTGAGTTGTACCAACAGGTCAGCACGGTCGTTAATCAATTTTTTATATATCAAAGAAATAGTGCTGTCTGGAACGTATCCGATCTTCGAGTGGGGATGATTCCGGGATAGCAACACCTGCAGGAAAGACCAAATTCAACCCATGGCGGATCTGTATAGAACGGAAGAACTCCTTGTCATTAAGTTCGTATTCTACCTTCAACTCCTCGAAGGTCTTAATCCTATCTTTGGCCCAGAGGTCACTTACCTTGCTAATACCGATCCCATCCCACTTCTCAAAGCCTTTCGTCCTCCACAGGCTACCCAGTTTTTCAGACGCATAGACCGGAGTCGCAAGGGTCAATCGGTCTGTCCATCCCATTGCCGCATTCGCACACTGCCACACTCGCACTGCTATCTTAGTGGGTCCCGACAATTTCCCTCCCGCAGATTTGGAATAAAGCGCCGTTATAATCTCCACCCGGTAGCTGCCACTTATCCATCTCAAACGCGGGGTTCAACGCAGGACCGTATATTCCATGATTAATCGCTCCCAGCTGGGAGGCCCAGTAGTATCGCTTGATATCAGGAAGTGCGATACCGCGGTCATACCAGGGAAGCGTCAGTTTGGCGAGGGCGATACGCGAACACCCACCCCATATCAACCGCCTCTGCAGACTCTCCACCTCCCGGAAGTAGCCCGCCGGAATGACATCAAACGTGTTCTGAAGCGCGTATAAAAACCGCAGCAAAGACATCATTTTGAAAAGAGCTGCACGCCCAAGGGGAGACAATGGCAGTCCGCACCAGGCCTCTACGTCAGATTTTAACCGTTGGAGTGGAGGAAGCAGATTACGTTCATAACGGACAACGGGATCCAGTGTGATAAAGACCCCCAAATACTTAAATCCCATCTGTGCCACCTGTATAGGGCAGCCGCGCGGTAGAGAGGGAGTGTCCCCCGAGAGTACGTAAACACAGGACTTAGTCCAATTTATCACGAGGCCGGAGTTCCTCCCTAACGAGTTCAGCACATCAATCAGTACTATCAAGGACTTTCAAGGCGACAAGAGATACAACAGGATGTCATCTGCATAGAGTGATATTCGATCCTCAAAATCTGGGGTCCACTGGATACCCTTCAGCAATGGTTCCCACCGCAGCCAAGCCGCCAGGGGATCCAAGGCGAGGGCGAAAAGAAGTGGGGACAACGGGCACCCCTGTCGCGTGCCCCTCCCCAAAACAAAGGACTTGGAAACCCGACCATTCACCACAATCTGAGCCAATGGTTCCTCGTATAGAAGTTTTACCCAGCCGATGAAACCAGAACCGAAACCAAACTTTGCAAGAGCAGCCCAGAGATATGGCCATTCCACTGTACAAAAGGCCATCGTAGCATCCAAGGAAACCAAGATGGCCGGTTCACGCAGCGACGCCGCTCTCACCCAGACGCCGCTCTTGCCCAGACGCCATGCAGGCGTCGCAGGTTCAGAGCTGTATTGCGATGTGGAATGAAACCAGATTGATCCGGATGGATCAGGTCACCGATCACCTTTATCAAGCGGTTTGCCAACAATGTTGCTAGGATCTTGGGCTCCGCGTTCAGGAGCGATATAGGCCTATAGGATGCGCAGCGATCCCGCAGTTTCCCCTCCTTGTGAATCACCACGATGGTCGGAAGTCGCTGATCACGGGGAAGGGAGCCGATGTCTCACGATTCCAAGAACATATCACAAAGATACGGCGCCATTTTGTCAGGACGCAGCTTATAAAGCTCGATAGGGAGACCATTAGGGCCCATAGCTTTCCCCGAGCGGACGGATCGAATAGCAATTGCCACCTCCTCGACTGAAAATGCCGCGTCCATCAAATCCCTATCTGAGTCCGATAGGCGAGGCAACGCAATGCCCCTTAACAGGAGATGGGACTCTTCCTCTGGTCTATCGGAGATTGGGGAGTATACATTTAGAAAATGTTCCGCAAAACACTCCACAATCTCAACCGGGTCAGTCACCAGCACTCCATCAGCTCTCTCAACCACAGGAACTACACGACTCGCCCTCTCCTTTCTGTCTAACCAAGCAATCAGCTTCCCAGCCTTGTCTCCCACATCGTATAGCCGTCCCTGCTGCTCTCTACTCGTAACTCTAGCAGCATCCGTTACCAGGGCTCTATAATCAAGTTGTTTGAGACTAAGGACATGAACCTTATCATGAGTGATACCCAACTCCAAATCCCCTTCCAGCTCAGCTATTTCGGTCTCAAGGCGGACCACCGCCTCATTTTTGCTTTTCTTGGCGGCAGCGATTAACGATAGCGCCTGTCCACGGATGACCGTCTTGAAAGCCTCCCACAATGAAACAGAAGAGGACACAGACCCCACATTCTCAGTGAAATAATGATCCAAAGACTTAACCAACTCTGCCCTGGTTTTGGGGTTACGGAGATACTAAGGGTTAATCGGAGCCACTCGACCCTCAGCACCCATCTTCGTGTCCATCAAAAGCCACAGTGTGGAGTGATCCGAAATACCCCTGGCTAGGTGTCTAACTTCCCCAACCGAAGAGACCTGCGCCGCTGGCATCAAGACATAGTCAAGCCTAGAGAGGCTACTGTGAGCGCCAGAGTGAAAGGTGTATTGCGCCTGTCTCGGATGCAGTAGCCTCCAACAGTCTACCAGCCCCAGCATCTCCAAAAATTCACCCAACCAAGACTGTGATCTCGTGAGGTCCCTGGGGGGGCTGCGGTCTTCCCTACCGGAAACGACAGAATTGAAATCTCCACCCATAACCAGCATGCCCTCAGGGAGCCCCAAGACCACCCTTCCCAGATCAGCAAAGGTCGTAGTCTGTAGCCCAGGTGGAACATATACAGAGAGCAGTGAGACAGTCTTTCCCTCCCACCTACCAGTGAGCGCAGCATAGCGTCCCCTTTCATCAAGGATTATGTCGTCTACCTGACTAGGATACCCACCCCTCTAGATCCAGTGGAGAATCCAGAGTGTGCAATTAGACGATATCCTCGCCGATTCATAGCATGGCATGTGTTGCCGATCAGATGTGTCTCTTGCAGTAAAATTACATCAGGGGAGAGGCGTCTCAATAGCTGCAGCACAACCCCACTTTTTATCCTATTTCCATACCCATTGACATTCCAACACAATAACTTCAACCCCCTAACCCCCATCCCCGAAGCAAGTGCGGAATCCACCCCATAGCGAACACAACACCCAGATCAAGATGTAAGATAATGCGTTGCCTTGAAACAAAATGAAACCGACCCAAACCTCTCCCCCACCCCTCAACAAAACCCGGAAACACACCCCTCTACCCTGCACCCCTGCGATAGACTCAAAAGCCACCCCAACTTGCAGTGTGCCTGTCGCCCTAATATTAAACTAGTCTACAAAAAGAAACCCGGAGGAGGAAGAGTCCCACCCCCCTCGCCACCTCTGGGTATAACACCATAAGTATCGTAGATACAAAAGTCATCGAACCACAGCTGCCAGTTCTGTACACTGTCCGGAAATCAGCTACCACTTCTCATTCTAGTTCCGACGGGCATCCTTCAGCTCCCCCAGAATGTTCCAAGCGATCACGCTGCGCAGGCAACGTATCAAGCCAGTCACTCACACTCTCAGGGCGGTCAAAGAAGAACGTCCGATCATTGTGTTCAACACGTAGCCGAGTTGGAAAAAGCATCGCGTATTTCATACCCATGTCTCTCAGTCGCTGCTTCACACCCTGGAACCCCATCCTTTGTTTCTGAACGAACTGGGTGAAGTCAGGGTAGAAGCTCACCGTAGTGTTTTCAAACTTCGTGGGGCCGCCCACTCGCGATGCCTGCAGGATAGCGTCTCTATCTCTGAAGCTGAAAATTCTGGTGATTATAGGCCGCGGCGGGGCACCCATTTTTGGCTTACCACCCGGCACTCTGTGTGCACGTTCAAGCGCGAAGGAGTTGCTCAGGCCTTTGGGGGCGAGATGGTTTAAGATGAGATCCTCCACGAGGAGATCCGCGGTTGCGTCTAGCCCGACTTTCAAAATCCTCCAGCCGGCGAGCAAAAAGATCATTGGAGGATCAATTGCCACAGTGTCAAGTTTTAGAGCCAGAGCCTCGTATTGTTAGCCAATGGAGGTCTTCATACTAGCAGTGGCGCCCATGACATCACGCAGGGTCAAATCATCCACCTGCATCTTCCAGAGACCTACTCGCACCACCGGGGGACCCTTTAGGATGGGTATAGCGATCCATAATGTTCGATTGAATAGTGCCCCCCCGGTGAATGGTCTTGGTCTTTCGTTTCTCGCTGTCAGGCTTGCCCGCCATATTGGAAGCTGCGCCCCGGAGGGGCCTTTGAGACCTGGTAAAAATGACTCCTCACGATTCACCCACGGGGATCCCCAAATGCGAGTCCCAGCAGGATATCCCACGACAAGGAACACTCTGCAGTTGGCACACGGTGGAGTTGCAGGGTCAGGTTCCCGGGCTGCCAGAGCGGTGCTGAAATAGGAGGAGGCAGAGGGACCAAAAACTAAACTGAAAGTTAACTCTAAGGTCGTGAGCAGGACCCCGTAGGCCGTTGTTGTTCAACTACCACCAGGGCACCACAGTGACTCGAGCAGTTCCATGGAGCAGGCCACAAAAGTTCAGAGCATCGTAGTTGCGGTTCCCGGAGTCCAAATCGATTTCTGAAAACAGCTATTAGATCAGCTGGGTGTTTTCAATAACCTGTCGTCGTAGTCAGGATAAAATTCAGGATAGATGCGGGAGGTGGCGAGGGTCTCGGGAGCCCTGTGCTCACGCGGCAATCTTGGTTGCGCGCGAAGCTCCCTCTCCCGGGTGGCAATTCTGACCCTGAACTGCTTAGGGAGAAAACACATGTGCTTGGTCAAACTGGTCACCCCATGGAAGCACCAGGTATTTACCACGACCGGCTGCGTCACATATCCAACTTTCTTATTCCAGATGTACCACCCTTCGTGCCCTTGCTTGCCACGCCGACCCTGCTGTGTATGCGGACCTCGTGTCACGTGAGGACTTGCTGGTGGGTGTACCCTCTCCGTAATAACTCTGTAAAACAAGAACATATATGAGACATACCTGTACCCCAAAGCCCTCAGGTAACTGTGGAAATGGGGTGGGAGTGGGATTAGCTGCCCGCTAATCATGCTGTAAGAAAGGCTGATGCGCGAGGCACATTTTCAACCACCTCAGGACTGGCCTAGCATGTTGATTAGGCAAGCATGTATAATGCGGTTTCTGTAATTGCATCCATGTATATGAAACCTGTAAAGTAGTACCTGCGAAAAGTCAGCAATAAGGCTAGTACCTGTAACTGTGGTGCCCATATAACTAAGGATTAACATGTTTAAATTCAAGCGCTTCCTCTTGCAACTGGTTTGAAAGCAGCTATGCTGATTCCAGAGTCCAAAAGCCAGTGGTTATTATGTTCAGTGCTCTGACACCTGAGGGTAATGCTTGCGCCATGTTAACTCACTTTAAATAAAACATTGATGCAGCTCCTGGTGGTAAACTGTAAAAATGGCTTGTGACAATAGAAACGTTACCACAAGACCTGGCATATCATGCTGTATTGGGAAAAGCGCAGCTTCTAATCGAAGTCCTGGGGCTGCTGGGCTGTATGATATTATTCTCTTGTAACACACTGTTTGCTACCTCTCACATTTTGTTTGCTTTCGATACTTGCACAAGTGCCACCATTGACTACGTAACGTTTGTTCTTGTGCTTGAGTGTCTACCATATATTGTAGTATTATACCTCTGATTGTACGTTGTTTTCTCTTGTTACCTGCACACATGTCCCTATTTCCTCTTGAATGCACCGTATTTTGTTTGCTCACAATTGTCACTTTTATCTCATGTAACGTAACGTTTGCTTTTGTAACATGCTCACTTGTAATTTTCTCCTCATGTATCATTACTGTTCCTATTGCGAAGCACTTCTGCCGCCTTCGGGTAAAATCAGCTCTACATACACATGCATAAATAAATAAATATGAGCTAAGGATGCAGGCGTTATCACCACATAATGGTACAGTACAGAGGAGACCCGCTGTAACCTAAGCGCCCGACTGGGCCCAGAGCCACCCGGCCCCGCGTCATGTCGTCACAGCATGCTTCTCCAGAAAGACCCGATGTCGAATCTCGCAACCACCGCTGCAAAAACAAAACACCCATGGCCTCGAACCAGACCATGCAAACCGTGGCCCTGCCCCCCCCCCCCACCGCTGCAGCACCGACGGGGCCTGGGGGGAGGCGGTGCGCCGAAACCAGGCAATCCTAACCTACGTGCCAACCCCGACCGAGACACGCTGCTGACCCCGACGAAAAGCTGGGAGCTGGGATGGGAAGCAGGCCGCCCCGGACCCCCCACGCCTGGCCCGAGAACACCCCTCTCTCCAGGACAATCCTCCCACCCTCTCCGGCACGATCCCGAACAGCCGCAACGCCCGGAGTTTAGGCGAAATAGCGTGTCGGCTGGAGCAGAAAGGAGATAAGATGAAGGGGGGGACCTGTTGGTAGGGCTCCGCAATCTGCATGACCCGATGCGATCGCCACCCGCGGGGTGGGGGAAGGGCGGGAGCATGCCAAGCAGAACGCCGCCGCCCCCGCACCCCACTCCCCGGGCCCCCCACGAGACCGAGAAACGTTGCTCCTTGGGATCCCCCCCGCACTGTCGGCCAGAGCCCTGCCTTCCCGCCCCAGCACCAGGCCAAACCAAGCCGAGGGAGCCCGGAAAGGGCCCCTCCAGAGCATGACCTATGCGGGAAACAACATCCTTTTTTGGGGGGGAGGAAGCGGGCGGGATATGCTGCGGTGTCAGGGAGGTTGAAGGGAGCAGCACTCACCAAAGTGACGGTGTAAATCCCCCCGGGGTTCCAGGTGTCGACGTTTAAGGACTTTGGAAACATTATGCTAACTTTCTCAGAGGGGTGGCTGTTCATGGGGAGACTTCAATTCTGTTGTGTCGGGGAGACCTGACCGGTATCTCCCCCAAGACATGGGACCCTCGCAACTGTGGCTTCCTGGAAGCAATGGGGCTGGTGCACGAATGGCACGTTCACCATCCAAATGACACACAATTCACATTCCATTCGGGGGCACACAATATTCTTTCTCGGATTGATTATATTCTCAGTCCAGTGGCTCAAATAGGAAGCATCAGTCTAAAGATGAAGTCATAGAACACTATTGTTCAGGGAAACCCTCCTTCTGCGCCCAGGACTAGAACTAGGAAAAGGTTCAATCCTAAAAGGCTTGTAACTGTGTAGTGTAGGGGAGGTGATGTAGTTGAAAGTGTGTGATGTTACCCGGGCCTATATTAGGATAACTATATGAAACATAACACCCACTCCTCTTCCGAATAGTCAACATTAATGAAATGCTATTAAACTACTAATTTTTACAAGGTAGCAGTCAGTATTGGAATTGTCACTTAAGTCAAAGTCCTAGTTGAGTTTGTTTATATAATTCAAACCCCAACAACTTCGAAGAGTTGACATGTGACTCCGCCTACAAGTCATCAGCAGCAGTCAGTCGCACACCCGGCAGCGAAGAGGATGTAGACGCCACATCGCGGCCCCCGGTTCTCGACTGAATTGCGGCTCGCTGCATTGTATTGCGGCCCCTGATTACCGTCGAGCCGCGGCTCCTTGCTGCGAGGGGGAAGGCGCTGAACGCTGAAGCTTCTAATCGAAGTCCTGGGGCTGCTGGGCTGTATGATATTATTCTCTTGTAACACACTGTTTGCTACCTCTCACATTTTGTTTGCTTTCGATACTTGCACAAGTGCCACCATTGACTACGTAACGTTTGTTCTTGTGCTTGAGTGTCTACCATATATTGTAGTATTATACCTCTGATTGTACGTTGTTTTCTCTTGTTACCTGCACACATGTCCCTATTTCCTCCTGAATGCACCGTATTTTGTTTGCTCACAATTGTCACTTTTATCTCATGTAACGTAACGTTTGCTTTTGTAACATGCTCACTTGTAATTTTCTCCTCATGTATCATTACTGTTCCTATTGCGAAGCACTTCTGCCGCCTTCGGGTAAAATCAGCTCTACATACACATGCATAAATAAATAAATATGAGCTAAGGATGCAGGCGTTATCACCACATAATGGTACAGTACAGAGGAGACCCGCTGTAACCTAAGCGCCCGACTGGGCCCAGAGCCACCCGGCCCCGCGTCATGTCGTCACAGCATGCTTCTCCAGAAAGACCCGATGTCGAATCTCGCAACCACCGCTGCAAAAACAAAACACCCATGGCCTCGAACCAGACCATGCAAACCGTGGCCCTGCCCCCCCCCCCCCACCGCTGCAGCACCGACGGGGCCTGGGGGGAGGCGGTGCGCCGAAACCAGGCAATCCTAACCTACGTGCCAACCCCGACCGAGACACGCTGCTGACCCCGACGAAAAGCTGGGAGCTGGGATGGGAAGCAGGCCGCCCCGGACCCCCCACGCCTGGCCCGAGAACACCCCTCTCTCCAAGACAATCCTCCCACCCTCTCCGGCACGATCCCGAACAGCCGCAACGCCCGGAGTTTAGGCGAAATAGCGTGTCGGCTGGAGCAGAAAGGAGGTAAGATGAAGGGGGGGACCTGTTGGTAGGGCTCCGCAATCTGCATGACCCGATGCGATCGCCACCCGCGGGGCGGGGGAAGGGCGGGAGCATGCCAAGCAGAACGCCGCCGCCCCCGCACCCCACTCCCCGGGCCCCCCACGAGACCGAGAAACGTTGCTCCTTGGGATCCCCCCCGCACTGTCGGCCAGAGCCCTGCCTTCCCGCCCCAGCACCAGGCCAAACCAAGCCGAGGGAGCCCGGAAAGGGCCCCTCCAGAGCATGACCTATGCGGGAAACAACATCCTTTTTTGGGGGGGAGGAAGCGGGCGGGGCACAGGGGAGGATGCAGGCAACAACTACCTCAATTCGCAGCAGCACACGGCACGACCCAAACAGCGAGACGGGCAGCGGTCGACCCCGCAGGGAGATGGGCAGCGGTCGACCCCGCAGCAAGACGGGCAGCGGTCGACTCTGCAGTGAGACGGGCATCGGTCGACTCCGCAGCGAGACAGGCATCGGTCGACCCCGCAGCGAGACAGGCAGTGGTCAAGAGGCTGCACAGTGGGCGGGGGAAGGCATATGGACCCCTGTCCTCCCCCTCCCATGACCGGAAGTGGCAGCCAGCCAGCTGACCCCCCGGTCCCTGGACCTGGGAGCCTAGTCTGCTGCCTCCCGTAACTTCCTGTGGAACTAAGGCGGCCGCCCTGTTGGAGGGTCCCCTTCTTGGCCCCCCGGGCAGCTTTGGCATGTGAGAGGTGACCCAGAACCAAACAACCATTCTGGCAGCAGTAGATGTGAGAAGGTGTCTGCAGCAAGTCTGATGGCTGTTCTTGAGGTCGCGGAGCGCATCAGTGCTCCGGAAGAGAACATATTGAGTAATATAGCATTCAATCCAAGCCGCGTGGGTGAAGAGACCAGAATCATCGTCTACGACTGGCTCGCCTCCACAATGACCAGCCAGTAAACACGACAACGGTAGCTCGCCTGAAGGCTCAGACTACGAAACCCAAGTAAAGGTCCTCAGTAAAAACCCAACAGGCAAGAATTGGTGTCACAGCTGGGGGTGAGCGGAGCTGTTGGCAGACAGTCCCTGCAAAACTCCGTATTGAAACAGTAGGAAGGACCTGATTCTTCGGCACTCCGGAGTCCGCGGTGGACTGGCTGGAAGGATGGAGACCAGCAAAAGAGAACAAGGCCCGATGAGGAAGAGAACCTCCTCCGGCAAAGTATCCAACCTTGCATGAGAGATCGGCGCGAATGGTTACAGAAGAAAGACCAACGGAATAATGCAAACCTCCAGAAGTCGGCGGGGCGCAGTATCACCGTCAGTCAGAGATGGCCAGAAAACGCGAAGTGACTCAATCGATACTTTACAATATCTAGGCTGATTAGTATGTACAATATGCATAGAGGGCAGGAATTGGAGATGCTAATCCACCCCCTCATAATCCAAAATTAGTTTAAAATTTGGGCGACAGACACTCTGCATAGTTGGGGTCATGGGCAGTTCTAGGCCCAGAGTGCAGGGGAGCAGGAAGGGGGATTGTTTGGTTTGGTTTATTTTTATTCTTAAGTTACATGACAGAACAGCATCGGGCAACACAGGGCGAGGGTGGGGCATCGGGCACCACGAGGCGCAGGTGGGGGGTGGAAACCAGTGACCACAATCATGAGTTCACCAATGGAGAAAATTATTAGGGGCATATCAGCAACAGATGGCGATTAATATCGCAAAGCGCGCTTAGCGCTTTTATATGTGTCGACGTCTATCGCTGGAATTTATAGCCGGGTTATCAACAACGCATTACTCCAGTGCAATAACATTGCAGCGATATTCAGGGAAATGGGCCAAAATCGCTGGAAAACCAGTGATGTTGCCCTCAAAACGGGGAAAGCCTTGGTGATATGATCCTGTGGTCGCATCACCATAATCCACCTCCCACGTTAGGTATGCCTTAGTCAGGAATTTAACAGATGTTAAATTCCTGCGTTAAGGCATAGTTAACGTGATGATTATTATCGCTAAGGCTCTTTGCTGATATCGCGAAGCTGCCTTAGCGATAATTTCCCATGTAGTTTTCCTAGCCATGCCTACTTTGCATCTTATTAGCGATGTTTATCGCTGAGATGGCAGGCGTTGGGAATTCGGCAGCTAACAAGCGTTAAGGCATAGTTAACGTGATGTTATATCGCTAAGGCTCTTTGCTGATATCGGGAAGCTGCCTTAGCGATAATTTCCCATGTAGTTTTCCTAGCCATGCCTACTTTGCATCTCATTAGCGATGTTTATCGCTGAGATGCCAGGCGTTGGGAATTCGGCAGCTAGCAAGCGTTAAGGCATAGTTAACGTGATGATTATTATCGCTAAGGCTCTTTGCTGATATCGCGAAGCTGCCTTAGCGATAATTTCCCATGTAGTTTTCCTAGCCATGCCTACTTTGCATCTCATTAGCGATGTTTATCGCTGAGATGCCAGGCGTTGGGAATTCGGCAGCTAACAAGCGCTAATGCATGTTAGGGTCGCCTTGTTGATAGGGCGTTAAAATTATCGCCGCTTTAGTGGCTAAAAGTGCAGCTGAAGCGGCAAAAAAGCCCTTGTTAGACTCCAATCATTGAACGCTAATGGTCTGGGGGATAAATTCAAGAGAAGTATAGTATTGCAGTTTATCAAAAGGCATTCCCCTGAGGTAGTCCTGCACCAGGAGACGCACTTAGTTGGCAACATTTGTAGGGCTCTGGTCAAGTGGGGGTATCGCTTAGTAGTGCACTCAGGTTTCACTACAGGATCCAGGGTAGTGAGCATAATGACAAGGCGGTCCTTCCCGATGGCGATCGAACATGCCTGGACTGATGTAGAGGGCAGATATGCTGCGGTGTCAGGGAGGTTGAAGGGAGCAGCACTCACCAAAGTGACGGTGTAAATCCCCCCGGGGTTCCAGGTGTCGACGTTTAAGGACTTTGGAAACATTATGCTAACTTTCTCAGAGGGGTGGCTGTTCATGGGGAGACTTCAATTCTGTTGTGTCGGGGAGACCTGACCGGTATCTCCCCCAAGACATGGGACCCTCGCAACTGTGGCTTCCTGGAAGCAATGGGGCTGGTGCACGAATGGCACGTTCACCATCCAAATGACACACAATTCACATTCCATTCGGGGGCACACAATATTCTTTCTCGGATTGATTATATTCTCAGTCCAGTGGCTCAAATAGGAAGCATCAGTCTAAAGATGAAGTCATAGAACACTATTGTTCAGGGAAACCCTCCTTCTGCGCCCAGGACTAGAACTAGGAAAAGGTTCAATCCTAAAAGGCTTGTAACTGTGTAGTGTAGGGGAGGTGATGTAGTTGAAAGTGTGTGATGTTACCCGGGCCTATATTAGGATAACTATATGAAACATAACACCCACTCCTCTTCCGAATAGTCAACATTAATGAAATGCTATTAAACTACTAATTTTTACAAGGTAGCAGTCAGTATTGGAATTGTCACTTAAGTCAAAGTCCTAGTTGAGTTTGTTTATATAATTCAAACCCCAACAACTTCGAAGAGTTGACATGTGACTCCGCCTACAAGTCATCAGCAGCAGTCAGTCGCACACCCGGCAGCGAAGAGGATGTAGACGCCACATCGCGGCCCCCGGTTCTCGACTGAATTGCGGCTCGCTGCATTGTATTGCGGCCCCTGATTACCGTCGAGCCGCGGCTCCTTGCTGCGAGGGGGAAGGCGCTGAACGCAGCTGCGCCGCGACCCCCGGCTCCTGACTGAACCGCGGCTCCCAGTTTTCCGGCTGATTTGCGGCAACCTCTGCCCTCCAATCAGTGGGGGTCTCTGTACAACCTTTGAAGCTGCGAGCAGTATTGAACTTATTGCTGATTTTAACCACTGCTACAGCAACAGCACTGATGGGGGGAGCTCAGGAGAGCCTGAAAGATCAGATGGCAAGTGGCATATTGCAGGCAGCAAAAGTAGTGATTGTGGCAGTAGTGACTGTGCATCCTGTGTGCCCCGTGAGCTCTGCTCACCTTCTCTTCATCTGCTCCCCGCTTTCACTTTACTTGGTTGAACAACCTTTTAATTGATGTACATGGTAAATTAACTAAACTCACCTTGCGAGTATAGCATGGAGCAAAGTAAGGTGAATATGGCTTGAACTCCGGCCCAGGTTTTTTCGGTGACACGGCACAGTAGCAGCAGAGGAGCGGGAGCACTGCAGGAGTACTGCAGCTGCACAGAGGGGGCCTCCTCAACACGGAAGACTGAGGCACTTTGGGAAGGCCGCATTGTTATAATAGTCCCTGAGAGGCCCATGAATCCCCCCCGTCCATGCACAAAGGACCGCAGGGAAAGGTAAGCGCGGCCGCCATCAGAGGCAGCCGCTGAGTGCGAGCCCAGTGAGCTTGTGGAAGAGGCCCAACTAGGTTGGGCGCAGCCAACAGGTCACCGGTGTATGCTGCTCAAAGTATATATACGTCCATCTACGCCTACCTAGTAATTATTTGAACACCCTAGCTCATTATCCTATTCTGTCCTAGGATCAACCAACAAATCACACTGCACATTTACTTTGCCCTAAGATGTCAAAAAGGATTCCAGTCACCAGGTCAATGTCAGCAGTTGACGCCAACGGAGGCGCAGCCCTAGCAGCCCCAGCAGGGCCATTGACTAATGATTTCAGTATAATATGCATAAATGCTCAGAATCCGGGCCAACTCTCTGGGGCCCCTAAGACACAGACTAATCAGAAAAACGCCAATACTGGCTTGATAACTAAATACTTGCTTCTAAAGCCTTCAAATGGAGTTTCAGCTAATGGCAGGACAGACCACCTAGGAAACAACTCAAGTGTTAAGGAAGACTTCTTTCCCTCTGCAACAAGTTCCCAGGGCCCCTGCGATATGAAGACAAAACACCTCTCTCTTTCTTGCCCAAATACAGACCTCGTCAATAGTCCTACACAATTGTCCTTGGGGCCAGACTCTGTCACCAATGCCAACACAAGCTCTGCTTCAATGGACCTTCACTCATCATCTCTTATTGACAGTTCTTTGTCTTATGGTCACTTGGCTTTCCCTGGCAAATGGATTCATTCTTAGTGAATGATAATAATGGCCTCTAAGAAAATATTTTTGGCTCCTCAGCATGCAAGGAGGGCGAGGTCGAGACTTGAGCTGGGCCGGGCAAATGCAGATCTTCTTTGTCTGGGAGACTTAATTAAATTCTACATCTACACTCTACGTTCACCAGCTCAATCCATGAAAGAACAATTGCAATCAGTGTTTGCGAACAAACTCTCTCCTTGGTCCAGACAGCTACATTTGGCCATCTCTACAATGAAGATTGAAATCGTCAACTTTTCAAATCAAATCGTTTCCCTGTCAATGTGGAAAAAAAACGATAAAAAAACAAATTACTCTAGTGTCATTCGAGAGAGATGTTGCTCAGCTCCCCAAAAAAACACTCCTTGCAGCTTTGAACGACTCGTATATTAAGGGGAAATCTCAACCATATTTTAACTATTCTCTTCAATCACAGACTCGCAATAAAATCATTTATATGAGGCTGTTAGCCCATCCAATTCATGACTTTAACCCGCTGTGGGCTCGGAGGAACGGTCAGCTAACATGTAGGCTCAGCAATTATCCACATGAGTCCTGGTTACATCTGTTATGTTGTTGCCCTCATCTTGCCAATGATCGCCGACGCCTACGGGTCACGATGTTCCGGGAAAAGTTACAGAGACATTGCAGGGAAGCATCTGATTTGTGCTTCTGTAATAATTCAGCCCAAGTTCTAGCAGGAGCTGGGAAGTTTGATAATATTATTCTAACTGCACTGCATAATGCCCAGTAGTAAGAAACCGACAAGCCCTATACTTATTGCATAAATGAATGTCGATGAAAGTTAAACCTTCAGTAATAAGCAGTGTAGCACTTTTGCTATTGTCTTTTATACTACACACCTTTCTTTTGGACCAAACGTCCCATTGTGATATATTCCATTAACTTGAAAATTTTGTTTTTTGGACTTGATATTTATTTGTATTTCCTGATTTACAAATGTATATATAATCTTTTATTAATCAAGTATTAATATGACGTTTGTATGTTACGGTTTTAATTAACTGTATAATAAAGTAAGTAAGCAAACCCCTACAAGCGTTTAGAAGGCCAAGCTTCTGCAGCAAAAGTTCCAATTTTAGTCAATTTTGAAGCGAAAAGGAAAATCTTAATTCTTTCCCAGCACATGATGAGACAATTATATATTAAATGTCCTGGCTGGGAGATATAACATTGTTGTTGCTTACTGCCACAGGGGACGGACCTTGTAACACCTCGCAGAGTACGTCAATGGAGCATAGATGATATTCAGCATTGCCAATAGCTGGTGTAGAGGCAGCTGGGGCTATAGTCAATACCTGGTTGCTAGTGGAAGTACTGCTAGTGGACGAGCACTGTAGTAAAAGGCACCTGCGGGTTCTCGTGGAATGCAGCCATCAGAATAAGAATACACTGGGGACAGTGCCGTGCATGGGACCTCAGCGATTCCAGCCTGGTGTTCAAGTCCGCAGACATGTCCGTTGCAAGTGTCAGACAGAGGTCAAACACGCATTCTTCACTGCAAAACAGGCATCGAAGAACAGGTAAGATGCAGTCCATCCAGACTGGCCTAATCAAGAGAAACCAAGAGGCGAGGTGTGCCCAGATGTTGTACCTTGCGTTCAAGGTATTTCCGCTCTATAAGAGCTTTTGCCATCTCGTGGGTGAATGGGCCGTCCATAGCGTAGCAGATAGATGACAGTCAGGATTCTAGCTATTGAGAGAAGGATTTGAGGTAGACCTCCAAAAATGCTTCCAAATACGGAGTGTATACAATTTGAGATAACTCCGAGGAGCGTCAGAAAGGTGCTTAGAAATCCTGACCACATGGTCTTAAATAGGTGTACAATACCACTCGCATCAGACATCTTAAAGATACGACCCACCATTTCTACGAAATGAAAGGGGCAGTTGGTACAGATTTGCGGCTGTATCTCAGTCAAGGTCCTTGCGACTTGAAGATCAAAGGTCTCTCAAGTGGAGGTTAAGGGTACAGTTTTCTGTAAAAGCATGGCTTTAAGTCTGCTCAAAGTATCAAACTGTATAAAAGAAACATTCAACGAAGGTCATAACGGCGCCTCCCTGGCTGTACTTGTTGGGGGAAACAATACTTGCATACAGCAAGTAACCCTGGAGTTCACGGTGACCAGATAGACAATGCCCGGAAGCATACCACAGCATCCTTGATTGTTCAGCATCTAGTAACTCCTATTCAAGAGCAACTCGAATACTGGTGTAATCACGGCAGCTGGAGTCGCTTTCATGAGGCAAGACAAATTTGCTACCGAACTATTACGTGCTCCGTGCAACGAAATTTCCTGGCACATGAGAGAACCGCTTAAAGCGCTCTTGCAGTTTGTACCACTAAGAAACAATTCTCGATCTCCACTCCGGCACCAAAATCTATATGGTAATTCCTAGGATTCCTTAATGTATTCCTTACCCAATTTTTCATATTTGCCTGCCTGCTTTATTGAAACTGAAAGGTCATGACCGGTAGAGTTATGTGGCAATGGATTAGCCATTCTGTTGATGGTGATTCTGCCACTTTAAATGGTAGCCTATCCAGTTTTTCAATATTGAGCATTGTATATTTAGCTCCCCTTTCTGCCATTTCAACCGGTTTATCTGTTAGATTATATTCAGAAACAGAGACGCACTGTTGATAAAACGCCAAGGCACAAAGCCTGCATGCAAAGATTGCAGCGTCCAGTTTAACATAATAGAATGTAACTGAGATTGCCCGTGCTGTAATATGGCCAAATCTTGTTCCAGTATGTCTATTGCAGACGATACAATGTTGCCTAAGGAATATACCCAGGAGGTCAATGTTGTTAACCCATTATCAACTACAGCAAATGCCTTTTCTAAGTTAATACGGTGTATTTCCCGTATTCTCTCTGCGGCCTCTTGTTGGGATATTTTCCAAATTTCATTCTAGGCAGCATAAATGCCAGCACATATGAAACGTTTCTGACGTTGTTTCCTGGGACTTTGTAAAAAATCCCTAAGATCCATGTCCTATGTGAGTAAAGATAAGTGGTTTTTTTTTTGGTTCCTCATCTCAACCATGGCTGGCCCATCAGTACCGTGAACTAGGAAAAGTGTGACTTAAAAAACAGACATGCTGTCTCAGTGCAGGACTGGTAGGGGTCAATCGTTACGAAGAAGCGCCAGGACCCTACAGCCAGGTCAGTTTCACAATAAGTCACAGACCCTTTTGTACTCTTGGGATGGTGCTTGCCATTAGCCAAATTCCACCATTGCTTATACCACAAATTGACCTTAATTATGAAGGACAGACATGAATAAGCGAAAGGAGTGCGACATGGCTTTGTTATCATTGGAACTGGGGGAAAAAAAAAAGATCCCTAAGATCCATGTCTTATGAGAGTAAAGATAAGTGTTGTTTCACTTCTGTGAGTGTCAAGGTTTCTATCCAATCAAGGCACATCTTACCCAACACTATAGGATGTCAGTACCCCTGGCCTTTGGAAACTGAATCCTTTGGTGATACTCAGGAATCTTGTATGACATCTGTTTGTGTCTAAGGGCCAAACCAACCATTCTTTCAAAATTAGGGTCTGATCTATTGTACTGTAAAATGTCACCTACTGTTGCCCCTTCCTGTGAAGTTACATTCCCCCCCCCCCCCCAATCTGTGATGGTTTTGGAAACCGGGGTGTGTTCAAGTCCTTGTTCTTGGCTAGTCCAAGACAGGCTGGCTGTTGCACAGTGTCATTTAGAAATATCATCTACTGTGGAATGAAGCATGCTGAAATAGCGCTTCTGTTCCCAGGACTTGCCAGTCCCTAAAACCCCAGACTGATTTTATGTCTATTTCGTCCTTCCATAGGTCAAAACCTTGTTCAGACAATTGGGCGATAAAGGAAGCAGAGTAAACCTATTTGGTATTTTCCAACATAATTTTCAGTTCTGGTGTTTGTGTACCCTCATAATAATATGGGGCTGGGTCAGTGGTGTTAAACCCTGAAAAATATGAAGATTTCTGTGCAAGTGTTTGCAAACTACCTTCTAGTAGTGTAGGCCAATGCTCCCATTGATGTTACTCAAAAAAAACATTTCTAGGTGTTATAGATTTGTGCAGGAAATGATGACCATATTGTTGGTAGCAGTACAAAGTGTCATAATCTGAAGTACCTTCTAACATTTCAGTGTTCGGAAATGCAGCAGTTTTCTCTAAATCAGACAACATGTTATTAACAGTTTCAGTGCCCCAATCATCAGAAAATTTACTCGAGGTAATGATATCCATCAATGGAATTTTAAATACATGAGAAATGTTTAAAAGTTTGGTTGGGCCGAACATGTCAGAATCAACCTTGTCCCACACAATACCGTCTGGTACAGGAACTGCAGTGATGTTCACTGATGACAAGTCTCTTTGTTCACGATGTGATGATTGATGTGGCTTCAGGATTAGGTTGACCTTTTGGGCTGTAGAGCTGTGTTGAAGATATCGTCCATTAATAAGCATGCTAAAAGTTATAACTAAGCCTAGCCAGAAAAGAAAGAACAGTATGCCAGTTATTACCCAGAGTTCTACCCCAGGTGATACCAGGTATGTCTTTTTTAGAAAGTGCATAAAGTTCTTGACTTGTTGCTTGCGAGTTTGTTGGGCTGGCGTCGTTTCTGGTTCACTTGGATTCAAGGAAAACGTATCAAAGTTCATGAAGTAGCCAGAAGCAGTTCGATCAATTGTTGGAATTGCATCGGGATTTGTTGAAATCACATTTTGCTCTTGACGAGGCATGTTGACGTAGATGTCCGTATTAGGTCTAATTGCAACCTGGTTATTATTTTGAGTTTGATTTTGAAGTCGAACTTCAGGATCAAAAGGAACGAGTTCCATAGCACTGTGGCATAGTCCTTCAATCAGTACAGGAGGCTCTTTAAACGTGATGAGTCTTTCTGTGTGAAACTCTTGGATTATAGCGAGATGAGGGTGTCTGCTACTGGAGAATCCATGAGGCCTACTACTTAGTATTGGTCAGATAGTGTGGTTTGATTAAGTCGATTGAGACAAATGTTTTCTCCTTTTTCCCGGCAAGAGGCGGCAAAAGTACAGTTCTTGTTTCTTGTACTGCTAAGACAGGTACAGCTGTTCTGTTTGATGGTCCAAATTCCTTTTTGTCCGCTACTTTCTCTCTGACCAGATCCCCAACTTATGGGATCCAGACAGGTCCTGCGGTGACTACCATGACTTCCCCAGTGGCGGTCTGTTTCAGCTGTGTCTGAACTGGGGTGGCGAAGGGAGCTAAAGAACGATGATGGATTCAACCCAGATCTGTGACTGGGGGTGAGTGTCTGAAAAGTGTAAGCGCTCCGTCCATTATCTCCTTGTGTTTGCTTTGTTTGCCTTAAGTTGGCAGGGTATGCTCAAATGTGGGTCCCTTGCTCCCTTTGCCACTGGATTCAAGCTAGCCCGGCTCACGAGGGCTGTTAGTCCGAAATCAGTCCCAGGATGCTTGTTTCTGGTCCAGGAAAGACATGGCTTGGCAGTTCGGGCTGGACTGTTCCCATGAGGCCCAGGGTCAAGACTGGGACTGAACTAGGGTGGCGAAGGGAGCTAAAGAACGATGATGGATTCAACGCAGATCTGTGACTGGGGGTGAGTGTCTGAAAAGTTTTAGCGCTCCATCCATCATCTCCTTGTGTTTGCTTTGTTCGCCCTAAGTTGGCAGGGTATGCCCAGACGGGGGTCCCTTGCTCCCTTTGCCACTGGATTCAAGCTAGCCCGGCTGATGAGGGCTGTTATCCCGAAACCAGTCCCAGGATGCTTGTTTCTGGTCCAGGGAAGACATGGCTTGGCTGTTTGGGCTGGACTGTTCCCATGAGGCAAAGGGTCAAGACTGATTTGCATATAGCTGTGTCTGAACTGAAGTGGCCAAGGGTGCTAAAGAACGATGATGGATTCAACCCAGATCTGTGACTGGGGGGGGGGGGATGTCTGAAAAGTTTCAGCGCTCCGTCCATCATCTCCTTGTGTTTGTGTTACTTTGTTGGTCCTGGATTCATTTAGATCCTGTAAAACAGCCAAATGATCATAGATATCAAATGGTTTCTCATCCACCACTGCGTCTTCACATTCAAGATAAGGTACCCACATTCTCGTCCCAAATAGGACCTCATATGGAGTGACATCCCCTAGAGAACTTCTTGGCTGGTTATTAAGTGCTTGCTGTACCCCATAAAGGTGATTTACCCAACTACCGCCCTTGCCTAATGCCCTAGCTGTTAAGGATTGCTTTACGTCCCAGTTTTTCTTCTCCACATCCGAATTTCCCTCAGGATGGTACGGAGAGCAGTACCGCAATGTCACACCCACACTTTCCATGGCCTCTTTGTAAGCCCGAGAGCAAAACGCTGAGCCGCGGTCAGAATGTAACGTGACAACTGCGTATGTCCCGATAAAGACTCGCAAATCTTTGATAACAGTTCGAGCGTCAGCCGAGCGCTGAGGCCATACCCATATGAATCTAGAGCAGGAATCCACCGCAACAATGATATACCTGTAGGCCCCGTCCATTTGTAAGGGGCCGCAGTGGTCCAAATACACACAAGAGAGAGGTTTGTCTGATTTTAATAATGGTGTATTTGTGGGTCTAGTTATGGTGCATCCTTTCAACTGCTGGCAGATGTTGCAATTCAAGACTTGGGGGCATATTATCAACGGCCAGCGATAATTATCGCTGGCCGTGCTTAGCGATAATTTTGTTATTGCACGCTATCTCTGGAATTTATCGCCCTGGTGGTGCGTTATTAACAACGCTTTTCTCCAGGGCGATACAAATTTCAGAGATAGCGAGGTCATCGCTGTTTTGCAGGGAACATCGTTGGTTTTCTAGCAATGCTCCCTGCAAAACGGCGATAACCTTGCTGATATGACCCACAGGGTCGTATCAGCATAATCCACCCCAATGTTAGGGATAGGTAAGTCAGCATTTTAGCAGACGTTAGTTTTTGGAGACAACAGCGGTTTTCTCCTAAAACTAACGTGTGCTAAAATGCTGGGGCAGCCTTGTAAATATCACGATGTGGACATCAGTGATATTTGCAAGGTAATCCATCAGGGGTACGCCCAGTGCCACCCACTTTGCATCTCATCAGAGATGCAAAGGGAGGCATTGGGAAAAAGGGTGCTAACATGCGATTATGCATGTTAGCACCCTCTTGTAAATAGGGTGATAGTTTTATCTCTGTTTTTTTGGCTTTTTAAGCCAAAGAAATGGAGAGAAAGCTCTTGTAAATATGCCCCATAGTCTTTAGTTTGCTTAGTTAAACCTGGCCACCAATAGTGCTGCTTCAGTAAAGAAATAGTCGCTGTAACCCCTGTATGCGCAGAGCCCAAACCCTCGTGTGCTGTGAAAATTAAACCTTGCCTACGATCCATATTTGTTATCACTCTATCCCCCACTCCAGGAATCTGAGCATATGGAATGTTATTTGCATCTAACTTGTAGGAGTACTTGAGTGGAAATTTCTTTGGTACTGCTTTGCGCGAAGCAATGACAGCAGTCATAATCTCACCATCTATTCTCGTTTTTGAAAGAGTAATTGCAGCAACGGAAGCCGTAAGTACAGCCCCCTTCGCAGCTTCACCAGCCAATGCATACCCTTCAACGTGAACGCCATCACGCTGATGATTCAGAGTGTGTATCACGTGAGCCCTTGGTAGTTTGTTTTTCAACTCAACTACCTGTTCCCATAGCATTTTGTGCTTAATTGTGCCACCTTTTGCATCTTTGAACCCGTTTTGTTCCCAATGGTATAAGTATTCATTATACAATTGCACACAGTAAAAAGAATCAAACTATTAGTGTGGGGAATTCTTGATCCGTATTCACCAGTGCCAGTATTAATGCTTTTAGCTCTGCCAATTGTGCCGTGCTGTCTCCTAGAGACTTCATTTTGGTACAACTTGGATGAAACTTCCCATCCTGCATGCGTCCTTTAATGATAGCATATGCTGCACTGTATTGTTGCTTACTCCCTATGGCCAGCTGAGCAGATCCGTCAGTGTAAATAATATAATCATACTGATCGAGAGGCAAGATTTAATTCGGTAGAGGATATTCTTGTTTGTATTGCAGAAATGCTTGTGTTTTTAAACTTGGATCAAATCTATATTCAATGTCCGTTGCAGTAAGAGAATTAGCCCATTGTTCCATCTTGGATGTAAGGCTTTCATATTTGGAACGCTAGCCTTTGTAACAGCTTCTAAAGCCGGTACCGGGATTACGATGATTATACGTTTTCCCTGAGCCAGAGCTCTTTCTTTTGCTACAGCGGTCTGAACTGCTGTCAGGATTTTCACTGTAGAAATAAAATGCATTTCTGCGTTTGTGTACAGGTGTGATTTGTATGCGTTTGGTACTGTTTTGCCTTCATTGAAGGTAAAGTATGTGTACCCACATTGACCCGATCACCAAGTGGTGTACGTTTACACATGTTTGTAAGTGTTTTGAAGCTATCATGTCTTTTTGGAGTGAACGTAGGATATTTGTGTGCTGCTGTATCCAATGTCTAACTGAAAAGTCAGTTTTTAATTAAGTCGTAGAAAGGTTTTACTCTTTCTGCGTAACCCAAAATGTATGTTCTGCCGAAATTTAGGGATCCCAGTATTGATTGTACATTTTTTTATGATTTTGGAAGTTGGAGCAGCGCACACTTTTCTAAAATGTTAGCTGCCAGGGTTTTTCCCTCACTTGACAGCTCATATCCTAAAAACAGGACACTGAGGTGGGCTATTTTTTATTTTTTTACGTTACATTGGTAGCCCTCAGAATCCCATAATTATGGTGCTCACCCTGGGCAAGTGTCTCTCTATGTCGTCGTCCGTCAGAAAAATATCATCCACGTAGGCGAACGCTTCTTCATTACATTTTTGGAGTAACTCAGTTACCCTTACTTAAAATACCCCGGGGCAGTTCTTATACCCCTGGGGGAGATGACAAAATTGGCACTAGGACCCTAATGCTGAGAATGCGGTCAAATACCTGCTTTCAGGTGCTATATTTTAGCAGAAGAATCCATTTCAGATATCCAGTGTTGTTTTTGTATTTTTTCCGCACGTTATTCATTAATGCAGCGCTGTGTGCATTTTGAACTGCAAATGACTTAGTGCAAGTGTTTGAATGTATGTAATCTAAAACTAGACAATATGTATTGTTCGGTTTGGATATGGGAAACAAAGGATGGTCCATTGGTGAGGTACATGTTTCAATGACTTCTTGATATTCAAGTTGATCTAAGATCTCCCTGACCTGTTTGTTAGCTTCTTGCTTTATAGGATATTGCCTCTGAGCATTTAGTGAAACTTTTAACAGGATCACATGGTGGGTTGAATTTTCATCCCATCCAGCATGATTTTTGTATAATACTGATGCTGGGGCTACTGCCCACTCCCGTGCATATGTGTATTTAAGGCCAGTAACGGTCTTCCCGGACTACACCCAGGAAGTCCAGAGGAGCAGGGCGTCTTTCCTGGCAGTGAAGAAGGAGCTCAGAGAAGAAGGAATACAGTACTCACTGCTTTTTCCGGCCCGACAGAGTGATCCTTGATGGCTCGACCCAATTCTTCCAGACTCCTGATGAAGCGTGGTCCTGGCTGGAGCTATACCGAGCGGGGCTGGACCGCCAGAACAGAGGAGGTGGGGAGAAACAGAGGCCGACACAGTTTCGCAAATCTCAGCGCATCCGCACACGCAATAAACTTAAGAAAGCGATGAAAGAAGATCTGCTGGCAGCGGACCGTAAGGGAGCGCTAGAGGCCACGGCGATCATCACGGGGTCACAGCAGGAGAAGCTGTTGGTGGAATCGGACTCGGATGATGGAGAGAGAAAATCTGGAGGAGAACTTTCGGAGGTGGACAGCATAGTTGGGCCGAGGGTCACTCCACAAACTGCAGATGGTCTGTTTAATGAATAGTGTTGGGGCACGACAGCGGCGCTGTAATGATACAGACCATTCTTGAGGCTTGGCGAATGGCAGGTACTCTGTTGTGACTATTATATGGGATTGGGGCTGGGGGCGCGGGCTGGGCGTGCCCCGGGTCGACGCTGAGACACCCCCCCGTTGCCCTTAAGGCTTTCTGTGGTGTCTACCACAGGATAGTGAACAGTGAGAGTTGTTGCAGGTTTGGATGGGGGCTACAGTTGTGTTGTTAGGTCCTGTCCGGGGGAGTGGGGTTGGGGATGTTTGCGGGGATGTTTTGGGGGAGGGGTACTGCTGCACTGGTGCGGGGGGAATTGTTCTCCGATTGAAATGGGGGGGGGATGGATGCGATGGGGTCGTTACCTGATTTAAAGTGCTTCACATGGAATTTTCGTGGGCTCAGGACCATTTCTAAGAGATACAAGGTGCACGCTTATCTGGTGAGGAGAGGCATCCAAATAGCAATGTTGCAGGAAACTCACTTAACTAAACCTGAATGTGGGGCTTTGCAGAAGAGATGGCGTGGACAGGTGTTTGGCACTTCATACTCGGCCTTTGCGAGAGGAGTGTTGATATGGGTTAGAGCAGGGATTCCGTTCCAGGTCACGAGCAGATTTGTAGATCCAGAGGGTAGGATTGTGGTGGTGGAAGGGAGGCTATATGGCAGGGAGGTGGTCCTATGTAGTGCTTACGCCCCCAATGTTGATCAGGCCAGATATTTTGATACCCTAACGGGCTCGCTAGCCCACTTCCTGACAGGCCCCATCATAATAAGGGGGGATTTTAATTCCATTACGGATGTCACATGGAATAGATCACACCCGCCGCTGGCCGACTCCCCAGTACGTAGGCTGGCAGCACACAGGAAGGATTGGCAGGAGAGGTGGGGCCTGGTAGACGTGTGGAGGCTACAGTATCCCAATGTTAGAGATTACTCCTTTTTGTCGGCACTGCACACACTACACGTTAGAATTGACTCCATCCTATGTAGTGGCCCCCTGGCGGCCAGGGTGTCGCACACTGAATATCTGGCTAGGACCATATCAGACCACAATCCCTTATTGGTAGCGATTAGATGGCAGATGGCGAGGTCAGCGGTCCCGACGTGGAGGCTGAGGCCGACTACCCTTGAGGACTCGGTGTTTAGCGACAGGATCCGACAGGGTATGGCGCTTTATTTTGAAAAGAACGAGGGGTCGGCCACCACGAGGTCGGTGGAATGGGATGCAATGAAAGTGGTGGTGAGAGGGGCCTGTATGGGCAACTTTTCGAATGTGAGGTCGACTGTCTTGGCGGACCTGGAGAAGGCGGAATGTGTGCTGCGAGGGATTGAGCGGCGCAGGCCTGAGAGACCGGACCTGCAGGAACGCTTGTTGGAAGCAAAAGAATTGGTGGCAAAAGAGACGGAGCGATTGAGATGTTATGATTATAAACTGTATCTTACTAAGGTGCACGCGGAGAGGGATAAAGTGGGCACACTGCTTGCGAAGCTTGCTAACCCGGAACCTAGAGGCAGCCCGATCATGGGCATTAGAACTGAGTCGGGGAAGGGGGTTCACTCACAGTCGGCAGTACTGACGCGATTTCAGGGGTACTATACGAGCCTCTATGATACGCAGATGGAGGTAGAGCCGGCCGCAATCAGAGACTTCTTAGAGTCCGTGCAGTTCCCGGTGTTAGAAGTAGAAACGGCAAAGACATTAGGTGGACCGGTCACTCTAGAGGAGATACGGGGGGCGATCAAACAGATGGCCAGGAACAAGACGCCGGGGGTGGATGGCCTCCCGATTGAATTCTACATGAGATTTGCTGATGAGTTGGCGCCCAGGCTGCTGACGGTATACGCGGAAGCTGTGACCCTGGGTCGCCTCCCGAGCTCTATGAGGGAGGCGCTGGTGGTGCCACTGCTGAAGCCCGGTAGAGATGAACTAGATGTGAGGTCGTATAGACCCCTCTCCATGTTGACGGTAGACTACAAAATCTTGAGTCGTATCCTGGCCACCAGGTTGTTGCCTCATATGACCTCGTTGGTGCACGACGATCAGGCGGGGTTTATCCCTACCAGGAACACGGCTTACAATACCCGCCGGCTGCTCCGCATTTTGCATGACGCCTTAGGCTCAGATCAGGCTCCGGCGGTACTGTCGGTGGACATTGAGAAGGCCTTCGACTGCCTTGAGTGGTGCTACCTGGACGAGGTACTAGTGAAATTCGGACTAGGAGAAGGCTTCGGGCAGTGGACCAGGGTTCTATATTCTGCTGCCACTGCTAGAGTGAGATTGGGGTCGCTAATATCACCCGCGTATCCGGTACGCAGAGGGACAAGGCAGGGATGCTCGTTGTCGCCCCTTCTGTTCGCTCTTGCAATGGAACCACTGGCAGTGCAGGCTAGAACGGGGGCCTCCTTCAACGGTGTCAGATATAACGAAGATACCCATCATATCTCGCTATATGCGGATGATCTGTTGCTGTATTTGGAGGACACAGGTGAGGCTCTTGAGGGAGCCATGGAAATGCTTACATCCTTTGGCAGACTATCTGGACTTAGGGTGAACCGGGCTAAAACGTGTGTTTTCCCGTTGCGAACGGATGTGCAGTACCCCCCTCTGGCGGTGGACGTGGTCTGGGAAAACACGTGCTTCACGTACCTGGGAGTCAGGATCTACCATGATGCCGGGAGTCTACTAGAGGGTAACATAGGCCGATGCATAAGAGGACTGCGGGGATGTATGTCCTTCTGGGCCTCTCTCCCATTGTCGGTGCAGGGCCGAGTGGCATTATTAAAAATGGTGGCCCTGCCGAGACTGCTCTATTATTTTAGAACCTTACCCATCTGGATCCCACAGCGGATCTTTAAGGATTTGAGATCAATGATCATTGACTTCCTTTGGGGACATGGCAGACGCAGGGTGGCGCTGCACAATTTGACCAGACCCAAAATCGCGGGAGGGATGGCAGTGCCCGACTTCGAACTATATTACCTGGCGGCCCAGCTCCAGGTTCTGACGCAGAACGTTGCACGGGAATTCAGAGGACCGGATCAGGCTCGGGGAAGGGGCACCCAGAGGCACATCCTGTCCTATATCATCATGCAACAGAAACTGGACATAAGAGAGCTCACCATGGAGGAGAAAACCCTCTGGCTATGTTGGCACAGGAGCCTGAAGAGGGCTCAGATGACAAGACCTTATGCCCCGGAGATCCCCCTAGGAATGTTGACGGCGTTACCACACGGGGGGACTGGTCTCCGCTATTGGAATGGGAAGAGCTGGGCCTCCAAGTGGTTGGAGATCTGTTTGTGGAAGGGCACTTGGCCCCGTTTGGGGTGCTGCAGGAAGGAGTAGTTTCTGTCCTGTAACTCGAGTTCTGTAGTGGGGGTATCTCTGTTATAGTCATAATCTAGTGAATAGTCCCGCCCATGTGCGTGGACCCCGGCAATCAAAAATAATCTCTTAAGTTGTCAAAATAATGCAGAAACTGCAAAGACACTTAAGAGAGAATTTAAAGACAAATAATGCAGCCTATATCCACAGGCTACACTGTCCAGTACTTCAACTAGAATTTCCACCAAAAAAACACCACACACAACACAGCCTGCAGTTTCTACCATAGAGAAACTTGCCTCCCCCAGTCAAAGACTCTGGAATGATAGAGAGGAAGGTAGGGACAGACAAGCCCCATAGGCTGCCATTATGTGGCTTAAATAGGATACTGTGCCTTTAAGAGAACTTTCCAGAACTTCTCCCAGTATCCCAGAATGCATAGCAGGTCCCTCTTACTTCACTTCTTTTTCAAGGCGAAGCACGCCAGACCTGTCGCATTCTTGTATGATGAAAAAATCTCCACCGGGGAGGAGGGCGGGCGCTTATGACTATAACAGAGATACCCCCACTACAGAACTGGAGTTACAGGACAGAAACTACTCCTTCTGTAGTAGGGGATCTCTATGTATAGTCATAATCTAGTGAATAGAATGGCAAGCCCATCCCCACACCAAAGCGGCGGTGGAGAATAATACATAACGCCACTACTGTGCGAACAAATTCCGCAGCGAAGCCTGTCCAACCTGAGCGTCTGCCCTGGCGTCAGTGTCCAGGCAGTAATGCTTAGCAAAGGTATGAACCGACTTCCAAGTGGCTGCCTTGCATATTTCAGCAAACGGCACATTACGGAGCAGAGCCGTCGTGGCAGCTTTGCCCCTGGTGGAATGAGCCTTAGGCTTACCTCCTAAGGTCTTATTAGCTTTCTGATAACACAATTGTATGCAGGACACAATCCACCTAGAGATGGACTGCTTAGAGGTCGCAAGACCCGTCCTGCCCGATCCATAATTGACAAACAACTGGTCAGACCTACGAATATCTTTGGTTTTATCCAGATAAAATTTCAAGACCCTCCTCACATCCAGGGAATGGAGAGACCTCTCCGCTGGAGATGAAGGGTTCTGAAAAAACGTAGGCAAAGTTATAGTCTGGTTGATATGAAAATCAGAAATAACCTTGGGAAGAAATTTAGGGTGAGTACGCATAACAACCTTAGCAGCATGAAATACAGTATAAGGTTCATTACAACACAACGCCTGAATTTCACTCACCCTGCGGGCCGATGTAATGGCCACGAGGAACGCCGCCTTCCAGGATAGGTGCTGCAACGAAGCCTTATGAATAGGTTCAAAAGGCTCCTTCATCAATCTGGACAGCACCACATTCAATTCCCACGAAGGCGAAGGAAGCCTGACAGGAGGGAATACTTTCTTCAAACCTTCCAGAAAGTCTTTGATCACAGGGATCTGGAAAAAGGAAGTCTGTGAAGGGCATTTCCTGTAGGCAGTCAATGCAGCAAGATGTACCTTAATGGAATGGACATTAAGGCCAGACTGCGCCAAATGTAAAAGATAAGGAAGGATGACATCTTCCTTGCAGGTAGTAGGATCATGGTTCTTAGAATGGCACCATATACAAAACCTCTTCCACTTGTAAGCATATGAAGTCCGAGTGGAAGGTCTCTTAGACTCCTTCAGTATGTCCATGCAATCATCGGGCAGATTCAGATGGCCATATTGCACTATCTCAGGAGCCATGTCGCCAAACTCAAAGACGAGAGGTTGGGGTGTAACATCCGTCCCCCGAACTTCGTGAGAAGGTCCGGCCTGCACGGCAACCGAATGTGAGGAAGGAGAGACCGGTGAAGTAGGTCCGTGAACCACCACTGCCTGGGCCACTCCGGGGCGATGAGTATCATCCGAGTCCTGGATCGGGCCAGCTTGATGAGCACCGCCGGAATCAGGGAGGAAAGGCGTACAGAAAGCTGTTCGTCCAGTTGATCCACAACGCATTCCCCAGCGTCCCTTGTTGGAAGTACCTGGAGGCGAAGTCTCTGCACTTGCTGTTTTCGGCGGTGGCGAACAAATCTACGTCTGGAGTTCCCCACCTTGCGAAGACTTCTCCTAGTACTTCGTCGTTTATGACCCATTCGTGGTTTTCCTGAAGCAGCCTGCTCAGTGCGTCTGCCTGAACATTCTGTACACCTGGCAGATGGGTGGCCGTTATCGACAGTCCTCTGGCTAGAAGCCAGTGCCAGATCGTCTGCGCCTCCTGAGAGAGGGTGCGCGATCTCGAGCCCCCCTGCTTGTTGAGGTAATACATCGTGGTGGTATTGTCCGTCTGTACAAGCAGAGAGTTGGTCTGGAAGGACGGAAGAAAGGCCTTCAGCGCCAAGTGAACAGCCCTGAGTTCCAGGAAATTGATGTGATACGTGGCCTCCATCGGTGACCACGTGCCTTGAATCTGTAGAGTCCCGGAGTGCGCTCCCCATCCCAGAAGAGACGCATCCGTCACGACAGTCTGCTTGGGTATGTCCTTGTGAAAGGGAACCCCTTTTAGGAGATTCTCCGCCGAACACCACCACTTCAGAGACTGAAGAGCATGCAGCGACAGTCGAATCCTGTCGTCCCAAGATCCTTTCCTCTGATCCCACTGGTCCTCCAAGCACTCCTGCAACGGTCTCATGTGCAGCCGTGCGTGTGGCGTCAGGAAGATACAAGAGGCCATCGATCCCAGTAGAGAAGACACCGTCCTCACTGTTGTAGATGGAGACGTCATGAGAGCCTGAGCCTTCCGAAGGAGTGATAATCGTCGCTCTTCCGAAGGAGACACGCTTGCTGACAGCGTATTGATGGAGGCTCCCAAGTACTGTATGCATTGGACCGGAGTCGGGACAGACTTGGCCATGTTGATGTGCAGCCCCAGCTTGTTCAAGAGAACGCACGTCTTCTGGAAGTGTGCTCGCGCGTCCGAGAAGGAGGATGCCTTGATCAACCAATCGTCCAGGTACGGGTAGACGAACACCTTGTTCTTCCTCAGGTGTGCTGCTACCACCGCCATGCACTTCGAGAATGTTCTCGCCGCAGACTTCAGTCCGAATGGGAGTACTGTGTATTGATAGTGATTGGTGCCGACTTGGAACCGCAGGAACTTCCTGTGTTTGTGTGCAATGGGCACATGGAAGTAAGCATCCTGTAGGTCTATAGCGCAAAGCCAGTCTCCCTGTTGCAACTGAGGGTAAATCTGATGCAACGACAGCCTGCGGAACTTCTCCCTGCGAATCCATTTGTTTGCCTGTCGCAAATCCAGAATGGGCCTGAACTCGTTCTTGTCCTTCTTGCGAACCAGGAAGAACCGGGAGTACAGACCTCTTCCTCTCTGAGACCGAGGTACGTCTTCTATCGCCCTTTTCCTCAACAGGATATCCGCTTCCGCCTGAAGCTCGCGCAGCTGAAACTGCGAGCTGACCGGGGGAATAGCTGGAGGAGGGCTGGTGAACCGAAGACTGTATCCATTGCAAACAATATTCAGCACCCACTTGTCCTGAGTAATTTTTCTCCACTCTGCCAGAAAAAGTTGGATGCTTCCCCCTACCGGAGTGGGTAACGGATCCGGGGGAAGTAAGTTCCTAGGGCCTAGACCCCGCCTGGCCCTTGGGCGCCGGAGCCGACTGCTGGCCTCCCCTGCCCCTCTGCCGCTTCTGGAACGGCTTCCGGAACTGCTGCTGCTGCTGTTGCCCCGAAGCCTGTCCTCGACCTCGGCCTTGTCCGCCGAACCGCCGTTGGAAGGGGCGGTACTGCTTCTTGGTCTCTTTGGGCTTTTCCAGGCCCACAGCCGTCAGCGTTTCGGCCTCCGCCTTCATGCGGGCCATTTCATCATCAGCATGTTTCCCGAAGAGGGTCTCACCGGAAAACGGCAGATTGGCCACCCTCTGCTGTGCGTCCGGTTTCAGGGACGTAAGCCGGAGCCATGCGTGGCGCCGTTGGTTGATCCCGTGGCAAAATCCGTGAGCCGCCAACAGGGAAGAGTCCGCAGCCGCGCTGATTATCTGGTTGGCCACCAGCATACCCTCACTCAGGACTTCCACGAAGTCTTCACGCTGCTCCCGGGGCAAATGCTCCGCAAAGCGCTCAAGGGAGTCCCAGAGGGCGCGGTCGTAGCGCCCCAATAAAGCCGTGGCACTCGCCGCTTTCATGGAGGTCGCGGAAGTACCACAAACTTTCCTCCCCGCCGAGTCCATCCATCTCGATTCCTTGTCCGGGGGAACCGTGGAGGTCGGGGTGGTGGCATGCTGCTTGCGGGCCGCCGTGACGATGACGGAGTCAGGCGGAGGCTCCGCCCTCAAAAAGGCCGGATCCGAGTCGGGAGCCCGGTACTTCTTTAGTAATCTCGACGGAGCCGCCCTCGTCACAGCCGGGGTGAGAAACAGAGCCATGGCAGGTTCTTCCAGGCCCGGCACCAGGGGCAGAAGAGGACGAGACAGATGCTTCTGATGTAGCGTCTCGAAAATGACCGATGTCTTCGGTGTAGGCACTGTCAGGGAAATGCCGAGCTTCGCCGCGCCCCGCAGCAGTACGTCCTGAAAGGCCACCAGGTCGTCTATCGGGGACACTCTGGTGTCCGGTGACCCCGATAGGGTAGGTGAATAATCCCTGGTCCCAGAGGACCTCGTGCGTGAGCGAGACTCGAGCCTCCTATGGCGGTGCCTCGATCTCGTGGATGATCTGTGCCTCGATCTCTCCTTCCGCCCAGAGCGAGAGCGAGACCTGCCAGCTCGTGGGCGCTCCTTAGGTTTGCGCGGAGGGGTCTTCCTCGGCTCATCACGAGGTGTCTTCGGTTCCTCCCGGGGTTTCGGTTTTGGAGTCCCCTTGGGAGGAGCAGGCAGGGACGGCAGGGAAGTGGACCTCGGCGGAGGAACCTTCGGCTGCGGCGCGGGCCCATGCGGAGGGACCGGGGGTGGAGAAGGGTCCCCCGAAGGCAGTGGTGGCTTGGGTGGAGGGTCCTCCTTAGGCACGGGGGGAGGAGTCGGAGTTCTGGGCCGAGACGGAGTGTACACCTCCGAGTACGCCGAGCCCGGCGTCCCCTTAGGCGAGGGGTGCGGAGAGCCATCCCCATCAGCAGGCGACCTCTTCCTTTTGCGACCTCCACTGGACGCAGCATGACTCCTGGGACTAGAGTCCCTTTTCCGCCGTTTTGGAGAGGGTGACCTACTCCTCGACGCTGACCGCTGTCTGCTGGACGCAGAACGACGCTTCTGCGGCGTCGAATGACGTCTCCTGGACTCCGGCGTCGAACGCCGTCTCCTCGGCGTCGACCCTCTTCTCCTCGGCGTCGAACGTCGACTCCTCGACGTCGATCTCCTTTGTCGCGACCTCTCCCGTTGTCCTCTCGACGTCGGGCGGCCCGCCCTCGACGACGAGCGCCGCCGTCTTGATGATCCCGACGTCGAGGAGCCCCTCGACGTCGATCGGCGGTGTCGCCTCGACGGCGATCGACGGTGTCGCCTCGACGACGACCGACGGTGTCGCCTCGACGGCGAGCGTCGGCGTCGCTTCGACGGCGAGCGTCGATACACGTCACTGTGCCTTCGTCGACGGTAGGAAGATCTCGACGTCGACGACGACGATGACGTCGACGGCGGCTTCGACGTCGGCTTCTCCTTCGCCGTCGAGCCAACACGCCGTCTCGACCCGGAGCCCCGGGGAGAAGGGGAGCACGCCGTCGTCATCCCTCTCGCCGCCGTCGTCGATGCCATCGACGCCGACGGAGAATGGGACCGATTGCTGGACTTCCTGCCCCCGGGGAGCCCCCCGGGGGCCTCAGCAGAGGCAGAGGGAACCTTCCCAGGCTGCCTAGACCCACCTGCAGCCCGCAGACGCCTATCCTCCAGGCCAGCCAGCCTGATCTTCAATCTGTCCCTCAAGGTCCGAGCAGAAAGCTGCTGGCAGATTACACACTCCTCAGGGACATGATCTTCCGGAAGGCACACGATGCAGACCTCATGGGGATCACTCTTGGCCTTCTTCCTCTCACATGCTGGGCACTTCACAAAAAGGCCAGGCATTTTGGAGCCCCAAAACACCTAGAAAACAGCACAAAAGAGAGAGGAGAGCACCAAGAAATAACTGCAACACTTTTAAAAGTCAAAAAGTGCAAAAACAATTCGAATAAACCCTTGAGAAAGGGAGAGCTCAATGCCAGGGTCCTGTAAGCAGGAGCCGGAAAAAAGAACTGAAGTAAGAGGGACCTGCTATGCATTCTGGGATACTGGGAGAAGTTCTGGAAAGTTCTCTTAAAGGCACAGTATCCTATTTAAGCCACATAATGGCAGCCTATGGGGCTTGTCTGTCCCTACCTTCCTCTCTATCATTCCAGAGTCTTTGACTGGGGGAGGCAAGTTTCTCTATTGTAGAAACTGCAGGCTGTGTTGTGTGTGGTGTTTTTTTGGTGGAAATTCTAGTTGAAGTACTGGACAGTGTAGCCTGTGGATATAGGCTGCATTATTTGTCTTTAAATTCTCTCTTAAGTGTCTTTGCAGTTTCTGCATTATTTTGACAACTTAAGAGATTATTTTTGATTGCCGGGGTCCACGCACATGGGCGGGACTATTCACTAGATTATGACTATACACAGAGATCCCCTACTACAGAACAATTTGGGCTCCCGGATGGGGGTTATCTTTTACACGCAGCTATCTCTGCGGCGATGCAAAAACACTGGAAGGTGGGTTTGACGGAGCCGGAGACGACCATGGCATGCCAGTATGTGGTGATGGCGGCGGGTACGATCAAGGCGGATGCTGAATGAGGAGCTAGTGCCACTTACGACGTTGAAGGCCAAGTGGGAGGACAGCATAGGCAAGCCTATTCCGGACGCGGACTGGGGCCACATACTGGAGCGCACATGGAAGGGGAGTAGGAACGTCAGGTTTCAGCAGGTGCATTTTTTTTATACTGCACAGAGCCTACTTGACCCCAGGGAAACTCAGGTGGCATTTCAAGGTGCAGGAGGCGGCATGCCCGAGGTGCAATGCACCCGGGGTTGAGCTAGATCATATGCTGTGGAACTGCCCGAGGTTGGGTACATATTGGCTGGGGGTGGGTGAGCTTCTGAATGCGATCACGGATAGGGAGGTGGAGTTTGATATGGCGGCTTGCCTGCTACTTTGGTTCCCCCACACGGCAAGGACAAAAATTACAAGCAAGTTTATCGATCTAGGACTTATGCTGGCCCAGAGAGAGATAACATGGCGCTGGAAGTCCAAGGAGGGCCCTTCTGTTAGGAGATGGACGAACAAGCTGTTGAAATGGTCTAGGTGTGAAAGTGCGTTGAGAATGCGACAAGCCACCAGTACGGGTAATGAGAAGAGCCTGGAGATGGCCAGGGCTTGGGAGATGATTGTGCAGGCGTTGTGCGACTACTTGACGGAGGATGAGGACGAGAGGCTTCTTGCGCATGGACTTCCATGAAACCAGGGGGGCATAGAAGTATTCTCTTTCAATGGCGAACCATTCTGTCCGGAACCCACAGTCATAACCCGCATCAGTTGCAGCAGGGGGGGGGGAGGGGTTTGGGGGAGTTGTTATAATCACCCAGATAGGAATGGCCCAAACATCGACAACAAGTTAGGCAGTTAGTACCTGAAGGAGGAGGCTGCGGGCACACTGCAGGGACTCCCAGGTGTCGCCGGTTGGTGTGGCACCGGGTGGCCGCTTGGGGAGTTACTAGCAGAGACCGACTACATAGACCCAGGGGGCCTGTGAGGTGCTGGCAAGGGACGTACGTTCCTGTCTGGGAGTGATAGGGGAAGGGAGGGGGAGGTGTGGAGGGGCAAAAAGCAGATACTACAATGGGCTGCTGACCGTCCTCTATCCTGTAACACTCAAGACGAACTGGTATAGGAACTTGTTACTACGCCGCCCGGCCTCCGGGATGTGGGCTGATGGGCCGTGTACAATCTGGAGAATGCATAACGCTTCATACTGGGGTGGTGAGGATGGTCATATTGTATTGATAATTGTGTTGATAATTCTGCAATAAAAACAAATTAAAAAAAAAAAACGTGTATTTAAGGTGAACTGGAACCAGGTCGGAGAGAGATGGAAAAATTATATCTTCTCCCTTGGGGCACTCCATAACGAATGCTGGCGGCTAATCTGTTCAGCTCACAGGATGTCATAAGCAGAGGATAACTTCTTCCAAAAGAGACTTTTTATGTTTCTGGGCTTCTCCTCCTCCATCCGGAGTGTTATTTCATGTAACTTATGTGGGACGCTCACCCTTTTGTCTGGTGTTTCCACCGTGATGTAATCATTCAAGTCCGCTGTCACCAGAAATTCCTTCAGGTTCCGGCAAGCTATTGTTACCTCTGCCACACTGTCTAGCATTGTCTGAGCCTATTCCCCATTCAGAAGTCGTATCCTCAGAATTCTGGGCATGTTTGATCTTCAGGCCTGCAACTTTCTTCTTTTTAAACTGAGGTTTTGATTTTGGCTTCTCTTCTTTTTTGGAAGTATAATCTTGAGTGTGCTGCTTGTCTGCTTGACTTTGTATGCTCTTTTTTGTGTTCTGACCGTCCTTCCCTCTCTGAGTTTTTCGGTGAACCCTGAAAGGAACGAGAGGAGTGTGTATCAGTATACTGATACCTGTTAAGTTTCCTAATGTTATCCTTATTCCTAAGGTTGTACCTCTTTTCAGAGTGCTCCTGTTGAGGAGATCTACCTCGGAATTGAGATCTTTTTTCTGTAAAACGTTGTTGTTTTTTATTATCCCACTTCTTTTTCGAAGATGCAGGTGTCTGCTTAGAAGTGTCCTTCCAAGGACTTCCCATCAGTTGTGGTTTTAAAGCTTTCCCGCCCAAACTGTTGTTGCCTAATTCTGCATACGCAGTTTCAATAATTTTGAGCAGTTCGTGTGGTTGGTCTAACAGACTGAATTCCCTTAGGCGTTGGCGGATAGCCGCTGCTTCCCCTTTAATACTAATTAATATTTTGGCTGACACCTGGTCATAGTTATTTAGTATCTTCATCCCCAAGTTCAGAGGAAGCTCTGCTCCATACTCATTCTGTATTTGTGTTAATACACCGGGTATCACTGCTAACGAAGGTATATATGGCAGCAAAGACTGTACCCCAAGTGGTACAATCCTCTGATTGTGGTGTTATCCCCATGGGCAAGCAGATTGTTAACATGCTGTGTTTTTCAAACAGGGTAGTATTTTGAAATACTGCCTCAAGCTGAGTTATTTTCTTAGCTACCTAGAATGGTATTTGTTTGCGTTTCGTTGGCATTTTGCCCATTACTGCGTGTAATGTTTTGTGGAGTGCTTTTAGTTGCTGTACTCTGAGATTGAGTTCAATTTGTTGCAAATGCTGGTTGGACTGTGAAAGTCCTCATGGCGAATTGTGTCTAGTTTCTGTAGATTTTAATTAAATCTTTGTGTTGAGTGAGTAAGTCTGGCTGTGGCATTGTTTCAATGTCAGGATAAGGTGTGTAGCCTGCTAATATCGGCCATGTTGCTCCTGGTCTTCCTAACGGACCAAGTCTTACTCCTCCTCTTAAGTGGGGTAGGGTGCCATTAAACCAGTACATGTGTTCCTGGTAAGTGAGCGGAACCTCTATGTCTTAGAACGGACAATATTCCGCTGGTGCATCTCCATCTGTATAGTAGTGAAATGTCTGTGTTCGTGCATCCGCTGCTGGGTATGTAACCCACGAGTAGAATAATTCTGTTTTGTTTGGTTTGTGTGCCTCAATCACAAAAGCTACTAAGCCACCCATAGCTTGTAAGTCATATTCCAATAATCTTAGGGTGATTGCATGTATGTATTTAGGTGCAATTATTATTCCGTCTACCTTGTCATCTCTTGTTGAGATGTGTCGAGCCACCTGCGGGTTATGTTCGCACTCAGTCATTATGTAACAGAGAAGTTTGTTTAAGGGAATTAAGGTATGGTTTTATTGCACAATCTTTAGAAACACAGTGCCCTGTCAAGCTTGATTAACCAGCAGCCCATAAGGAATATGCTACTTACCAGTATGCATCTGTTCTTGGCATAGAGGGCTGCAGAGTGGTACATTATGAATAGATCGCCATCTGGTGTTGGGCTCGGATGATTGCACTTTGTTTTTCTCTTGGAGAGTCTTTTGTATCTTGGTGACTCCTCCTCTGGTTGGTAGTGCGCATGGGCATCGGCTCCATCCTTAGATTGTTTTGCCATAGTAGGGTTAGATGGAGTTGTATGATAGAATACAGATAGGAATGCCCATGTAAGTGTATCTAAATAAGATAGTGTTGGAACAGACACAGGTTTCCGGGGAGGCTGGGAGGGCATGTACCACTCTGCAGCCCTCTATGCCAAGAACAGATGCATACTGGTAAGTAGCATATTCCGTTCGAGGCATATGGGCTGCAGATGGTACATTATGAATAGACTATACAGCAGTTCTCTCCCTAGCGGTGGTCACCCGTGTCTGTTGCAACAGTCTGAAATAAAGTCTTTAATACAGCTTGTCCCACTCTAGCTTGTTGTGTTGTGTGCACATCTACACAATAGTGCTTTGTGAAGGTGTGCGGTGTAACCCAGGTAGCTGCTTTGCATATGTCATCTAGTGGAATGTTTCCCAAGAATGCCATAGATGCTCCTAGTTTACGTGTAGAGTGAGCTCTAGGAGGAACAGTTAATGTTCTCTTTGCTTTTAAGTAGCATATTTGAATACATTTTACAATCCATCTGGCAATGCCTGCTTTCGAGATGGGATTGCCCTTATGTGTAGGAGAAAACGCAACAAATAGCTGTTTTGTTTTTCTGAAAGTTTGTGTTCTTTCTATATAATACAATATTGCCCTTCTTACATCCAATGTATGTAGGGCCCTTTCTGCTACTGTTTGTGGTTTTGGAAAGAAGACCGGTAATTCCACTGACTGATTGATGTGGAATGCGGAAATTACTTTTGGTAAGAACTTTGGGTTTGTTCTAAGAACCACTTTGTTTTGGTGTAACTGCATGAATGGTTCTTGAATCGTAAAAGCTTGTAACTCACTTACTCTTCTAAGTGATGTGATAGCTATGAGGAAAGCCACCTTCCATGTGAGGAATTGTATTTCACACCTATGCATAGGTTCGAATGGTGGTCCCATTAGTCTGGTAAGTACTATATTGAGATTCCAGACTGGGGAAGGTGGTCGTCTTGGTGGAATGACTCTTTTGAGTCCCTCCATGAAAGCTTTACTTGCTGGTACTTTAAACAGGGAAAGATGTTGCCTGTTTTGTAGGTACGCGGCTATAGCTGCAAGATGAACTCTGATCGAGGTATATGCTAAGTTACATTGCTGCAAGTGTAGTAAATAGCAAATGATTTGTTTAGTGGATGCGTCCAGAGGGTTGATGTGCTTACTGTTACAGTGTATAGCAAACCTTTTCCATTTTGCTGCATAGCATGCTCTGGTGGTAGGACGTCTTGCTTGTCTAATAATTTCCATACATTCTGGTGGTAAATCTAAATATCCAAACTCTATGACCTCAGGAGCCAGATCGCTAGGTTCAATTGTTTGGGATCTGGGTGCATTATTTCTCCATGGTTCTGTGTAAGGTGCATGGGTAATAATCTTAGCTTTTGATGTGGCACTTGTGAGAGTTGTAGTAGTGTGGTGAACCACGGCTGTCTTGCCCACGTGGGTGCCACTAGTATCATTGTCATTGAGTGCTGCTGCAGTTTCCGAACCACTAATGGAATTAGTGGGAGAGGGGGAAAAGCGTAAGCAAATTTGTTGGACCAATTTATCCATAGTGCATTGCCCTGAGACAGGTGGTGTGGGTACCTGCTTGCGAAGTTTTGGCATTTCGCGTTCTGATGATTGGCAAAGAGATCTATCTCTGGTTGCCCCCATCTTTGGAAGAATGGCTGTAGTATTTGGTCGTGCAGCTCCCATTCGTGTACTTGTTCTGACTCTCTGCTTAGGATGTCTGCTATCTGATTTTGAACTCCTGGTAGGTGTTCTGCTAACAGATAGATCTTTTGAGGAATGGCCCATCTCCAAATGTCCTGTGCTAGTTTGGATAGTTGGAGAGAGTGTGTCCCCCCCTGTTTTTGAATATAATACATTGCAGTCATGTTGTCTGTTCTGATCAGGACTGCCTTGTTTTTTATCTGCATTTGGAAAGCCTTTAGTGCTAGAAATACTGCTAATAGTTCCAAGTAGTTGATGTGCAGTTTCTTTTGCTGCACACTCCATTTCCCCTGCACTGTGTATTTTTCCATGTGCGCTCCCCATCCGGAGAGCGATGCGTCCGCTGTTAGTATCAGTTGTGGAATCGGTTCTAGGAACGACCGTCCCTTGGAAATGTTTGTTGTGCTCCACCACTTCAGAGAGCGATGCGTACGGTCGTTTACCAACACCAGATCTGTAATCTGACCTTGAGCCTGATTCCACTGTGTCGCTAAACACTCCTGTAGTGGACGCATTTGTAGTCTGGCATGTGGTATTAGCAGTATGCAAGAGGACATCATGCCTAACAGCTGCATAAACACTTGTGCTGGCAGTGAGTGTTGTGGTTGAAATCTTTCTATTAACCTGACCATTGTCTGTATCCTGATTGGATTGGGGTATGCTATGGCTCTTTCTGTGTCTATAGTAGCCCCCAGGTATTGCTGAATTTTGTTTGGTTGCAGGTGTGATTTTTTGTAGTTCACCGTAAACCCTAGTTGGTGCAGCAATTGAATCGTCTTTTGTGTGTTGTGAAGACATTCCTCTTGTGATTTGGCCTTTATTAACCAATCGTCCAAATAGGGGAAGACATGTATTTGTTGTCTTCTCAGGTGTGCTGCCACCACAGCTAGGCATTTTGTGAACACTCTTGGTGCCGTTGTGACCCCGAACGGAAGGACTTTGAATTGATAATGTTGTCCTTCCACTACAAACCTTAGGTATTTTCTGTGGGCTTTGTGAATTGGGATATGAAAGTAAGCGTCTTTTAGATCCAGTGTAGAAAGAAAGTCCCCTTTCTTCAGTAAAGGAAGTACCTGTTGGAGCTTGACCATGTGGAAATGTTCCGAGTTTATGTATATATTGAGAGGTCTGAGGTCTAAGATTGGTCTTAGAGACCCATCTTTCTTGGGGATTAGGAAGTATAGAGAGTATACTCTCGTTCCTTGTTGCTCTTTTGGAACCTTCTCTATGGCATGCTTTTGTAGCAGTGATAGTACCTCTTCCTTTAACAATGTTAGATGATCTTGACTCATTGGACGCTGTTACGGGGGGATGTTTGGTGGGGTAGCTGTGAGTTCTAGGCAATAACCATGTTGGATAATTTGTCTTACCCACTTGTCTGATGTGATGTTTTCCCAGACAGGTAGGAACTGTGCTAGACGTCCCCCGACCGGTGTTATGTGGTCTGGGGGAAGTTGTATTAAGTCACTGTTTTGGGGTTGGTGAGTTGCGGTTGTTAATATTTCCGCGGCCTCTACCCTTGTTGTTGTTACCTCTGTAACTACCTCTTGAATTACCTTTGGGTGACGTAGGTGTGAAAGAGGTGGATTGCTGATTTGTTCCTGTATTTTTTGAGCCTCCTCTATAGGTGGATCTACGAAAGGAACATCTTTGTGTTGGCTGTTGCAATGCTCCCATTGACTTAGCCGTTTCTGTATCTTTCTTCATTTTTTCTAAGGTCTCATCTGTGCTTGAGCCAAAGAGTGTTTTTTGATCAAAGGGTTGGTTCAATAATGATGTTTGCACTTCTTGTTTCAACCCTGAGACTCTGAGCCATGCATGTCTCCTTAACATGACACTGGTGTTGATGGATCTTGCTGCAGTGTCTGCTGCGTCTAGGGCGCACTTGATGGAAGTGTTAGTTATTATCTTTCCTTCCTGTATTAGCTGATCTGCCCTCTTCTGATGTTCTTTGGGGAGATGAGTGATGAGTGTTTCTAATTCATCATAATGTGCCCTGTCATAACGTGCAAGTAGCGCCTGTGTATTGGCTATACGCCAGCTATTTGCCGCTTGTGATGCTACTCTTTTGCCTGATGCATCTATTAATTTTGACTCTTTATCAGGTGGAGGGGCTTCTCCTGTAGATAATGAGTTTGCTCTTTTGCGAGCATTTGAAACTACAAGCGAGTCCAGAGGTACCTGCCCCTTGATAAATATTGGATCCTTTGGAGCCGCCTTATATTTCTTATCAATTCTTGGGTTTAACACCCTAGCCCTCACTGGGTCTTTGAATATTTCTCCTGTGTGACTGAGAAGACCTTTCAGCATAGGCAGAGTACCTGATGTTTTTTGTGCAGTAGGTAGTGTCTCTAATAGGAAGTCCTCTATTTGAGGTTCTGTATGTAGGTCTACCTTATGATATTTTGCTGCCCTATTAATGAGCTGTACAAACCCTGTGTTATCATCAGGTGGTGAAGGCTTTGAGGGATATAACTCTGGGTCGTTGTCATCATCTGACCCTGCATTATAATTTTCCCATGGGTCATCCTCATCTGGGATAGAGTCATCTTCCCCTTGAGGTTCTCCCTCCCCTGTATCACTGTCTACATCCGACTGAGGTGTAAATGGTCTTGGTGTAGAAGGTGCAGGAATGTTTGGCATAGTGTGAGGAATAGGAGAAGAGGGTGTGCCTTTAGGTCGAGGAGAAGTAGGAGGAGTTGTATTGGTCCCCATTGTTCTCTTTTTTGAATGAAGATGTTTGTCTTCTATCTGTTCATTCTTCCTCTTCTTTGTCACAACTTTGCCAGTTTGTGGATCTATAAACAAAATCTTTTGTTTGGGATCTGTCTGCTGCTCCTGTGTCGGTACCGAAGCTTCCGGGTCCGAAAGGTGCCTTTGCTTTCGATCGTCAATGTTCGGTGTTTTCGGCACCGAATGTTTGCTCGATTCCGATTTTTCCGGTGTCGAGTGAGTCTTCGACGTCGAATCATGTTTTTGTTTCGACAGGGAATGTTTCGATGCCGAGCTTTCCCTTGCATGGAGCTTCGGTGCCGGAGCCGCTGTCGACCTCTTCTCGGATCCGACATGGTGGGAGACCGAGAGTTTCGGTTTCAGTTTCGGTTTCGTTGCCGGGCCCGAAGGCGGGGCGTCGGAAACTTTTTTCTGCGGTTTGACCGGGCTCGAAGGCGGGGTCGTTACCGCACGGGGTCGTTTTTTTGGTAAGGGGACGTCGTCACTCACGGTTTGTTGCGCGTCGAGTTCTTCGACGTCCGACTCGTCCCCTTCCGACCCCGACTGGTCGTCATGATCCTCTTCTTCATCGAGGTGTTGGTCTTCGAACAGCTCCGGGATCGCCTCCGACTGCATTCTGGAAACCTCGTGTCTTCGAGCTCGACGATTTCTAATCGTCGACTTGGAGGAGAATGCTGCGCAGGCTTCGCAGTCCCTGGATTCGTGTTCAGGCGATAGACAGAGGTTGCACACCTCGTGTAGGTCCTTGTGTGGGAACTTAGCACCACACGTTGGACATTTCTTGAATGGAGTCCTTTCCATGGACTCCGGGCTTGACTACGTCGAGAAAGGCCTCCTGTTCGTCGACGTAGATCAAAGTTTTTCTTCGATGTTGGAGTCGAACGCGCCGGAATGGAAATGAAATCGCGTTCGATAACAATACCGTCGAATTGGAAAGGGAATACGCGCCGATAATTCACTTCTTTTCGAAGTCGATCTGGAGCGTCTCAATCTCATCCGAACCCGATGGCGGAAAAAAACAATCTAATGATGGAGCCGATGCCCATGCGCACTACCAACCAGAGGAGGAGTCACCAAGATACAAAAGACTCTCCAAGAGAAAAACAAAGTGCAATCATCCGAGCCCAACACCAGATGGCGATCTATTCATAATGTGCCATCTGCAGCCCATATGCCTCGAACATAGGATATTTCTCCTAGTCAGCTGTGGCGGAGTTTTAGCCCACCCACTTCAGGCTTCCCTGGCGTTTTGTGAGTAGGGTCTCTGAGAATAAGCACGACTGAACAACTCAAATTCTACTGTTAAATAAGTACCCAACCAACTTGGTGGTGCCATGTAGTGTAGTTCCTATATTACCCATACAGGACCTGGGCTTCTGGATAACATAAACTGTAGGATTGGTGGCAGTCGCAGACGAACTCTGAGCGCCCCCCACCAAGTATCTTAGCCTGTTTGCATTAGCTAGCTCACAGTGCCAATAGAATCTCCTCTTATCGGGGTGAGAATAATTTCTGACAACCTCAGAACATAACAACCCTGATCCCCCAGAATTTAGGAAACAATGTACTACCTTTCGCTCAGTGACTCGTGCTCACTTAGTTTCTCTCAGAGAGTTTACACACAAGAAACAGTTGGGCGTGTTTACAATAAGTATTTATTGTGCAGTTGTTCTTCTAGTGTAAAATATATGTGATGAAACAACCGTTAGACAGTAGAGGAGATATATGAGTAGCAGTACAGTGAATATAAAAGGATAGTACAGTTCTACTATCTTGCAATAATCATGAATACAACCATGAATATAAAATGCATTCTCCTACGAAACATATCTAGATGTACCTAAGAATCCCTCTAGGATTTATTCTACCCCCATTACCTGAATAGAGAGAGTGTGGGACCCAGTCCTGGTCTCGAGTTAGACACCTCGCAAGGGATGTGTTAGACCTCTGTCAGCTGGTGAGACAAACACCTTTGAATGGGCAGTGGTATTGAGCTAGGTGAAAAGGTGCCACTCAGGAAAATCGCACACATATTAGTTTCAATAGATGCTAAATTCTGGACAGTGCTGTAAGATGAGGAGAACTACCAACCTCCCCATAATTGCTGCAGTTTTAACAAAATGATGCAGCAAGAAAAGGCAAATTATGCCGCATAATGCAGCACATTTTATGACAGAACTGCTTCATTATTTTTTCATTTTAATACATGATAATACTGTCTGGCAAGATTTCACCTCATTAGTACCAGTCTAACTAAATACAGAAATAAGCATTTGAAAGATGTCCAGTTAACCTTTGTGAAGGGCCTTCCACTGCACACTAACACATCTCACAATTTTTTTTTAAACTTTTGATCCATTTCAGTTCGAAACAAATTTTCTTTTGCTAAAATCTGCAGATTATGCAACAGATGACGGCTTATATGGCAAAAGCAGAAAATCAATAATTATGTGGAAAACAACACGGCAGCTGAAGTGCATGATTCCAGTTGCTCTTATTATGTTAAGAGTGCTTGGTCTGGAGAAATACAAACTCAAGGTTTAAAACATAACAGAGTGGTTGGGGTTGTAATTACTATTAACTATTTATTATTATCCAATGGATCCCACTGAACTATCTACATAAAAATAATTCTTTAATCTGCATGTTACGCTTTGTGTTTTGCAAGAGGCCCATTATCCCGACGGGGCTACTTTATGAGGAGTCAAAACTGAGATTAGTCAAAGCTCGGATATCTCTCCAAGACATACTTAATAACCAGAGCTAATTTGCAATTTTATACGATGGCCTGAAAATTGCAGTCAGGCAAAGAACTCAGAAGTCCTTGCCTTTAGCCCTGTAAGATACCTGAAAGGTCAGTGCACCAGGAACCCCATAGCATGGCTCCTGTTTCAGTGCCACTGGCCCCTGGACAAAAGCAGTATGCTGTGCCCTAGGCAGATGCAGACGCACCACGTGTTGTAACCGCAGCATGGTCCATTGTAAGCCTCTTCAGTTCAAAGAAGTGTGATCTGCCCCCAACAGAGAGTGCTCAAACTCTTGAGGCTTCTCACAGGGGGGCCGCACAGCTTCCTGCAATCCCCAGATTTAAGGACAAAAGGCGTCCTGAAAAGAAATTATAATGAAAAACGTAATAACTGAAGGTCTGTGAAATCTATGGACGGGTGGCCACCCTAGCCCTCCCATGAGACTTATCTCCAAACAGAGAGTTTTATTATTTAAAGGCTTCTCTGCTTGTGCTCCTGGTCGCATTGTGAGTGAGGGATGAGGGGCTAAAAACTTCTGTAGCTCTCACACCAGCCTCAGCTCCGCTCCATACCAGAGGCCGAAGTATGGGAAGAGCCTCTCTGTGAAGGACACCTGCGGGAAGGTGTAAAGAAGCTCCATGGAGTCAGCATTGTACAGGGACAGCCGCCCCCCCTCGTACTCTAGATACATCCCCAGCTTCAGGGGCTTCTCACGGGGGAACAGTTGAGTTATCGGAGAGGTCATAGCCTTGTAGTGACCATCAACCACCTCCACAGCCCAGACCCCCTCCTCAGGTGACTGTTTTAAGTATTCCTTCCTGTCCACAGTCTCTGCTACAACCCCCACGGTCCATCCTACTCGCGCCGGCAGCAGCTGGACTTCCCAGTAATGTCTGCCGGAGGTGAACCCCTCACTCCCCAGCACAAAGGGATATTCAGTGAATCTCTTGGGGGTGTCTGAGAGGCGCTGTGCTTTGCCTTTGTCTCTTACATGTCTCCGCCCCTCAGACAGGCGGAGCCGAGGATGAGCTGTGTCGGGATCCAGAGTCACCATCACTGCAGAGAAGAGATTCAGAATTAGTGAATTTATTAAAGAAATAAAGGTTGTAATTACTGCTTTCTGTTTTACATATGATTCATTTACACCACATCTGGAAGGAGCACGCTATACTAGAGAGCGCACAGCACTAGTCTGCTCACTACACTCATGCATGCATTCATCTAGAACACACACTACACCAAACAGCACACTGTGCTACATAGACAGGACATTCTACTACACTGCACCATATTACACTACACCACACTATCACACATGAGGCATATTACACTATATCACACTACCATTTCTGAAGAATACTACAATACACCACACTACTATGCATGAAGCATACTACAGTACACCAAACTACTGCACATGACGAATACTACACTACACCACACTAGCACCTGACACATACTACACCACACATGGCACATTCTACACTACACCAAACATAAACAAAATGACACTACACTACCACACGACATACTACACTACCACATGAGAAGTATACTATTCTGTACCACACATGAAGCATACTCCATTACATCACACTACCACACATGATGCATACTACACTACCACTCATGATGACTGCTACTCTACACCTCACTTCCACACAGGACACATATTACATTACACCACACATGACTCAAACTACACTAAATCACACTTCAACGCATGATGAATACTACATGAGAAACAGGGTCAGACTGATTTGCATATGGCCATGTCTGAACTGGGGTGGTGGAGTGAGCTAAAGAATGGTGATGGATTAAACCCAGATCAGTTGACTGGGGGTGAGTGTTTGATTTGCTCAAACGCTCCGTCCATCATCCCCTTTGGTATCGCTTTATTCGCCCTAAGTTGGCAGAGTATGCCCAGACGTGGGTCCCTTGCTCACTCTACCACTGGATTCAAGATAGCCTGGCTGATGAGGATTATGAATCCGAAAATCGGTCCCAGGATGCTTGTTTCTGGTCCAGGGAAGACATGGCTTGGCAATTCGGGCTGGACTGTTCCCATGAGGCACAGGGTCAGACTGATTTGCATATGGCCATGTCTGAACTGGGGTGGTGGAGTGAGCTAAAGAATGGTGATGGATTATGTTAAAAGTTAGGCTGCAAACGTCAACATTATCAGCGCCATCTTGCTCTTTTTTGAGCCCATTCGTGCACGTAAAGCGGCAGTCATTTTGCGCACCATGGCCTCCCTGCCCCTCGTTGATAGCCAGCGCGTCTCTCTCTCTCTCTCTCCTAACCTCGCAAGCATCCCCCGCACGCTGACAACCCCCGCTCTCACATGCCTTGGGTCATAAACCCCTCTTCAGCGCAGCTCTGCCTCGGAATCCCATCCTGTTCCCAGCGCGACACCTTCATTCCTTTCCTGGTCCCGGGTCCTCTGATACAACCCCCCTTTTCCTGTGTGCCCATTTGTCTTCCTCGTTCCCAGGCCGCCACCTGGCCCTGCGGATACTGTTTATTGCCTCCCGTACAGTAGGAAGCTTCCCCCATCAAAGGACCCTCGAGTTGATCAAAGCCCCCACCCTATGAGATCCGATCAACCCCACACATTCCGTGAATCGGCGGAATGTCCAGCTGCGCGATAATCATCACCTGTTGTGACCGGGGTGGGGACTTCAACTGTAAATGTGTGTGGGAACGGGCCTGAAGGGGAGATTCCGAGGATGTCCTTTCATACTTCAAAGCATTGCAAGAATGTGTTACATGCAATAAAGATCATAAACCTGTGTATAAGAGGCCAGGCCTCAGAGATGTGGGTAGAGCACCTCGTGGCGATACTTGCTGTCCGAACTGATGTGTTCTCCTCCGGAGAGAATAAACCCTTGTTTCCTGCCTTCCAGTCTCCAGCGCCTGCCTCTTCATTGATTAATATTTTGTGGGTTAAAGAGGCGACACCGCCGGGCAATACTTAAGGATCTTTGTTTATTGGTTGCTTCCCACCTTTTTACAATTGGCGCCCCAAACGTGGGGCCCATCAGCGACTCGTGGATCCAGTGGGAGAGGTCCTGACGACAGAGTGAACGACTGCAACGATCGGGAGTGCACCTGTCCGATAGACCCTCGTCTGACAGCCGATCATCCGAACTTCACTGGTTCCGAACAGACCTCTCTCGAGTGATCTACGGTCCTGACTGGGAACCATCAGGAGTGCCGCGAGGAATACGAAGAAAAGAGGACGATCGGGCGCTGGATTCGGAAGACAAGAAACTGTCCATGCGGTCCGGGTAAGGTCGTGTAAACACGACAAATTGCGAAACGATTGTTTGATTGTTTGGAAAATACTAGTATTACTCTTTGTTGATTTGTTTGGAGATTCGCTGTCTGCAAACGGAGAAACAACAGGCTCTCTCTTTGCAAGCAGTGAAGGATAGGTAACGCAGCCGTCGTGCCTATCTTTCTCCCCCACTGATTGATTGTTTGAACCCGAACTACTGTTCGCGGATTATTTTCTGGAGATTCTCTGTCTGCAAACAGGAAAGAACAGGTTCCCTCTTTGCAGATAGTGAAAGGGTAGGTAACGCAGACCTTTGCGGGCCTACTTATTCTCCCCACTGATTGTTTGATTGACCGAACATTGACTGTTCGATATTGGTTCATGAGGTATTCACTGCCTGCAAACAACGTAGAATAGAAATATTCTGTCTAGTCTTTGCACGCAGTGATAAGATAGGTAGTGCTGACTTTTGTCCCCATTGTGACCCGTCATGCCGGTCTTCTCCCCACTGATTGGTAGCCTGTTTAGCCCGGACCGCTTATTAGAGATGAACCATCCGGCTCCACTGGAAGGCACCCCTAATAAGGACATGTTCATGAAGCATGGATTGATCGCTATAGCCTATAGCAAGCTGTGGCATAAATATACGAAAAAGGATCGAGAAAGTCAGTGGCCACTGATAGGATCCTTCGATGATGATAAAATAAACGCGCTAGAAACAGCCCTTGGTAAAAACAAGACAACGCCCACTATGCTTGATAGTTTCGGCATGTGGCTCAAAGAAACTGAACAACGTAAAAAGAGAACTGAGAGTAGGTCGGGAAAAGAGCTGCGAAAAGCAGCCCACCTAGCTGCTCAGAAACTAGAAGAAGAGATAAAGGAAAGAGAGGAAGCCAAACAGAAACTAGAAATGGAAACATCAAGCCAGTGTCCGGTTAGAACGTCCTCCACGCTCTACCCTGAATTACCCTCGAAACAACGAGCCAACGATGATCTGCTGTTAGGTCCTCCGATCATCTACATGCCCCCTCCATATGCCCCTTCCCAACCCTTAGCACAGCACCCACCACCCCCAGGTACAAACGAGAGTAGCGCCACAGCTTCGGCCCCCATGGCCTCTGTGCCGGCCGAACTCCTTGTATTAGATACTGCGCAAACGACGTTAGGCGACCCTGAGACCCGAAGGGCTGGTTCTGCAAGAACAAGCAGACTAAGCAAAGATGAGCGAGCAGGGATTGACAAGATAGCAAGGACACTGGTAGAAAGGAAGGAAGATGAAGAGTACATCACGGATATGTTTAACTCGTATACAGGGAGTCACAGACGACATTTTACCGTACGACTGTGTTACCATGTCTTGAACGCATACGAGGACCGATATCGAGACAAAGGTCCCGAGAGCCTAACGACTCTGTACCGGAAGGTCGATATCGGGGATGAGGGCGAGTGTGATGTGGCGGACCTCCTTATGCGTACGCTTGAGGTTTTCCGCCACCTCACTGAACAAGAATCGGGAACTAAACCCACGACATCTGTAGCGACCGAACCACAAACTGAGCAATCCAACGCCATGATGCCGATACGAGAGGCTGCCCCTTACTGGGTTCCTCCACGAGGTGAAGGGACTAACGATGATGCAAACCACAAAGATGCAAAAGGAAGGGTAGTGTACAACTGGGTCTACCAGCCATGGGACCGGCAAGAGATTCTGACATTCCGGAAATCTCTGCCTGACCTACGTAAAAACCCCACTGCCTTCTATACTGAATTAGGTACAGCCCTAGGTTCAACGATTATGACCCTGGCTGACATCGACTTGTTTTTCGGGTTATGTCTACCAGCTGATGTGTGGAAGCAAATCCGGAAAGTCGACCACCTTGAGCTGTTTGGACATACCTGGTCACAACTCGATGGCATAGATAAACAACGAGAACCTGGACAAAAGCCTTTGAAATCCATTTTAGACCTCCCAGATAAAATCGTACAGAAATTAAAAACCCTGATTCCAGAAAAGAAAGTGGACTGGTCGATAGTAACGGCCTGTCGCCAGAAACCCCAGGAGGATGTATCGGACTACTTCTCCCGGTTTGAAACGGTGTTCTCCGATTACAGCGGCCAGGACATGACCACTGCAACCGGACACCATCTGTTTGTCCAGAATTATGTTAAGGGTCTGTCACCAGAGGTCTCCCAGAAACTGCAGGCCAGCGAGAGTAGTTGGGCAGCCTCCAAACCTACGGCTATCCTCCGGATGGCCCAATATTATGAACATCAGAAAAATGAAAACGATAGAGCAACAGAGAAAAAGAAGAAGGACTTGAAAGAGAGGGTGATGATTGCACAACTGCAAGGGGTGACTATAGGACGAGACCAATACCGGGGAAACTATCAGACGAACGTCCCTAAGACTGCACCTCCCAAGGACCGCACTTTGACTCCCCACATTGGACGTACAGACATTAGAGAGGACCAGTGTGCTTTCTGTAAAGGAACTGGCCATTGGAAATCCCAGTGCCCGGTTCTTTTGGAAATAATCAGAAACAAAGACCCCAAGGACATAGCAAGTGGACCGAGAAATAAGGGACAGCAGCGAGGGCTCCCAAATGACACGACTAACGACAGATCAGGCAGACCAAATACATTTGATCGACCCAGACAGAACCAATGCCAGCAATCTGACTACGATGACGCCCACGACTTTGCATAGGACTGCCAAGGGCAAGGGAGGGATCCAGTCGAGCTCTATGTTGACCAGCAAGGCCCTTACATCACTGCTAAGGTCTTGGGTACAAAGTCTCCATTTCTGGTAGACACTGGCGCAACACGTAGTGCGTTATCTAAACGACTGATTCCAAGGGCACCCTTGTCTGGCTCACTTATAACATCGACAGGTTTCGATGGAACGCCCTCCACTAACCCTTTGTCCGCCCCGATCCTCTTCGACTTAGAAAACAACACCACTGACACCACGTTTTTGCTTTCCTCCAATAGCCCTGACGCCATTATGGGACTTGACTTATTGAAACACTTCCGAGCGACAATTAGATGTTCTCAAGACGGAGTTCGAGTTTTCCTTTACGACAACCCCGTTCTGCTTAGACATTGCCCTCCCCGACGCATGTTTTCCATCACCGACGCTGACACATCCCTGCTTGACACTCTGCCCCCGTATCTGTGGGCCAAGACGGATTCGGACGTAGGGCGCATGATGATTGACCCAGTGCACATTACTGTCCGACCAGACGCAACACTCCCAAAACTTCCACAATATCGGATATCGCCCGAGGGCGAGAAGGCATTGGTAAAGATTATTCAGTCACTGATAGACGCAGGAGTGGTAGAGGAAGTGGTTAGCAACGTTTGCAACAGCCCTATCTTGCCCATCATCAAGAAACAGGGAGAGGGAGATGAGAAAGCATACCGCTTTATCATTGACCTTCGAGAGATCAACAAAGTGGTGGTACCCCAGTACCCCGTGGTCTCAGACATCACCACCATCCTGACTTTGATTCCTTCTACTGCCATTCTGTCATTGACCTCAAAAACGCATTCTTTTCCATCCCCATCCACCCAGACAGCCGATATCTCTTCGGCTTCACCCTAAAAGCCCGCTCATATAGGTTCTGCCGAGCACCCCAGGGCTACACAGAAAGCCCTAGCATCTACAGCCAGGCCCTCAAGAGTGGTGTTAGTGCAATATGTCGATGACATCCTTTTGGCAGCCGACACCACTCCATTAGCAGGTACAGCCACCATTCAACTCCTGCACTTCCTTGCGGAAAATGGCCACAAGGTCTCCAAGAAGAAGTTGCAATTCTGCCAACCCCAGGTCACTTACTTAGGCCACCTTTTGTCCAAAGACGGAAGGAAACTCACTCCCGACCGTATTCAAACCATTCTCGAAACTCCTGTCCCTAAGACTCAGAAACAGGTTCGTTCCCTACTAGGCCTCACCTCCTTCTGCCGACAGTGGTTACCAAACTTTAGCCTCATTGTGAAACCGCTGCTTTCTCTGCTAGCTAAAGACGTCCCCTTCCCACTCCCTTGGACCCCTGAATGCCAAACCTCCTTCACGGAACTACGAGATGCCCTTTGTTCGGCCCCTGTCCTAGGTACCCCCGATTACACAAAGCCCTTCTCCCTTTACACTCACGAAAGGGAGGGGTGCGCTTTATCTGTCCTGACCCAGTCCATTGGCCCAAAGCAACGACCGTGCGCTTACTTCTCTGCCACTCTTGACCCTGTAGCCAGAGCCTTGCCTGCCTGCCTTCGAGCTGTAGCTGCCGCTGCTATCTCTATCCGACAGAGTGAGGGGATCGTACTCTCGAATTCCCTCACGGTACTAGTACCCCATGCAGTTGACACCCTCCTGAACCAAACCAAGACGCAACACCTGACGAGTGCACGACTGACTGGATACGAGCTGACTTTGCTTGCACCCCATATCACCCTGAAAAGATGCACCACACTGAACCCAGCAACTCTGTTACCCTTACCAGAGAACGATCCCGATGTGCCCCCTGTACATGACTGTGTGACTCTTACGGACGAACAGACTAGAAGTAGGGTTGACCTCAGAGACAGCTTTTCCTGACCCTGACGGAGAGCTGTGGGTGGACGGTTCTTGCATCAAACTCCCCGATGGCACCACTTCAGCTGCCTATGCAGTCACCACGGCTCGAACTGTGGTCGAGACAGCCCGCATCACGCAACGATCTGCCCAGGCAGCGGAACTGATTGCCCTGACACGAGCCTGCATTCTAGCAGCAGGAACCACAGCGAACATTTACACCGACAGCCAGTACGCCTTCGGGGTGGTTCACCATTTTGGGCTCCTTTGGAGGGAAAGGGGATTCTTGACCTCACACGGCACCCCCATTTTGCACGGAGACCTAGTCTCTGCCCTGATCGAAGCTGTCCTTCTCCCCAAAAAGCTTGCGGTCATCAAATGCCAGGCACACAGAAAGGTGACAGACATTATTGGACAAGGAAATGCGCTAGCCGACATCACTGCTCGAACGACAGCTGAAAATAGGACGACAACACGTATGTACGTGACCAGGTCACAGGCAGAAAAATGGACTGACGCTAGGGACACTATTAGAGACATTCAAATGGCTAGTACACAACACGAATTGACTGAATGGACACGGGTGGGATTAAAGGACGATGAAGGCTGCTGGCGGACAAAAGACACAAACAAATGGTTGCTACCTGACTCATACTTGATTCCCATACTGACTATGGCACATTCCCCTGCCCACATAGGATCAGCCCCCATGATTGAACTTGTCTCCAGAGTTTGGCACAATGATAAAATCACAGACTCCGCCAAACGTCTGGTCCAACAATGCTTGATATGCCTGCAACACAACCCCGGGAAAGGAACTGTAGTACCCCGGGGAGGGTTTGGGGTCCCAAATCACCCGTTTGAAGTCCTGCAGATGGACTACATCCAGCTAGACAGATGCCAAGGCCTGAAATATGTACTTGTTGTGGTATGCGCATTTAGCAAATGGGTGGAAGCATACCCAACCCGTGACAACACTGCTATGGCCACTGCGAAAGTACTGTTAAAATAATTTTTCCCCCGTTACGGCCTTTGTCGAATTTTGTGGAGCGACAATGGCCCTCACTTCATAGCCGAAGTCATCCAGCTCATCTTAAAGGGGCTGGGCATCAAGCAGAAGTTCCACGCAGTCTTCCACCCCCAGTCTGCTGGACTTGTTGAGCGACACAATGCCACACTAAAGCTCAAACTGGCCAAGATAGTGGCTACCACGGGTCTGAAATGGCCAGACGCCCTCCCACTGGCATTGCTATCGATGCGTTCCACCCCCACCAAACATCACTTGACACCTTATGAAGTTGTTTTCGGTCGACCCATGAGCGTCTGGTCTGCACCGAAACCAACTTCCATTCATGACGTCCCGGACGTCCTAATGTCTGATTACCTGTATAAATTGACTGAAACTCTGTCTGTCATTCATCAGCAGGTGCAGCAGGCCATCCCCGATGCTTCCAGGGGTCCGGGTCACGCCATCCAACCTGGGGACTTCGTGCTGATCCGGAATTTTCAGCGGTCGAAGAGTCTGGAACCCCGGTGGACGGGCCCCTGGCAAGTGTTAATCACCACCCGGACGGCTCTTCGTGTGGAGGGGAAACGGCACTGGCTGCACGCACACCACTGTAAGAAGGTCTCCTCGACCCTGGCCACGACAGAAAACATCGACAACCAAGAAGAGCTCCTGAACAAGGACCGACCGTCACTAACCTGCTATCCTGATACCGAAGCACTTGAACTTTCAAAATTCTCTGACCCCACTGTGCCATCCAGAGAAGGGTATTTCCTGCGTCGAAAGGAGGGAGCTTCGGCTAAGTAGACCACGGACTAAGTTAAATCTCAGAACGGTGACCTAAACACCACCAAGGGTCACCCGGAGAGAAGCTAAATGAAGTCTGTGGTTCTGCCTGCTACCGAGCACCTTGAAGATGATGGAAGCGCCAGATAAGAAGATGATGGAAGCAACAGGAAATACCCACTACAGAAACCCAAGAACAGACAGACTCCACAGCACAAAGACAATTGCACTCTTCATCACAATCCTTTTCTGCTTTCTCCTCATGACCACGCTCTGGATTGTGGAAGAAAATGCACCTGCTCACTAAACATTCCTGACCACTGCTCAGCCTACCACCATGAAGGAACATTATCTGATTTCGCTCTCTCCTCAACTCAGAGAGAGGCGAAAGGAGTTTTGGAATAACTCCTTTGTACAGTTGCTGCACCAGCACAATCTTGCCACCAACGCCACCAACTGTTGGATCTGTGGGTTGCTACCCCACGCCACTGGACATTCAATTCCTTTCATCCCTTCACCCTTCTCAGTTCATGGCTCCTGCCTTGCTTGGCTGATCCTCCTGCAAGAAAGTTATAAAGACAATGCCACCTCCAGCAAAACCATGACGCACTTCTATCATGGGGTCTGGCGAAACAAAACGAAGACACACTTCTGCCCGCTGACCTCCAACGACTCAATCCACATGGACATCCCTGCTAAAGAACGAATTGAAATGCAGGTGTTCAACAACCCAACCAGACCCACCTTCTCCTACCTGTGGAAACGAACGGCTGCCACTCTGACTGTGGCCCTGTCAGTCATCAATGTCACAGGCCACATGTGCATAGAAGGGCTTGGGACACAGCTGGTAGGCCGCAGCGCCTGCCGTTTCACCAGAACTTTGGACTCCACCGATCCGCCTTCCTTCGTATCCTCTCCGAATATGTATTTCATCTGCGGCACAAAGGCTTACACCTGGCTCCCCAAAGGCTGGGGGGGCACTTGTTTCATCTCCTTCATCCTTCCTCCGACTTATGTGGCTCCAGCGAATCATCATAGACAAAAACGAGCCAAGGACATTGAACAAGCCGACTCAACAGGAGCGCAGTTCCTCGATGCTATGAAGGGACTCGTTCCACTCTGGGGCCCGATGGCAAACAGCCGTGCCATCCGACATCTGACCCAGGCAGTTGAGACAACAATGAACATCACAGCTGGTATCCTTGCTAACAACACCGCCGAGCTTCAAGCGGTCCGCTTGGTGGCCCTCCAGAACCGCCTTGTCCTAGATGTGGTTCTTGCGGACCGTGGTGGAGCATGCCGCATTATTGGGTCCAGCTGCTGTACATACATACCGGACAACTCACCCTCAGTGTACAAAGCCATCGAACATCTTCACAGACTCTCTTCAGAAGTCCACCAGGAACAGGAAGAATGGTCGCTTGGTGGTTGGTTCTGGAACACCGTTAAGAACTGGGGCTGGAGACTGTTCACCATTATCCTGATTCCTGTAGTTGTAATATGCGGTCTATGCTTAGGAATTCAATGTCTGCCACCTCTGTGTTCATTATGTACAAATTGTATTTGCCTTAAGACTGTGGACTTTGGAAACGAACGCATGGGAGCATTATATGATGCCGAGGTTAGGAATTTGATGAAGATTGATATTGAGTAGGCAAGTTGGCTAGATATGTTGCAAACGTCAACATTATCGGCGCCATCTTGCTCTTTTTTGAGCCCATTCGTGCACGTAAAGCGGCAGTCATTTTGCGCACCATGGCCTCCCTGCCCCTCGCTGATAGCCAGCGCGTCTCTCTCTCTCTCTCTCCTAACCTCGCAAGCATCCCCCGCACGCTGACAACCCCCGCTCTCACATGCCTTGGGTCATAAACCCCTCTTCAGCGCAGCTCTGCCTCGGAATCCCATCCTGTTCCCAGCGCGACACCTCCCTTCATTCCTTTCCTGGTCCCGGGTCCTCTGATACAACCCACCTTTTCCTGTGTGCCCATTTGTCTTCCTCGTTCCCAGGCCGCCACCTGGCCCTGCGGATACTGTTTATTGCCTCCCGTACAGTAGGAAGCTTCCCCCATCAAAGGACCCTCGAGTTGATCAAAGCCCCCACCCTATGAGATCCGATCAACCCCACACATTCCGTGAATCGGCGGAATGTCCAGCTGCGCGATAATCATCACCTGTTGTGACCGGGGTGGGGACTTCAACTGTAAATGTGTGTGGGAACGGGCCTGAAGGGGAGATTCCGAGGATGTCCTTTCATACTTCAAAGCATTGCAAGAATGTGTTACATGCAATAAAGATCATAAACCTGTGTATAAGAGGCCAGGCCTCAGAGATGTGGGTAGAGCACCTCGTGGCGATACTTGCTGTCCGAACTGATGTGTTCTCCTCCGGAGAGAATAAACCCTTGTTTCCTGCCTTCCAGTCTCCAGCGCCTGCCTCTTCATTGATTAATATTTTGTGGGTTAAAGAGGCGACACCGCCGGGCAATACTTAAGGATCTTTGTTTATTGGTTGCTTCCCACCTTTTTACAATTAAACCCAGATCAGTTGACTGGGGGTGAGTGTTTGATTTGCTCAAACGCTCTGTCCATCATCCCCTTTGGTATCGTTTTGTTCGCCCTAAGTTGGCACGGTATGCCCAGACGTGGGTCCCTTGCTCACTTTACCACTGGATTCAAGATAGCCTGGCTGATGAGGATTATGAATCGGAAACCGGTCCCAGGATGCTTGTTTCTGGTGCAGGGAAGACATGGCTTGGCAGTTCGGGCTACACTGTTCCCATGAGGCATAGGGTCAGACTGATTTGCATATGGCATGTCTGAACTGGGGTGGCGGAGTGAGCTAAAGAATGGTGATGGATTAAACCCAACCCAGTTGACTAGGGGTGAGTGTTTGATTTGCTCAAACGCTCCTTACATCATCCCCTTTGGTATCGCTGAATACTACAGTACACCACACTATCACATGAGGCATACTGCACTACACCACTCATGGGGCATATTACACAACACTATCAATGACACATACTACACTGCACCGCACATGATATACTACACTACACCCCAAAACCACACATCAAAAATAATACAATACTACACGACTGTCTACAAACCACTACTGCACAAAACATACTACACTACATCCACTACCACATATGAAGCATACTACATTACACAATATATGTACTAAACTACACTACCCTACACATGGACCAAACTACACTAAACCACAACAGTGCATCACATGAACCCACTACCACACATGACACATATTGCACTACACCCCACTACCACACATACTACACCACACTACTACATGATGAATAATACACTTCACCACACGGCCACACATGACATATACAACACTACACCCTCTACTACACATGAAAGCAGTCTACACTTCAGAATACATGGACCAAACTCCACTACACTACCACACACAGCACATACTACACCACACTCCACTACCACACATGATGCATACTATACTACACCACACACGGACCAAACTACTCTATGGGCAGTACCTTTGTGCCAAGAATAGCTGGTCTGTATGTTCATCGTCTAGAGACCCACAGAATCTTAAGTTCCCATAAACCTTTTCTAAAAAGGATCGTCCTTTGGAAAAGATACATTGATGATGTCCTGGTCATTTGGATAGGGGATAAAGGGTCTGCGATTTCTTTCAATAAGTGGTTAAATACACGAAATGAACTCCTTAAATTCATACATAGAATGAGCAAGGAAGAACTGGTGTTCCTCAATCTGAATTTAATTGCAGATCAGGGTGGTCTGAATACCACCACACATGAAAAACTACGGCCAAGAATTGTCTACTATTATTCGACAGTTTCCATCCGCGTCATCTTAGGGAAAATTTCCCTTAGGCGAATTCATGATACTCAGACGCAACTGCTCTGATGTACGTGATTTTAAGACACAGGCATCCAATCTAGCTAAGAAATTAAAAGCTAGGAATTATCCCAAGAGGACAATGGATAGAGCAATGAAGATGGCCCAGAACAACAACCGCAAAGCCCTATTAAAAGGCACACCAGCTAAAGAAAAAGAAGACAGACTGATTTGTGTCACCACGTTCAATATGCTATCTGATCAAGCGAGTAAGATCATCAATAGACACTGGATGATCCTCAACAGTGGTTCCCCCAAATTACCCAAATCCATTTTCTCGCATAGACAAGGCGTGAGCTTGAGAGATGTCCTTGTCCACACAGGTCCATACAAACAACCAGTCAATGTACAACAAATGGAGAGCACACTTCCCCTACTGTCAGGTCATCACCCATGCAGCAGTTGTAGTGTGTGTTATCTCACAAAAGCGATAAGAATTTTGACTTTTCAGAATAACACAAGATGGGAATTATTTTTTTTCCCAACTGTAACACTCCCAGAGTGATTTACATGATCACTTGCCCTTGTAATCTTTATTGGTGAATACTCGAGTAATCGGAGTTGCGGCAAAGCCACTATCAAAATGTCAACACATTTCATAAAAGCGAAACACACAGCATTAGACCATAAGTGGGTCATCCTTGAATGTGTATATGATGTGGCAAACAGTGAAAGGAGACTCTTTGAGAAAGACCAAAGATGGGTCTTTAAGCTGGATCCCTGATGATTCCAATGGGGCATCAATGCTAATTCCTGAATCCTCCAGAGACTTGCCCTCGATTTAGTGGAGGAGACACTGCTCCGGTGGCCAATTCCAGGGGGAAGAGGGTTGGGATGGGGAGAGCCTGTAGAGTCAAAGATGCTGTGGCTCGTCTACTCAACAGCAACACTGCAGCAGGCATTCACAGCAGTCTGATGGATGGTACCAGCAGATATGATACCTATAAACAAACATTTAATAAGGCTTTGGTGTAGTATTAACTCTATCTCTTAAGGTACCACCTCACGAAAGCTTTTCAAATCTCAATAGACCTTTAGTTTTGTTCTTGTTTTGTTTTCATTTAGATTGTCCTTAGAGGCCCCTTCATCAAAGTTCTCAAAACTGTAGAGTATGATTTCAGCATCAAACCCACAAGAAAATTTGGACAGGGTTAGCTTCACCCAAGTCCTCTCTGGCAGAGCCCTGCCAACAATATGTACAAATTGAACAAAACACTGGTTACCTTTTTTTGCAGCATGATGTTGCGCCTGAGCTCAGCGCGTAGTAAAATCAAGTCTGTTAATGCGTTTCTCCTTTTCTTCTTGTTCTTTTTTCCATCCAGGTGTGAGATTAATGTGGGACGTTCTGAGCGGTGAAGTCGAAGCGAGGGGATAAGTTGGCAAGACAGAGTCCTGGAAGCCGGTAAACAGGTAAGTGGCAGGCAAAGAGGCTAAGCGAAGGGGAGGAGCACGGACGGTCTCTAAATAAGACTGCTTTAGAATGTTCATAACGGTCACATTCTAATTGTTTGTAACAAGGAACAGGTGCAGATAATTAACGTAATGAGGCTGCCTTCTAGAAGGTGCTTTAGAATGTCCACAATGGTCACATTCTAATTGCTTACAGCAACGAACAGGTACTAATGATTAATTTGATGAGGCTGTCTTCTAGAAGGTGTTTTAGAATGCTCACAAAGGTTACGTTCTAATTGCTTATAGCAAGGAGCAGGTGCAAATGATTAATTTGATGAAGCTATCTTCTATAAGGTGTTTTAGAATGTTCACAAAGGTTGCGTTCTAATTGCTTATAGTAAGGATCAGGTGCAGGGGATTAATTTGATGAGGGCGGTCTTACGGAAGGTTCATGTTGAGGTCATCTATGACGGTTGCTTGATGCTTATTCTGATGGATTTTCTGAATGTTCCTGTGGCACCTGAAACTTGTCCTTGCATATGCATGGTAAAACATTTGTGAAAGATGTTAAGCCTTTTCAAACAAACTGGAGAACACCAGCTGCAGCTAGCTATAACCCTCACTCTCAGCACAAATCTTCACCTGAGCAGGACACGCTCCCTTCGACTCCCACTCAGCGGCAAAGTGACTCCTTGTTTCCGCCCCACGTTACCAAGCTAATCCCCGCCCTCCCCCCCTAAAGCGCATTAACACTCAGGCTATCCCGGCCCCGTTTGGAAGCAAATCGCTCTGCAGACGCCTACAGACACGGACAATTATTACCGTTGCAGCCCGCCTAATTCTAGTTGCTCACACTTTGTCCTGAAGATAAACTCGAATAATTGAGTTTGAAAAGTCGTCGACCCCTTACAACATGAACTCCTTAAACTGTGTAAAAAATCTTTAAAGGAGGTTCCACTACTGTTGTCAATGCGATGTTTTTATTTTAAGTTCACCCTCACTTTTCACGTCACGCTTGTCGCTTATTGTATGAGCACCTGAATTCCATCAATGTGTAATAGATACTTTTCATACATTGACCATTATGTCCCTCCTTATATTACCTACTGCTTTCTCTTTTGAGAATTAAGTTCCTACACCTCTACTGACCTCATTGCTCCTTACAGGGTCAATTCTCCCTGACCTTTTAAGGCCAACTAGAACCACTGTTCCTTTCTAGAGCTATTACCAACAGAATGTAATATGTTCAAAAGTCACTGTACAAGACGTTTGATTCATTCATAAGTGTTGGGAGGAATGATACGAGTCATGCTGGTATATTTAAATAGTCAAGAGAGGCGAGCTGTGGCAGGAATCCTGACAGGCTTGAACAACAACATTACATGGGGCCAGGTCGCACACTAAAACAATCTTCTTTATCTGGCTAAGAGAACTCCCATATATGTTTTCAGATATTTTTTCAGCTACTGCGTTCCTTTTTGGAAATACCTTGTAATGACATGTGTCTCTGAATTTTATAGTGATACAAGTATACACTGCACATCTCAGATAACTCAGCACCTATGGATATTTGTGGAATTGTTGACTGCCTGGAATCCAATTAGAACTATGAGGTGATTAATCTTTTCTAACAGAGTAAAAGAAAGGTCTTTTTATGTGTAATTACCCCTTCCTGTTACAGATTGCCAATCTATTAATATTGCTCCTTATTGGCCTCATGGACATTACAATATTGATAAGTCTGTATTGTATTTATGGCTGGTCGTTGCGGTTACCCATCCCCGTAGGCTTTTCCTGAAGGAGATGCTTGTACCAGGAAGTAGTCCCGTGTACCGACCCCATCATGGTGTGCAGCAGTCTAGTCTCTTAACTGTGTGCACGCAGTGACGCCCGTCACGCGTATCAGCCGTGACAGGCCTTGATTCTCGTATATATCTTGTTTGTGAGGGCTGGAAAGGTAACATACTGATCCTGGTGGCCATTTATAGACTAGCAGGCCAGGATGTACCCTTGGTATAGTAAGTACGACATAGCCGGTATTGAGAACAATTACGAGCGACCACGAGTCATTTCCCTCACCATGCTTGGATGTTCATTTTCTCTTGTAGACTTTGACGAGTAGTTCATCTTGCCACAGTTGGCCCTATGGGGCATTATTTATGACCTATTTTTGTATGCATTTGACCCACCTCCGCCTTACACAGAACCACCTCTCCTTCAGAAAGCAACTAAAAACTTGGATATTCGATAAGTAATATCCCTCCCCCAAGCGCCTTGAGACCCTCTGGGTGAGTAGTGCGCTATACAAATTTTCGAACTTGAACTATATGTTCTTTTTGTCCATAATGCCCAGTGTGTTATGTGTTATATATGGATGTGATCACTGTATATCACCTCAAGGGTTGATCACAAGTGTTTAATAGATGTGTTCATGTGTTACACTTTTGATGTGAGCCTGCATATGTGACGCAGGTCATAGGTGGTATTCTATTTGGCACGAGTATCAGGATTCCCATGATCATATTTATGTGGGACCCTTCGGGATCTATTGCTGGTTAACCTCTCTCATGATCTATTCCAGATACCTACACCATACCCTATCAAGTAGGTGTTTATGCTTATTTAACCATGCAGAGCGTATGTATTGCTAGCACCCTGCTAATTTACAGTTTTTTTTTTTATATAGCGCAAACTTGACCCGAATCCAATCGGGTATCAGAGTGCTTTACATAGCACCAGTTACGTTACATGAGGACACACATTCATTTTTGTTAGGCACGGGGAGATTAAGTGATTTGCCCAGAATCACAGGAGGTTTAGCGTCATTACCGAGACTCGAACCCAGTTCCCCAGGTCCGAGGTCCACCGCCCGAGCCGTTAGGCCAACTTCTCTCCCCCTTGATTTAGGAGTGGATTCAGGGAATTTAATTCCTTGATCTTTAAGATGGCCACTGGGAAGAGTTGCTTGAAACAAGTAAACTATACAGAAACCTGGTGCATTTTAACCGTAAATACAGCATAGTTTTCTCTAGCAGGCAGTTTTTAAAAAAAGTCTTAAGTCTGCACCTCCAACCCGCTCCTACTCCTATTCCATCATTCATTTGGTATTTACCACTCAAGTGCTCCCATATCTATCGCTTGTAGTAGCCAGGTGGGTGAAGGTTACACTAATAAAAGAAGTGTGCTTTTGAGACCTCTTAGAGGTTTCACTTGTGTTTTCTAGCTCAGAGTAGGCCGATTTTCATGTTTACGCGGTTAGGAGGACAGCTCCTCTAAGAATCCCTCTGGCCTTCCCTTTCTTTCTCTATAGCCAAACTACACTACACTACATTACCACACATGACACATACTACACTACACTACTACACATGAAGGTTACTGCACTACATCACACTACCACACATGAAGCAACTTACACTACATCAAATTACCACACATGACGTACACTACACTACAACACACATGATGCATATTATACAACACCACAGTACCACACATGAAGGTTACTACACTGTACAATACATGTACCACATTACACTACACCTCACTTGGCATCACTACTACACATGACACAATCCGCATTGTAACTACCACACATGTAATCCGCATTGTAACTACCACACATGTAAAAAAACTACACAACCACACATGAAGCATACTAAACTACACCACACATAAACCAAACTACACAACACCACACTACGACATACTACACTACACCACACTACCACACATGAAGCATGCTACACTACACCCCACTACCACACATGAAGCATACTACACCACACCACACATGATGCATAACCCACTAAGCAAGCACAACAGGCTGGACTGTTCCCATGAGGAACACAGTCAAGACTGATTTGCATATGACTGGGTCCAAACTGGGGTGGCATAGTGAGCAAAAGAAAGATGGATTAAACCTAGATCTGTGACTGGGGTGAGTGGTTGAAACGTTTCAGCACTCCCTCCATCATCTTGTGGTGGCTATGCCCGCCCTAAGTGGCCAAGGGTATGCCCAAACGTGGGTCCCTTGCTCACTGTGCCACTGGATTCAAGCTAGCCTGGCTGATGAGGGATAATACCCTGAAACCGGCTCTATGATGCTTGCTTCCTGGTAAACTGATGATTTAATTAGTCGTGTTGCAGTTTCTCCACCTGCTGCGGCGCTAAGATGCTGACGTGAACGTGCTACGGACAAAGATGCGAATAGGCATGTGGGGGAGCACGCAAAGTGATGCAAGCCGCACCTGGGCCCAGCCCGTGCCTTTGCATCACTCTGACACCATCCTGGGGTGTTGATTCTAACGCCGACACTGTGCTCATCTCTCACTGAGCTCACTCTGCAGGCAGACAGGGGACAATCGGGCATTCTTATATTGCTTGACCTGTCTGCCGCTTTCGATACGGTCAACCACTGCATTCTGCTGACCAGGTTGGAAGAATCCGGGGTGTCAGGGACGGCCCTAGAGTGGCTTCGCTCGTATTTATCTGACAGTTGTCAGGCGGTTTTCCTCATCCGTATCAGTCTAAATTCTCCAAGATCCACCATGGCGTTCCTCAGGGCTCGGCGATAAGCCCTATTATTTTTAACATCTACATGAGACCCTTGATTGGAATCATAAAGGTGCATGGTGTGAAAGTGGTGAATTATGCCGACAACACCCAACTTCTTTTCTCTCTATAGGGTAATCAGTCTATCTCTCTGGCAACTTTTCACGACTGTATGCAGGACACTGCCCATTGGTTAAGAACCAACTCACTTCAATTTAATTCAGATAAGACTGAAGTCTTATACTGCACGGTGGGGAGGATTCCTTCCCCTTTTCCAGACAATTTCTGGCCTTCTTCTAACACGTTTGCTTTGGTTCCGGCTAAAGTAGTACGGAATCTGGGAGTGATGTTTGACATGAATTTAACCATGGAAACGCATGTAAACAAGGTGGAGGGGAACTGCTTTTATTTGATCAGAGCATTAAGGAAGATTCTTCCGCTGCTGCCACAGATCACAAGAGCATTGATTGTTGGTAGCATCATTCTCAGTAGACTGGACTACTACAAGTCCAAAATGTGGCGGCCAAACTGGCATTGATGAAACCACGACGTTCGTCAGGCTTACTGGCCATTGCAGAACTTCACTGGCTGCCTATAATGCAGAGAGTCCAGTTTAAGTGTCTGTGTCTGGTCTTTAAAGCCCTTCATGGCCTTGGACCTTCAAGAGACTTTTGTATGGTACACTCCGACAAGGTACCTTCGCTCTGCTACTGCCTGTCTGGTGAAAGTTCCGAAAATTCGAAGAGCCAGGTCAGGAGGCAGGGCATTCAACTCGGCCGCCACCAAGCTTTGGAACAGCCTTCCTTTAGAACTTAAGACAGCTACAGGACCTTCTTCAGTTTAGGGAGAAGATCAAAACATGGTTGTTTCCCAGAGCCTGATAGGCTGGAACTGCCATATTAGTTTTAGATCATACATGGCTATTTCCCGTGCCTGGCAGGCTGGAACTGCCATTTAGCTCACGCTGCTCTTTCCCCACTGCTTGACGAGGTTCACGTACTATGGCGCCAAGATACCCGTTGGGTGATAGCTGCGCTCTATAAATACTGCATACAATACAATACAATACAATACAATACAATACAATACAATACAATACTCACGCTGTTGTACCTCACTTGCCGCGGCAGCCTTTCTGGAATGTTCTGTGACTCCACTTGGTCTTCTTTATGGGATATAAAGTAGTCGTCTGCTCAGGGACGATCTGGCAAATGGCTAGCGAGAGGGTGAGGGGGGCGGGGTGAACAGGTGGGGTACGGGTGTGGAGGTCGGTGCAGTGACACGAACACAGCACAGCAAACAGGTGATGGCAGGCAGCAAGACTCGTTCCCTCTCGGCCGACACCACATCTCGGCCAAGCGAAGCGGCTTCTGACCCCTTACCTCAAAGAAAAGAAGGTTTGTGGGTGCGATGCTTTGTGACGGGGATGGTGCCACAGATCTGGCCACCTCACCCCCTCAAAAGCCCTCAGGCCCCCTTCCCAAGAACTCCCCCACGCTTGGTCCTCGGCGCAGCAAGCTCTGCTTCCCACACCAGCTCTCCGACTTCCACGAGGTCTGGTGTCAGGAGCAGAAACACAAAGGTAGGACTAGACGCAGAATCTGTCCTACAATGTAAACTGTACTAGAAATAATACTATACTAGTCGCCACAGCCCACTGCACTACAGAGCACACAACTAAAGGTAGAACACTGCTTTAACAGCACTGTACCCTACAGAGGATACTAAACTATGAAACACAGCACTACAGAGTATACTTTACTACAACACACACTATACTAGACAACATACTACACCAGACACAACACAGTTACAAGTTGCACACTGTATTATGTGGTAAACTGCACAGGACCATACCTTGGCATTAGCCAAACACAGAGCTAGACAGCACATTGCACTGGATAGTGAGGTGTACACTGCACTACAAAGAACACTGTACTAAATATCAAACAGTGCTAGATTGCACACTGTACTAGTAGCACACTGTGCACAGCACTAGTGAGCTCACTACACTGAATGGAATTCTGTATCAGATAATAAATTGTAATGGATAGCATTCAGAGCTAGAAAAAACACTCTACATAACAGAATGTTCTAGATGTTAGTACCAGACAGCAAACTGCACTAAACATCATAAAGTGCTAGGAAGTTAGTACAGCACTGTTAGACCTGTCTGGCCCTTTGCGTAGTCCCTCCAATTTATTATTTATTTTGTTCCCTTTTTGCCCCTCATACCCTTATTTATTTATTTTTGTGTCCACTAGAGTTTTATGGTGTTGGTCTAGGGGATAGGTGCTCTTTCGCCCTCATAGTTTTTCACCTCAGGCCTAGAGGCCTTCCCTGACAGGAATTTCCTTGGAGTCACAAAATGGTGGCTACCAACTGTCATACCTGGAACCTTTCCCATAGGATAGAGTAGGGCATTCCAGAACCTTCTGGTCCCTTCTGGACCTTTGAGGGTCAGCCTATATAAGGCGGAATGCTGGTCAGCCATCTTGTCTTGTTAGTGAGGAGCAGCTGGAGTATAGGCTAAGGGTCTGGTAGGGGGTAGGATCTTCACAGGGTAGCTTGCCTCTTAAGGGTTGCCCCTTTTAGGATTCACCCCCCCCCCGTCCACCTCTTTAGGTCTGACCCAGTTAGCTTCATCCTGCTGACCCTGGACAGGGGGACTCTAGCCCAGGAGGGTGTGAGGTGTGAAACCAAGTCTTTACCCACCCTTGTCCAGTAGGAAGGGATAGAGCAATTTGCAGGAGTTAGAGGATTGGTGCCTTGGAGCGTGGAACTTCACCCCTGATTAGTTCCTCCTTGGTGTAAAACCGGGACCCCATTGCTTGTGGGAGTGAGCACAGCCAGAGTCACCTCTTCTCACCTGTGGAATCTGAGGTGGGAGAACAGGCGCCACAGCGAAGTTGATGTGAAGCGGAGTGTAGCGCTGACTGTGTTTGGGCGGCGCGCTTCTGCACAGACTCTCGGCGGTGATCACTGTGTAGCTCTGACTGTGTTTGGGCGGCGCGCTTCTGCACAGACTCTCGGCGGTGATCACTGTCCTGTCAGGAGGGGCCTAGGACCGAGCAGGCCCAGAGGTGAGCCACTACCCGCGCTGTCGAGGGGAGCAGCTGCCGCTCTGAGCCGCTACTCTCTCACGCGTGCGCAGGAGCGCTGCCAGAGAGTGAATCAACTGAGGCAGATCGAGGCGGAGAGCGGGCCCCACACGGAGCGCGCATTTAGCGCGAATTCCTCACGGGGCTGGCTGGTGCAATCTGGAAACCAGCCCCGAGGTACGCGCTGGGAGAGATCAGCTGAGGCCCCAGAAGAGGTAGCGTAGGCCGGAGAGTGAGGCACGTCTACCAACGCAAGTAAGGGGAGTGGGGGAGATTGCGATGTGCTTAGACTTTCCCTCCATTTTCATTCCTCTAAGCGTCTAGAAGCACTGGAACGCGGGGTGAAAGTTCAATTCTGGTATCCCAAAGGATTTCCTTTGCAGAGTTCAAAAGAGACAGAGTAAGAGGAAGTTTCAGAGCTGAGGAAGGTCAACTAAAGAACACTGTTAACTTTACTAGGGAGCAGCCTGGGTAGAATGCCTGTGGTACCTTAGAGAATTGTCAAAACGAACTTGTTAAACCTAAGGCTCACTCAGTAGATATTGTGTTCACCTGCTAAAAATCAGATATGGGAAAGTGGTCCTAACAAATCTGTTTACTTCCATCTAGAGAGAGTTTGTCCACAGGAAACCGTCTGACAGAGAATCCATTGGGGGGAAGGAGGGAATTGCAGTGTTGCTGTAAGAGTTGGCTTTGTTAACCTGGAGACCCCATAGCTAAGGTACCTGGGGATTGAAAAGGAAGTAATTCCTATGAATGTTTCCGTGCTGAAGATTGAGACACTGCTCCCTAGAGACCAATGTGATGTGTTGATAAGCTGGGAAGTTGAATAGTGAAATATCTTGGTAACTTTGAAGAAATTCATAATTCTACTGTTTGAATGTAATGTAATGATCTGTACTATCTAAAGATAAATAATAGACAAAAGAGCAAAGAATATTTTTATAAAGCAGCTCGTATTTTTACACAAAGATTGGTGTAGCGTCATTTTTGAGTGATATTGCCTTGAATTACTGCTGGGTGGTTTGCAACCTTTACACATGTGCCTCTATTGATATTGTCTTGCACTAGGCCAGGCTACCCTAGGTGACCTGACAACATTAGGTTCCAACAAGTTGATGTCTAGCGGTGGGATCTTGACTGTGGTTGCGACTACTCTGCAGTAATTGAGTGTAATCCACTAGCCTACACCTGGAGTTTTCTCCTAGCGGCCCTCCTAATTTTTATTTTTGTTTTTTCCAAATGTGTTCCTGGTGGTGGGGTGGAGGTAGCTTCAGGTTGCCCTTGTAACTCAATTTTCCTTGTGTGTCTAACTTTGAATTGCCTTCTGCAAAATGGAATTTGCACTGGAAAAACGACACTTATTCTGTGGCCCAGCTAAAAGATTTCTGTCAACAAATGGGGGTATTTTTTAAGCATGGTGCCAGGAAGGGGGAACTCCAGACCAGTTTAAGGGCTTGGGTGGAAGCACACAGAGAAGGGAAGGAGGAGGATGAAGGGACAGACCGGGACACGGTCATAGAGGTAGAGGGATTATTCCACCCTGAGGTGGAAAACCTACTCCCAGGACCAGTGTCCTACTCTAGGAGGGGCAGTAGTGTCTCCGGGGGAAGCTTGACCGAAGCAGAGCTCACTGACAGGAGGGAAATGAGGCAATTAAAATAGGAGTTGGCTAAGCTGGAGCAGGAGAAGGAAGAGCGGAGGATGGCTCATGAATTCAGGTTGAAAGAGTTAGAACTCCAGACCCTGCAACGGGGATCCTCTCCTGTTATGAATGGTGGCAGCGAATCCAGAGAAACAGCCAGGGAGTCCAGACCCTATTTGCTTAAGACCTAATTGCTAGCTATAGTCAAGGGGATGATATAGCCAAATGGTTGGCTGCCTATGAGGTCTCCTTAAGAGCCCATGGGGTGCAGGAGAAGCACTGGGGGGGTGGTTTGTATAAGTACATGCCTCCTACTGGTCGGGACACCTTGCTGGCCTTGGAACCAGAGGAGCAGACCAACTACCCCACCATGAAGCTAGCATTGGTCAGGAAGTTTGGGCTAACCCCAGAAAGGTATCGCCAGAAGTTCAGGGGAGCCACAAGTTAAGCACCCAGAACTGGGTGGACTTCCTTGATTATGCAAGAAAGGCATTGGAGGGCTGGGTAAAGGGCAGTGAGGTGAAGGATTATGAGGGGTTGTATGATCTATTTTTGAAAGAGCACCTACTCGAGAAATGCTTTCCCGAGCTGCGCCAACACCTGGTGGACAGCAAGCTGACCAATCCCCGGAAGCTTGCAGAGGAGGCGGACATCTGGGCAAGTACCCGGGTGTCCTCAAAGGGGACTGGAGGGGATTCCCAAAAGGCCGGACAGGGCGCCCCTCAGAAGAAGGAGGGGGGAGATAAAAAGCGGGAGTTCTCTAAAGGTCCCCAAAACAATTTCCAGGGAAAGGGAACAGGTTTCACCCCTAAGGCAAACCCGCCCAAAAACCCTAATCCTGGCCAAAGCCAGCAGCCAAGGGTTCTCCACTGCTTCGAGTGTGGTGGTGTTGGACATTATAAGGGAGATGTCAGATGCCCAAAGAGACCACCCCCTCCCACCGGAGGAAAACCCCGGGGAGTAGCTAGTGTAGTGCTCGGGGAGGAGGTACCCTTAGATAAGGGGGGTGAGTGGGCGGGTGTCACCTTAGTGTCCCTGGGAGAACGGGAGATGGTTCCAAAGATCCAGGTGCCCCCAAATACTGTTAAGTATGGGCAATGGATCACCATCAATGGCCGGAGAGGGGAGGCTCTGAGAGATACAGGAGCCAGTATGACTATGGTGAGAAGTCAACTGGTGTCTTCAGAGCAGGTGGTTCCCAATGTACTCCACCCCGCAGCGATGGCTGACGGCAGAATGGGCCACTATCCCGTGGCTGAGGTTCCCTTTGAGTGGGAAGGGGTTGCAGGTTCACTTCGAGTTGCCGTAAGCCCTGCCGTGCCAGTTGATTGTCTGCTGGGGAATGATATTGAGCACAACGCTTGGAGAGAGGTGGAATACCGGACGCACTCTGCGATGCTGGGTACACCTGACTGGGCCTGTGTGAGCACAAGGTCTGCGACTGCCCGGAGAGGGAGTTCGCCTGGGTTGGAGCCTGGAACAATGGCCCAACCCGCTGCCAAGAAGGGACAGACCCGAAGACAGGAAGAGCCTGGTTCGGCTTCCACACCCCATGTGACAGATCGGCCACCGGCGGTGGTGGACCAGGAGTCCGTGGAGGGGGAAGTAGTCTCTCTGGAGGACCTACCCATCCCTGCTGAGTGGCATGTGGAGGGAGTCCCTACCAGAGAGGAATTCTGTAAGGGTCAGAGGGAGTGCCCTACCCTTGAGGGACTGAGGCGACAGGCTGAAGCCCAGGCAGCAGGTGACGATGCGGGACACTACCACATTTACTGGGAGGATGGACTCCTCTACAGTGAACCCAAGGTACCCTTACCTGGTTCATCAAGGGCCTTGGTAGTCCCGCAACGATACCGAGCCTTTCTGCTGGAATTGGCTCATGCTATACCCTTGGCAGGACACTTAGGTCAGGACAAGACCTTTGCTCGGCTTGTCCTCCACTTTTACTGGCCTCAGATGAAAGTGGCGTCCAACACCTACTGTCGGACATGTGTATCCTGCCAGGCCAGTGGGAAAACAGGGGTGAAGCTGAAAGCTCCCCTGGAACCACTTCCAGTCGTTAGCACCCCCTTTGAAAGGGTGGGCATCGACATTGTAGGGCCATTGGATCCACCGACAACAGCTGGTCACAGGTTTATCCTGGTTCTGGTGGATCATGCCACACGGTACCCAGTGGCAATTCCTCTGAGGACTGTCACTGCACCTGTGGTGGCTAGGGCCCTAATGGGGATCTTTACCCGAGTGGGTTTCCCCAAAGAAGTTGTGTCTGACAGGGGGACCAACTTTATGTCAGCTTACATGCGGGCAATGTGGAATGAGTGTGGAGTGACCTACCGGTTCACCACTCCTTATCACCCCCAGTCAAATGGACTGGTGGAAAGGTTCAACAAGACCTTGAAGGGCATGATCAGAAGTCTGCCTGAAAGCCTGCGGAGGAAATGGGACGTCCTCCTACCCTGTTTGCTATTCTCCTACAGGGAAGTGCCACAGAAGGGAGTGGGCTTCAGCCCCTTCGAACATCTGTATGGGCACCCTGTACGCGGTCCTCTCAGCCTGGTGAAGGATGGTTGGGAAAAGTCTCCCAGGAAACTCCCCCAGGATGTGGTGAGCTACATGCTGGCCTTCAGGAGCCAAATGGCGAAGTTGTGGAAGCAAGCTTCTGACAACTTGGAGGCCAGCCAGGCAGTCATGAAAGAGTGGTATGACCACAATGCTCACCAGGTGGAATTGGAGCCTGGCCAGAAAGTGTGGGTGATGGAGCCTGGAGAGCTTAGTGCCCTCCAGGATCGCTGGACAGGCCCCTTTGAGGTGTTGGAGAAGAAGGGTAAGGCCACATACCTGGTGGACCTTAAGACCCCACGACAGCCCCTATGGGTGCTTCATGCCAACCGACTCAAACCCCACCATGAGAGGCCCGAGGTCATCTTAATGATGGTGACTGATGGGGGAGAGGAAACGGAAAGCGAACCTCTCCCAGACTTGTTCTCGTCTCAAGAAAAGGATGGGTCAGTGGAGGGAGTGATTCTCTCTCCCACCCTAACTCCTGAACAGCGGGAAGACTGTCACCAGATACTGGAGCAGTACTCTACGTTGTTCTCCCTTGTCCCGGGAAGGACTCACCTGTGTACCCATGATGTGGACACAGGGGACAGCCCACCAGTGAAGTCAAAGACCTATCGGCTGTCCGACAAGGTGAAGGCTAGCATCCATGGAGAGGTTGCCAAGATGCTAGAGCTAGGAGTTATAGAACCTTCCAACAGCCCTTGGTCCAGTCCGGTGGTGCTAGTGCCAAAAGCCGCTCCACCGGGCACCACGCCAGAACTGAGGTTCTGTGTGGATTACCGGGGACTGAACTCAGTTACAAAAACTGATGCCCATCCGATCCCTAGGGCGGATGAGTTAATTGACCGGCTAGGAGCTGCCCAATACCTAAGTACCTTTGACCTCACTTCAGGGTACTGGCAGATCTCCTTGACAGATGGAGCAAAGGAAAGGTCAGCCTTCTCCACGCCTGAGGGACACTTCCAATTTTGTGTGATGCCTTTTGGGCTCAAAAATGCCCCTGCCACTTTTCAGCGGCTGGTGAATCAGGTCCTCTCCGGAATGGAGAGTTTCTCCGCTGCTTATCTGGATGACATTGCTGTCTTCAGTAGCAGTTGGGAGGACCATTTGCAGCATTTGCAAGCAGTTCTCCAGGCCCTGAAACAAGCTGGCTTGACAATCAAGGCCAGCAAATGTCATATTGGGCAGGGGTCGGTTGTGTACCTTGTACACTTGGTGGGTAGGGGGACAGTGCAGCCCCTGCAGGCAAAGATTGAGGCAATCATGGCCTGGGAACCCCCCAAGACACAGACTGAGGTCCGAGCTTTCCTGGGCCTCACAGGCTATTACCGTCGCTTTGTGAAGGGGTATGGCACTATTGTAGCGCCCCTCACAGAGCTCACCTCAAAGAAACAACCTCGACAGGTAGTTTGGACGGAGGCTTGTCAGCAAGCTTTTGAAAAACTGAAGCAGGCAATGTGTGCAGCACCGGTCCTGAGGGCCCCAGACTTCTCCAAGGAGTTCATTGTCCAGACAGATGCATCAGATCATGGCATTGGGGCAGTGTTATCGCAACTGAATGAAGAGGGCCTGGATCAGCCTGTAGTCTTCTTATCCAGGAGACTGCTTCCCCGGGAACAAAAGTGGAGTGCAATTGAGATGGAAGCTTTCGCGGTGGTGTGGGCTCTGAAGAAGCTGCGGCCATACCTGTTTGGCTCACACTTCCTGGTTCAGACTGACCACCGACCCCTTCGTTGGCTGATGCAGATGAAGGGGGAGAATCCCAAGCTGTTGAGGTGGTCCATCTCCCTACAGGGAATGGACTTCCGGGTGGAACATCGGCCTGGAGTGGACCACGCCAATGCAGACGGTCTCTCCAGGTATTTCCGCCTTAGTGATGAGGACTCCCAAGGGGTTGGGTAGCTCTCCCCACTTTCAGCTGGGGGGGGACGCGTGTTAGACCTGTCTGGCCCTTTGCGTAGTTCCTCCAATTTATTATTTATTTTGTTCCCTTTTTGCACCTCATACCCTTATTTATTTATTTTTGTGTCCACTAGATTTTTATGGTGTTGGTCTAGGGGAAAGGTGCTCTTTCGCCCTCATAGTTTTTCACCTCAGGCCTAGAGGCCTTCCCTGACAGGAATTTCCTTGGAGTCACAAAATGGTGGCTACCAACTGTCACAACTGTCATACCTGGAACCTGTCCCATAGGATAGAGTAGGGCATTCCAGAACCTTCTGGTCCCTTCTGGACCTTTGAGGGTCAGCCTATATAAGGCGGAATGCTGGTCAGCCATCTTGTCTTGTTAGTGAGGAGCAGCTGGAGTATAGGCTAAGGGTCTGGTAGGGGGTAGGATCTTCACAGGGTAGCTTGCCTCTTAAGGGTTGCCCCTTTTAGGATTCACCCCCCCCGTCCACCTCTTTAGGTCTGACCCAGTTGGCTTCATCCTGCTGACCCTGGACAGGGGGACTCTAGCCCAGGAGGGTGTGAGGTGTGAAACCAAGTCTTTACCCACCCTTGTCCAGTAGGAAGGGATAGAGCAATTTACAGGAGTTAGAGGATTGGTGCCTTGGAGCGTGGAACTTCACCCCTGATTAGTTCCTCCTTGGTGTAAAACCGGGACCCCATTGCTTGTGGGAGTGAGCGCAGCCAGAGTCACCTCTTCTCACCTGTGGAATCTGAGGTGGGAGAACAGGCGCCAGCGCGAAGTTGATGTGAAGCGGAGTGTAGCGCTGACTGTGTTTGGGCGGCGCGCTTCTGCACAGACTCTCGGCGGTGATCACTGTCCTGTCAGGAGGGGCCTAGGACCGAGCAGGCCCAGAGGTGAGCCACTACCCGCGCTGTCGAGGGGAGCAGCTGCCGCGCTGAGCCGCTACTCTCTCGCGCGTGCGCAGGAGCGCTGCCAGAGAGTGAATCAACTGAGGCAGATCGAGGCGGAGAGCGGGCCCCACACGGAGCGCGAGTTTAGCGCGAATTCCTCACGGGGCTGGCTGGTGCAATCTGGAAACCAGCCCAGAGGTACGCTCTGGGAGAGATCAGCTGAGGCCCCAGAAGAGGTAGCGTAGGCCGGAGAGTGAGGCACGTCTACCAACGCAAGTAAGGGGAGTGGGGGAGATTGCGATGTGCTTAGACTTTCCCTCCATTTTCATTCCTCTAAGCGTCTAGAAGCACTGGAACGCGGGGTGAAAGTTCAATTCTGGTATCCCAAAGGATTTCCTTTGCAGAGTTCAAAAGAGACAGAGTAAGAGGAAGTTTCAGAGCTGAGGAAGGTCAACTAAAGAACACTGTTAACTTTACTAGGGAGCAGCCTGGGTAGAATGCCTGTGGTACCTTAGAGAATTGTCAAAACGAACTTGTTAAACCTAAGGCTCACTCAGTAGATATTGTGTTCACCTGCTAAAAATCAGATATGGGAAAGTGGTCCTAACAAATCTGTTTACTTCCATCTAGAGAGAGTTTGTCCACAGGAAACCGTCTGACAGAGAATCCATTGGGGGGAAGGAGGGAATTGCAGTGTTGCTGTAAGAGTTGGCTTTGTTAACCTGGAGACCCCATAGCTAAGGTACCTGGGGATTGAAAAGGAAGTAAATCCTATGAATGTTTCCGTGCTGAAGATTGAGACACTGCTCCCTAGAGACCAATGTGATGTGTTGATAAGCTGGGAAGTTGAATAGTGAAATATCTTGGTAACTTTGAAGAAATTCATAATTCTACTGTTTGAATGTAATGTAATGATCTGTACTATCTAAAGATAAATAATAGACAAAAGAGCAAAGAATATTTTTTATAAAGCAGCTCGTATTTTTACACAAAGATTGGTGTAGCGTCATTTTTGAGTGATATTGCCTTGAATTACTGCTGGGTGGTTTGCAACCTTTACACATGTGCCTCTATTGATATTGTCTTGCACTAGGCCAGGCTACCCTAGGTGACCTGACAACATTAGGTTCCAACAAGCACACTGTACGGAAGGCACAATGTACTAAAAAGTCACTATGCACTAGAAGGTGCACTGTACTAGAAGGGACATTGCTCTAGGCAGCACAGTGCAACAGACAATAATGTACTAGATGGCACATCGTACTGGAAGCCAAATTGAAATGCACAGAACACTGTAGTGGACAGTATACTGCACCAGTGACCCTACTGAACTTGGTGGTATACTGTACTAGGCAGGGAGCATACAGGAATCTGCACCCTGCACTAGAAGGCACACTGCACTAGACAGAATACTGTGGCACACTGTTCTAGCCGATACACTGTACTGAATAGCATTCTGTATTAAACTGCACACTGCACAAACCAGCAAACTTTATTAAAAAGCCTACTGATGGTGCAGAGAGCCAAAAAGCACAGCTCACATGCCAGAAGTCTGTAATAGACAGCAAACTGTGCAACAAAGCACATCATATTAGACATGACTTATATTAGGTACACTGTACTAGACTACACTGGATGGCACACTATACAGAACACCACACTGCACAACACACAATACTACATCAGGCAGTGGGAAGCAGCATTCACAAAAATGTCTTTACCACACATTGCCTTTACCATTCCATGCCATACACTACCATACATTGCCATACCATACCATGTCATACAATACCATCATACCATATCATAACATACCACACCACATGACACCATACCTTCCCATCCCATTCAATCATACCATAAAAAACCATAGCACACTATCCCATTCTATCATACCATAACATACTATCCCATACTATATCACCATCCCATCTTGTAACATACCATACCATACCATCCCACCATAAAATGTCATACCCTCTCATACCATGCCATCCCATTGAATCATATACAATACCATACCAACCCAATGCATACATACCACACGATTTTATGAACAGTAACATACAGAGCTAATCATCACAATGATATTTACCTTTATAACTCTTCACCGCCTCTGGGCACTGAATCATCACATTATTACACCTGTAATAACACAAAAATCATCTTTGTATTAAAGAGTAGTGATATCTTACAGGAACAAAGGATAAATATCACAGAAGACCTGTATTTGAAATAAGATTCAGTATTAAGGGCAGCGCCTGTGATCTAGTGCTTGGTGTGAGTTACTGTTCATACACAACAGTCAAAGCTCTAACAATATCCAAAAGTGACTTTACTATCTTATGCCAGAAAGTGGGTGTTCTAAGGCAGATAGCTGAGTGAGACCAGCGTGCTTCATGTGATGTAATGGAGAGCCTCGTTGTGGGTCTTCTAGGATCGGCGGTAAACTTAGTGAGAGCAGGGCTGACTAAGGGGCTACATATGCTCCTGGTGGGGTCTAGAGTATATACTTAATAAATACCTTCTCAACTGGGTCTCAAGTGTAGTCCTGTCAGAACACGCAACACCACACCCAATTACAGCCAGTGTAAACCTTGTCACTATTCCACTACAACTTTGGAGGGATTAGCACACAACCTCTGTTACTGCAAACTCTATCATCACTGTACCAGAACTTTAAAGCACAAACCCATCTAAATGCTGGCATCTGTCTGACATGACAGTCCAGAATCCCTTTAATGGTTTCGGAAACCATTAAAGGGGTTCTGGACTTTGGGGGCAAAGCCATGCTGGTGATGTTGGACTTGTCGGCGGCTTTCGACACCGTCCCCCATGATGGCCTTCTCGTAAGACTTTGGGAGAATGGTCTGCGGGGGACGGTGCTTGATTGGTTTTCCTCTTTTCTAGCCGGCCGCCGGCAAACGGTCTGGGCCTCGCCAGATTCCGCTGTGATGCCGCCGCTGGGAGTCGGGGTCCCACAGGGCTCGATTCTGAGCCCGACCCTCTTTAACATCTTCATGACCCCGCTGGCGGCGTTGGCGGAGTCGTATGGGGCCCAGATCGTATCCTATGCCGACGACACCCAGCTCCTCTTCTCATGTAAGAGAGGAGGAGACTTTGACGGGGAGAGTATCCGGGATTGCCTTGGGGCTGTTTTTCAATGGTTCCAACTGAACAGCCTCAAGTGCAATTCCGACAAGTCCGAGGTACTCTTCTTTGGGTGTGACACAGAGCCAGACTGGCGGACCTGGTGGCCTATTAATATGTTCCCTCCTTCTTGTTCCTCCCAAATCGCCAAGAATTTGGGGGTCAAGATGGATAAGGGGTTAACGTTGAAATCCCAGATCCTCGGGGTGTCGGGCACTTGCTTCGGCATCCTTAGGATGCTGCGGAGGTTTCTCCCCTTGCTGTCTGAGGAGCATAGGAAACTGACAGTGCAGGCTCTCATCGGGTCCAGGTTAGATTATTCTAACATTCTTTACCTGGGCCTGCCAGAGTATCTGCTGCAGCGGCTCCAAGTGGTGCAAAACGCTGCCGCGAGAGCAATTTTTTGGTTTAAATAGACGGGCCAGTGCTTCGGCCCTGTTGAAAACCTTGCATTGGCTCCCAATACGGAAGCGGATCGCCTTTAAGGCTTTGACTCTGGCCTATAAGGCCCTTCACGGGGGGTGGGAGCTAAATATCTTCAAAAGAGACTGGCCTTCTATCATCCGACTCGCGCTTTGAGGTCGGAATCCCTGCTCTTGGCGGTTGTCCCGCGTGTGAAGAGAGCTCGCCTGGGAGGCCGCTCTTTTGGACTACTGGCGCCACAGTTGTGGAACTCTCTGCCACTCACTTTGCGGGGAGCTACTAGCCTACTTGCCTTTAGAAAAGGCCTTAAAACCTGGCTGTTTGTCCAGTAGCCCGTTTCTTGTGTATTGCCCGGTTGACCTTCTGTCCTTTTTCTGTTACAGTGTTATGTTATTATGTTGCAGCATTCCTTCTCCTAAAGCGCCGGGACACTCTTTTTGAGTAGCTGTGCGCTATACAAAAGAATAAATAACATAACATAACATAACATAACATAACATGTAACACAACTGTGAATTTCAGCAAGGCAAACTCATCTTTTCATCCTTCTAGGGTTGTCACCCTGCACACCATCAATGTGGAAAATATCTATTTTATTAACAGCAATGATAAATGATAGAAAGCTGCAGTACTTTTGGAGAGCTCTGGCCACATACCCTCACTAGAGAGAAAGACAGGCACACTATCACTGCCACTATCATCACAGTCATCACTTCTCTAGAACTTTGAAGGGACTAGCACACGACCGCTAACACTGTAATCACAGTCATCACAGCACTAGAACCTTGGTGGGATTAGCACACAACCACTAACTATGTATTCACTATCAATCACTGCTCTAGAATCTTGGTGGGATTAGGACACAACCGCTAACACTGTAATCACCATCATCACTGCTCTAGGACCTTGGTGGGATTAGCACACAATACCTACAACTTTAAACCCCTTCATTTGTGCTCTAGAACCTTGGATCAATAAATATGCAGTCCCTGTCACTTCTTGCGGGCCGGGTCGCTCCCCTACCGCTGAACAGCACTACCAGTGCGCGTTCACCCCGCTGCTACCGCTCCTAGCGGGTGTTCGATCCTCAGGTGCCCAGGATCGCCGATCTAACTGTGGTCTGTCCTTAACTGTTATTTTCCCTCCTGCCTGCTTTTATTCTCTGTATTCTATTGCACTGTTATTTTCACTGTTGTAGCCCATCTGCGCCCTCCTGCTCCCCCTTTTGTCTTCTGTGACCCGTTTTTTCCCGCCGCTGTCCCCCGCGGCCACGCACCCTCGCCGCCCCTCTCCCTCCTCCCAGCTGCTCCTCCCTCCCTCCCCGCCTTAAATGGTAGCGGATGCGCGGACGCCGGTCTGCGCCTAGCGCCAGAACCCCTTGACCCCCCGCACGCCAAGACACCAGACTCCGATACGACGCCAACACCCTCCTTGCCCTAAACACCGGCCGAGACCACCTCTGCTTCCAGGCCGCCCCAAAACGCACCCACGGACCCTTCTACTGCCACGCCTGCAACTTCACATGCGACAACCACCACGGTCCGGACCCAACCACCTCCGCTGCATACTCCTCAACACCCGCTCCGCACGCAAACACGCTGTCGAGCTCTGGTACCTGCTCGACACCGCCGGCCCAGACATTGCCTTCCTGACCGAAACCTGGTGGAACGACTCCTCGGCACCTGACATCACCATTGCCATCCCAGACGGCTACAAAATCACCCACCAAGACCGCAAGAACGGGATGGGAGGAGGAATAGCCATCGTGCACAAGTCCACCCTCCAGGTCCACACCCTTGCAGACTAATACTTCAACAAAGCCAAACACCTTCACTTCCGGATCCAAACCGACCCCAACACCACCCTCAGAGGAACACTCATCTACAGACCGCCTGGACCCCCCTGGCCCTCTTCAGCTACTCCATCGCCGACCTCTCCAGCACCCACGCTATCGACTCCACGGACTACATCCTCCTCGGGGAACTTCCACCTCGAGAACAACAACGACGCCAACTCCACCACCCTGATTGACAACCTTGTCAACCTCGGCCTCCTACAGCTCGTCACCGAACCCACCCACGCCGCCGGCCACACGCTCGACCCCGTCTTCTCCACAAGCACTCACGTTGCCTTCAACCACACCACCGAATTCCACTGGACCGACCACCGATGCATCCACTTCACCTTCAAGAAACCAACCACGCACCACCGCACCCAACAGCTGCCTCGCTGCTGCTGGAGCAAAGTCACCGAAGACCAGCTGACCTCCACCCTCGCCCAGAACCCAGACATCAACCACACCGACACAGACACCGCCGCCCGAAACTTCAGACAATGGATCGACGACTGCGCCAACACCCTTGCCCGATCAAAAAACCCTCCATCAACCACTCCAGCAAGAAAGCCGCCTGGTTCACCGAAGAACTCCAGACCTCCAAACGAACATGCTGGAAGCTGGAGAAGAAATGGCTCCACGACTGCACACCAGACAGCCACGCAGCCCACAAGGACGCCATCCGTAGACATCACCACCTCATCTGAACAGCCAAGAGATCGTCCTTCAAAGCCCGACTGGACAACGCACACGACAGCAAAGAACTTTTCAACATAGTGAAGGAACTCTCAAACCCCAGCGCCAACACCAACGGCATCCCACCCTCGCAAGATCTGTGCGACTCACTGGCCACCTTCTTCCATCGCAAGATCACCGACATCCACGACAGCTTCAACTCCTCATCCACCCCGTCCGCAACAGACCGAACCCAAACTCTACCTGCACCAACCAGCTGACCTCCTGGTCCCACGTCAACGACGAAGAGACACGCAAGGTCATGAACTCCATCCACTCAAGGTCATGAACTCCATCCACTCAGGATCTCCATCAGACCCCTGCCCACACCACGTCTTCAACAAAGCTGACGCAACCATCGCACCCCACTGCGGAAGGTCACCAACTTCTCCTTCGACAAAGCGGCAATCCCAGAAAGCTGGAAGCACGCCAAAATCAACGCCCTCCTCAAGAAACCCAAAGCAAACCCCAAAGACCTCAAGAACCTCCGGCCCATCTCCCTTCTCCCCTTCCCGGCGAAGGTCATCGAGAAAATCGCCAACATACAGCTGACCCGCCACCTCTAGGACAACAACATCCTAGATCCATCCCAGTCCGGATTCAGATGCAACCACAGCACCGAGACTACCCTCATCGCCGCCACAGACTACATCAGACATCAGCTAGATAACGGCGAAACTTCAGCCCTCATCCTCCTGGACCGGTCAGCCGCTTTCGACACGGTCTGCCACCAAACACTAAGAACACGCCTCCAAGAAGCCGGAATCCAGAAGAAGGCCCTGGACTGGACCACGTCTTTCCTCTCCGGCAGATCCCAGAGAGTCCTCCTCCCGCCTACCAATCTGAAGCCACCGACATCATCTGCGGCGTACCCCAGGGCTCATCCCTCAGCCTGACCCATTTCAACGTCTACATGGCCCCCCTCGCACAAGTGGCCCGCCAGCACGACATGAACATCATCTCCTACGCCGATGACACCCAGCTCATTCTCTCCCTCACCAAGGACCCGCTCACCGCCAAAACCAACCTCCACGAGGGAATGAAGGCCGTCGCCGAGTGGAGGAGGAGCAGCCGTCTGAATCTGAACTCAGACAAGACGGAGGTCCTCATCTTAGATCCCACCCTATCTGCGTGGGACGAATCCTGGTGGCCAACCACACTGGGAGCAGCTCCAACACCTACGGACCACGCATGCAACCTAGGATTCGTCCTCAACTCCTCCCTCTCCATGTCAAAACAGGTCAAAGGCATCTCCTCCTCCTGCTACAACACCCTCCGCATGCTTCGTAGGATCTACAAGTGGATCCTGACCGAAACAAGAAGAACAGTGACACAAGCCCTCGTCAGCAGCAGGCTGGACTACGGCAACGCACTCTACGCAGGAATCCCGGACAAAACACCTGCGACGATTACAACGCATCCAAAACACCTCCGCCCGACTGATTCTCACCGTCCCCCGCCGCAGCCACATCACTTCCCACCTGAGAGACCTTCGCTGGCTCCCCGTCAACAAGAGGATCACCTTCAAGCTTCTCACGCACACAAAGCACTCCACAACGCCGGACCAGCCTACCTGAACAACAGACTCAACTTCTACACCCCTGCCCGCCAGCTCCACTCCGCCAGCCTCGCCCTTGCCGCCGTCCCGCGCATCCAACGAACAACCTCGGGCAGCAGACCTTCTCCTTCCTCGCCGCCAAGACCTGGAACACCCTCCCCACCCATCTGCGGCAGACCCAAGACATGCTCACCTTCAGAAGGCTCCTCAAGACCTGGCTCTTCGAGCAGCAGCAGCACCCCCCCTAGCACCTTGAGACCCTCACAGGTAAGTAGCGCGTTTTACAAGTTCATTGATTGATTGATTGATTAAGCTCTGTGTTCCCTGTTCTAGATCTTTTAATGGGATTAGAGCACCATACTACCTCTGCAGAGAGGAAAGTTCCTGTCACTATACGCTGTAACCTCCAAGCACTATTAAAGCCTTAGAGCTCAATGTAGCAGCTCTACCGGCCACTAAAGGCCCGCTCCAGAAGTTTTAGCAGGCCTTTAATGGCAGGCTTAGCCCACTAGGAGGGCTCTGAGCCGATGAGAAAATTACGCCTCTAGAGGACAGAATGTTCTAATTAGTACAAGCAAAGGCCTCTCGGAGCCCAAGGGGGTTTAAATTCCCCCGGGATCCGTGAGGCCTTTGCTCACAGCAATAGCTGTGAACAAACATTGGAATGTTGATGCACTGGGCTTCTACCAGCCATTAGAAGCCCGGAGTACGCCATTATCTTCAGTGAAGCGTTCAACATTCCAATCTTGTAAATGTAAATGTACATGTATTTATATAGCGCAAATCACCGACCCGGTATCTAAGCGCTTGCTTAGGGAACCCGTCCTGGTATTCCCCTGTGAGAATACCCCGGCAGGGTATCCACAGGGTGAAAGCCAGGCATCCCACCGCGAGGGGCCGTTGTGAAGATTAAGCAAGCTATTGCCCAGAGTCGCAGAGTGTGACCCCGTGAGTCGAGTAGGCACCGGAGCGAGAATTGTTGAGTCTGTGGAATTTTGAGCCCAAGACCCGCCGAGGCAGGGAATTGAACCCTGGTCCAGGGCCGATCTCAGCTTCCAGGTCTGCCGCCTCTAACCACTGAGCCACACTTCTCCACCTTCTAATACTGCTTAGGATTCTTCCTTTCATTGTTGACTGAACTGGTCTGTGGCATCTACAGGATCTATCTGTTCATTTATATTATGGGGGATCCATAGGATCAGCAAGGGCATACTTTTTATTAATGATTTCTATTACTGTCTGGACTCCTTCTTTATATATATAGTTGTGCATAACAAGATGTGTTCAATAAGACCCACCACTGTGCACTGGAAGTCCCTACGTGCACGAGGATGTGCATCCAAAGCCCAGACTGCGGTTATTCTACACTTAAAATGCATCCATCGGATTAACTTTAATGGGTAAACAGTGGGATGCTATCCATTGGGCTTTTATCTTCATGGATTGTGCAGTCAGAGTCCCCCAGCTTCCACTGATTCTCCCTTGATAACATATTGACATTGTTTTACACCTGATTGGTACATTTAATTAACTTGTAAGTGCCTAATAAATGGTTCTATCTGTAGCCTGTAAATTAAATGCTACTAGTGGGTAGCAGCACTCATTGTGCCACTCACTAAAGCAGCCTCTTAATACATGTTTCAGCCTGCCACTGCACTTTTAAACTGACATTTTCACCTAAAATAATAAACTTTTTGCCAGGCCTAAACCTACTTTTCTTTTACTTTTAACCTGGCAACCAGTGCAACTCTAGTAAATACAAGGAAATGGCAGAGTGAGGGGAAAGCTTAAATAATAGGCAAGCTGCCGCATTCAGCACCAGTTGCAAACACTGAAGAAGTTAGTCCGGCAGGCCCAAATAAATAATGTTGGCATAATTAAGGAGCGAGATGACTAATGCCCGCACAACTGCCGTCTGAGCTGCCCAAGGGAGTATAGCAAGGAACGTATTCAGCATTCACATAATCCAAAACATACGATTTTACCACCAAACGGTCAGTGGAGTAGCAAGGGGGGGCGGGAGTCCGCCCTGGGTGCCATGAGTTTTGGGGGGGGTGGCCTTCCAAATCCCTGGCACCCCCCCCCACCCCAGCACTCTTACCTGCGGCAGTCGCGGGGCGGCCGCCACAGGAATCGCAGGCACCCCTCAGCGCTCTTACCTGCAATCGCAGGGACCGCCACAGGTGGCAAAAGATCTAGCTACACCACTGGAAACTGGTACTTAAGAGAGAAGATGGCCTCATTGAATGTCCTGATATCTAGAAACTCCAGCTGGAGACGGAGGGCAGGCATATCTCTAGGCCAACATCCGTTCCAACCAGGAATCTGGTCAGCACCTGATAGGGCTCAGATTTCACCTATAAAATGTATGCATGATTATATGACAAAAGGCTGCAGACAGCATTTCTAAAATGGCACACAGATTTTGGCGCAAGCAAAATATAAACATAATATACGGCCTGGTCAAATGTATTCTTTTTAAGTGGCAGATTTAGTGCATGAAAAGTGAAAACATGAATCAGATGCTTTTAAAGGGGAACACTTTTGGTGCCTACAAGTTTAAATATGAAATAAGGCCTGGTTAGAATGCTTTCAGTTTAAAAGTGCTTTCCTTTTAAAAACATGCTCAATTAATTAAACAGCCATTAATCAATATGTAATCTCACTATAGAATGCACGTTAATTAAAAAATGATATTAGTGTTTTCAAAATAGCATATAATTGGACTGAATTAACATGTTTTTTTTTTTTGCAAGTGTAGAAATGTGCTGAAATGTGTTTTTTCAGGGTAGATAAAATGTGATCTCAGTTTGCTCAGTTTGGGCTCCGCTTACTGCAGTTTTTGCCCTTGAAGATAAGAATGGAATGTACTCCTCTTCCCCACCAACTTGCAATGAAAGGGCTTTGTTATTAAATCACGCCCTCCTGTTTCCGTCTCTTCGACCTTCACTATGTTGCATATTTTTTGGTATCCTGTTTAAACAGTGGAGTGAAGAGAAAACTCACAATTAATACTTTTTGTTACAGAAAAATGTAATTATTTTTAAAGTATAAGGATGTGAAGTCATCTAGCATAAGACTACATTTTGAAGAGGAACACACCTGATTAATGCTGTATCCAGTCACCCCATGGGGAGACGATATGTTTTGAAGTTCTTGTGCTCGAGTGTCTAGCATATATTGCAGAATTATACCTCAAATTATACTCTATTTTCTCTTGTAGCCTGCACACTTGTCACTGTTTCCTCCTGTGCACTTTTTACTACCTCATGTATTTTTGTATCTCACATTTTTACTACCTCATGTATTTTGTTTGCTCACAATTCACACTTTACCGTATGTAACGTATCGTATGCTTTTGCAATCTGCTGTTCGTGTAATGTTCTCAGTTTGTATCATTTCTGTTCCTATTGTAAAGCGCTCTGACGCCTTCGGGTAAAGTCCGCGCTATATAAAATTGCATAAATAAATGAAGTGCTGATTGGACCAGCTATGAGGCCCAAGCACATGGACTTTTGCTTGAAATATGGCTTACAAGTGGGAGGGGTGGCTTTTGGCTCATTTTCTGTGCTGGACACAGAAACGGGGAAGAGAGAGAAGGAGGGGCTGCGTCTGTGGGGGCTCCTTTGCAGCTCCTGAGACAGAGAGACAGACCAGCACAGCGAGGCAGAGAGGGAGCTGAGAGGATCAGAACAGCTTTAGATTTTAGGTGCTAAACTTTAAATTTCATGCTTTGACTAATTGCTTTTGAAAAGATTAATTTGTCCTATGAATTTATGTATCTTTAAGGGATATTTTGGCAACTATTAATTATTGATTAGCCCTGCAAAAAACTCACCCTTTCCCTTAGAAACTCTTTAAGAGTTTTGACTGACATTTTGCACCACATTTCCTTCCTACATGGGATGTTTTATATGCAGACTGTAATATGTTCTGTATTTTAATGCTATTTTTCCTATTTTTTCAATTCTGTAACCTGATTGATATTTGACTAATGAATAAAGAGTCAGAGAAAATGTCACTTTTAATTAAGAAAATAAAACTCTTTAAAATACTCACCAACTCTCTTCATTGACTTAAATAATAACTGTATTTTGATTTTTCATGTTTATGTAAAGTCTCCTGAAGGTGATATACAGTGTCAAGGGCCCAACCCCTTTTCAGCGGTAAAATATAGGCAGTTGAGGTTTTGCATTGAGAAATTACAGTTGAAGTTACCGCTAGATCACACCAAATTACAACACCTCAGTTTTGCTAGTATTGCACTGAACATTATTGATTCTCATCTAATCCATCGCCGCCCTTGCAGGCAAAAAAAGCCTGCGTTACTCTACCAGCTCCATCCTCATATATAGCAAGAGCTGCGTATCATCAGCCTATGGTATGATTTTGATGCAAAAAGATTCCACCAGCCCAGCCAGTGGATACAAATATTAAACGCCCAATTTAAGTGTTTTAACATCTGAGGGAAAATGATTCATTCAGACCACCTGCTCTCTATGGTTCAAAATTACTTGAACCGATTTCAGGCTGTTCTCCCCTCCCATTCCCAAATTAGTAAGGCGGTTCAACAGAATCTCATGAGAGACGGGCATCAAAAGCCGCCGAGAGATCGAAGAGGATCAAGGCAGCATTGTGGCCTGGATCCATGGTCAGCTTAATCGAGTCCGCCTTTTCCAATAATGCTGTTTCCGTACCATTTCATCGGCAGAAGCCTGACTGAGAGGGGTCTAATAATGTATTTGTCTCCAAATAATCTGAGAGCTGAACACTGACAATTTTTTGAAGACTTTTTGGAGCCGCAGGTAACAATGAAATAGGTGTGTAGTGAGATAACACTGCCCTATCTGCTGATGGCTATTTTAGCAGGAGAACAACTTTCGCCTGTTTCCAGACAGTGGGGACTTCTCCTGTGCACTAAGAGGTATTGAACAAGTTGACGTATATATGATTAATGATATCGATAGCCTGCTTTAGAATGTGAGGCGGACCAGGATCTACAGGGGAGCCATATCAACAATTCAGAAAACCAGCCCTTAGCTCCTCCTGGCCAAATGTCTTAAATTGCAACAAAGCACATTCTCGGAAAGGTGGCGAGTTAAAAAACACAATGCCTTACATTCGAAGACTGAACTTTATAAAATTATTTCATCAAAGAAATCTCCATTCTTTGCATATAAGTCTTCACTGACAGTCAGAGGAAGGTGCGCGATGAGTGTGGTATTTCTTTGAGAGATCACCACCTCCAACTCCATTACAGCGGAGATAAAGACATTGGAGAAGCATCTCATCCCTGGAGTCTCTCAAAGAAATACCACTATTCGTGTTAAAAAGGAAGAGAGATATAAAAGACAGATTGGTTCATTCCAACACTGAAAGCAGGGATCCCAGTAAACCTGAGGAGACTACTGGGGCTACCGCCGATCCTAGGACCAAACACACTCGCTGATGTCAGCCATGCAAAGGATATATTAAAGGCCCATAAGTATATTAGTGACAATCAAAGATGATTCAAACGGTCAGCCATTTTGGAAATATGCCATATTGAGGAAAATTTTATTTTTTTATCAGAATAATAATGCTTAATATAGGTAGGGTTCAGGTAGCATAACTAACTAAACTGCATCAGGCTGGATATGTCTATGTAGCTGGGACACTTTATGGGGAATCCCTGGTTGTGGGTACGCCCCCTGCCACTCGACCAGTCATTTGTGGACCGCATCATAGGCCTATGGAGAGAACTGCCAGATGGCTTGGTCGTAGATGGCAGCGATTGGAATGACGTAATGTGTCCAGAGAGAGATAGATAGCGTGCGGAAACGGGTGGTGTGGACATATGGGCGCCTCAGTTGCGGTCACTAGTGGGAGGAGTGGGGTGGACAGACACATAGAGGATTTACCATCTGGTAGCGGCCAGATACAACTATTACTCTGAGGCAAATGGCTCCTTTTCTTGATTAGATCGTATGTTGTTGCCGGCTGGCTCTATACATAGAGTGTCAGGGGTAGACATACTACAGAGAGGGCTGTTGGTTCATTCCCCAATGCATTGTGGCTTCATACGGGCCCGCGGTGTCCCATGTTTAGATGACGACTGTCACCCTGGCACCTAAGGAACCCAATATATTGGGCACACATGTGCTGTGGTAGAGTACCTTGCTTTTAATCTTGGGTCCACCTCCACCCGGAATGTCTTATGAGAAGCGATGAAGCCTAATCTCAGTGGTGAAGGTATTAGCTTCTGTACAGCCAAGCGTAGGCATAGAACCCAGGAACTGTCCCGTCTGGAGGCACAGCTGTCTGATCTGGAGGAGCATAGCTGTGGTGTGGGAAGGGCAGCAGCATGCAGACAGCTGGGCTTGACTCAACAGACTTTTCAACTGGTGCTCCTGAAGAAAGACAAGTGTGCATGGCAGGCGTCCAAAAGCCGAATATATCAATTTGGGCGACAAGTCCAGTATAATGTTGCACAGGCTCTGCCGGACATCCCTGGCGATTCCTCCGGTTCCAATTATTCATGACAGATGGAGTGATATATTATCTGACCCCGCAGCGGTAGCGCACAGCTTCACAGAGTACTATGAAACCCTTTATGCAGAAAGCGAGGTCATCACAGTAGCCCAAATTGACAACTTTATAACTGCTTTGCCCCCTAGATCCCTTTTTCGGCGTCTGCCAGAGGACATCAGGAAAGTCCGAAGAGTTAACTGCGGCCCTGGCGGAACTATGTCCTGGGAAGGCCCTTGGACCCAATGGGTTAGCCTGCAAATTTTGAAGAGCATTCATGCCACAAACTGAATCACACTTGCAATCAGGATGCGCTCAAAGAGATGTGTATGCCTCCTGCTTGGCGACATGCAGAGATTGTCATGTTTCCCAAGCTGGGACACCCTCTTCTTACTTCCCAATTTCTCATATAAACATAGAGGTCAAGCTTCTTGAGAAGGCCCTAGAATAGAGACTGATAGTGCGTATGCCATATCTGGAACACCCAGACCAGGCAGGTGTTATGCCTTACCGTACTACCCGTCAAACATACATCGTGCATACAATGCCATGGCCCTCTCGGGTTGTTTGGTCCGACCGGCAGCGCTTTTATTAGCAGACATCAATAAGGCCTTCGACCCTACAGGCTTGAAATACCTGTTCGCCCTTCTCTGTGCCTCAACATGGGGCCCAGATATCAATCTCATGTCTGTGTGGCAGGGGCAATTTCTACGTGTAACACAACAGAATTGGGGAGGGTCCAAGGGGAACTGTATTTAGAGACCATACAAGCCAGTCTACACCCCCAAATTAACTGGTCACAAAAAGGAAAAGAGACTGATAGCAGTCTGTGTTAAACCCTCAGGATTGAAACAAAAAATCTAATTGTTAGAAGGTGTGTGTGTGTTAGAACCTAGAGGTGTATGAGTGAGAGGAAATGAATCCCATCAGCCCACCCATATGGCGGAGTATCGTCATCTGGGATTAGGAGAGATCAAAGTCCAGATAAGGAGACACACCTGATTGAATTGTGTGTGTACTTCTCCAATTCTCCAAGACCAAACCAGATGGATATACGTGGGTATCTATGGTGTGGGACAATAATCCCAGATGACGATACTCCGCCATATGGGTGGGCTGATGGGATTAATTTCCTCTCATTCATACACCTCTAGGTTCTAACAATTAGATTTTCTGTTTCAATCCTGAGGGTTTAACACAGACCGCTACCAGTCTCTTTTCCTTTTTAGGGGCAATTTCTACCCCATTTCCGTTTAAGCATGGCACCAGACAGGGCTGCCCGCTGTCCCCCATGTTGTTTGCCTTGGCAATGGAGCCGTTGACTGCATGGGTCCGGGTAAATGCTCAGGTATGGGGCTTCGAGCGGTCCCTCAGCTTGTTGGATAGAATAGCTCGATACGCGGACGATGTCCTGTTTTTTAATGATAGACACTGCGGCCTCTGGACTCCGTATTTTGCTCACAATGCAAATATTTGGCGAGACCTCTGGTCTATATATGAACATGTGCAAGTGCACACTGCTGCCTCTTGGGGGATCGCCGGACGATGTGTGTGCGACGGGGCTCTCTATCGATGTTGACTGGTTTAAATACCTCGGGTTGTTCTTGGCACCTGCCCCAGATGTCTCCTGGAAAGGCAGTTTAGCCCAAATGCTCGAGCGGGTTAGGACAGAGGTCAAGTCCTGGTCACAGTTGCTCGGGCACTATTTGGCAGATCAGCAATCTTTAAGATGGCCTCTCTCCCCTGTCTCATGTATAAGTTACAGAATTTTCCATACCCTGTGCCTCCTGCCTGGTTCGGAAAGATCACTGCCTTAATGGGTCCATTCCTGTGAGATGATGGGGCCCACCGGGTCGCCCTCCGAACCTGCTTCCAGGTGACTTACTGTGGTAGCATCGCTGCCGCAGACCTTCATTCCTACCATGCCGCATCTCAACTCAACGACTGGTGGTACAGTACATGTGATGACCCGCTAATGCTGTGGAGAGGTGGGTGAAGTGAGAAACGTCCATATGTTACTTACTATATGGCAAATCGAATATTAGTGCTTTTCCCCCCTGTGACTCGAACTGTGGTTCTGGAATGGCAAAAGACCCTTCAGAGAATGGGTTGGTCGTAGCGGTTGATGAAAGAAACGCTGCTTTGGAGGGGTGATTTCCTCCCGCAAGTGGTGGGGCTTGGGAGGCTTTCAAGAGTTGGATCGTATGTGAACAGGGAAGCCACAAAGAGTACATGGGCTGGATACTCTTCATTACGAGTTTCCTAGCTACAGGATGGTTTCACTGTACCAAAAGATGTTTGGTACCAAACATCTTGTCTTCATAAATCCTCACTGATCCCAGTAATGAATTTATTAATAACTTCACACAGGAGATCCTTTAGAGGATCCCCTGGAACCTACCAAGCATAGCCATAGCCAGCCTACCATCACCAGACATGTTTCTGGACCTATGGGGTGAGAGCCAGTGCTCTCCGGATCTACGAACAAAGACTGTTCCTGGCACTGGTGGTCACACCTTCCCCCTCCCCCTGCGGGATCTGCCTTGCAGAAGCATAAAGATTCAAAGGCCACCTTTGAACCCCGCCCTCAGCAATCTGCTGTTAGATTCAAGGACGAAAGGAAGAGACGGACAAAGACCACTGCCGGGTCAAGAATCGAGCCCTGCCGCAGAAGAAATTGGCGACAAACCCTGCTGCTGCTAAGGACTCGACAATTGCAATATGAAACCTTCAAGGGATCCAAGAAACCCCAGAGACCCTCCAACCTGTGGCAAATTGCCAAGAGCCTCCCTGTGGTCCCCGTAATCTGCCAGTAAAGAAGATCATCGTGGAGAGGAAGGGCATGGACTGTGTTGACGGAACTCACCACCAACGAAGCAGTTGCAGTGACCAAGGTTTATTGGTTCACCAGTCGGGTAACAGGCCTCGTCAGCATATCCACTAGACGGAGGGCTCCTCACGGCATAGTGACAGACGCTGGCAACAGCCCTGCTCCTGGGAGCCTGCACCCTCCAACTGGTGGCGTTGACTGTGCTAAAGCAGCAGCATATATAAAGAAACTTGTTTTTATACAAATTGGTCTCAGATTTATTCTTAAGTGTGTGTCTCATTTCTTGCCTTTGTGTGTGTCAACAAATGCTTAGCACAACCACTGGATAAGCCTAACTGCTCACCCCCACAAGCACAAAATAGAGCGTTATTACTATCTCTTTTACCTCAGAGCACCTTTTGGGAATTCAGTGAACTCTCTACATAGTGTACTTCATTTTAGTACACTGTACAGAGTTGGCATCCTACAGGGGTCGACTGAGACAAGTAAGGAAGTGGACTAAAAAATATATTACAATCCTCAGTCCATGAGTGTCTAACAAGCTAACCCTAAGAGTGTCTCAAGGGGTAGCTTTATTGATTCCTTATATCATAAGTTTCTGGACAATTGTGAAAAAAGACCAAAAAGAAATACTTCAACTACAACATCCTGTTGACATTATGTGATTTAGTTATTTGTGCAGGGGATTTTCATTTCATTTTTCACTACTGTTTGTTTTTACTAATGTACATTGCTGTAAGATGAGGTTATTTTGTGTAACATGATAAATGAAACTGCTTTACGAGACATAAATAATATATGATTTATGATTACACACAGGATTATTGTGCTGACTTGTGTATTTTGATGAAAGAAGGCTCTTTGATAGCTGCTAGGGGTCTTAGTATGTTCTGATGTTTATGATTGATCCCTCCACCACTCTGGCTTTACAGGATCCAACCGTATATTCTCTATTGTTTCCAAGGGTTAGTTGGCTGACCTCCTGTGTGAGTTACAGAGACACAACAATCATCCAGAGGCCTTCTTTTTACACACTACCATGACCAGGACTGCACTGGACTTGCAAGTTACTGAGACCGCACTGTATACTTCACAGACTATATACAGACATCAACACGAGAGAACGTGTAACACATTACTGATAACATTGATCCATTTGCCACCATAAGGAAGCCCCAGCCAGGCCTGCGTGCCGCAAAACGGCGAAAAACGTGTTGGCTGTTGGATTTTTCAGGCGACCTGGTTCAAAGCTAGAACCAGCAACCTCATTCATCTTAAATAAATTAGCATACCACAAATAATATCTGGACTTGTGAATCTTCACACAGCAAGACTAAGTGTATAAATTCATGTGATCTGACCTCTTATTCTTCTATGATTCCTATGCACTAGTGGAAAAGCAGTATCTTCAACTTACTGAACCCAAAAGAATACTTTGGAAAAACATTACACCGGAAAGTAGGTACTTAACCGCTTTCTCAATTATGGGGACACAGCGTCACTTCTGGCATCTCCCCCAGGGATTCAAGAATAGTCCAGGGTTATTTTCAGCCAGAGTAACAGAGTTACTACAAACGTATGATGATGAGGCATTATCTTGTGTCGATGACATCTATCTAACAGACGACGACTTGGACAGGCACTTGAACAGGTTGAATACCATTATTCTTGGATTCGCCTCTGAAGGGTATAAATTCAACTTCAATAAATCACGAATTGCCCATTTAAACAACCTTTTCTTAGGATACAAATTATCAAGTGAAGGCAAAAGCCTAGCATCAAACTTCCTGGAGAAATGTGCGTTGCTCCAACCTCCAAAAATGCTGAGAAACCTACAGTCAATTCGAGGTTTCCTGAATTTCGGAAGGACTTACATTCTAAATTACGCAGAAAGGATTAAACCTCTACGAACTAATCAAACCTGATTTCAAAACAGTTAATTGGACTCAAAAACACACAGAAATTTTGCGTTCAGTGCAAACAGACATGTTAGCAACAACACATTTACAAACACGCATAAACGTACGCAACCTAGTCATCCGAATCATTCCAGGAAGATGCAGATTCACTTACTTAACCTTTAATGAGGGAGAAAAAGTACCAGTACTTATAAATCACACTCGTACACACAAGCTGAAACCAAATTCACTTCCACAGAAAAAATTCTGACAGCGGTTCAAACTGCAGTAGCAAAAGAGAGCCCTCGCGCAGGATAAACGCATCATGGTTGTTACACCTGTACCTGCTTTAGAGGCAGTGACAAAAGCGAGCATTCCAAATGCTAACGCATTACATCCAAGATGGATACAATGGGTTAATTCTCTTGCTGCAACAGATGTTGAATACGTTTTTGACCCCTATTTGAAAACACAAGAATTTCTACAATACGAACAAGAATGTCCACTGCCTGCTGAGATTCTGCCTCTATAAAAGTATGAATGTATCATTTACACTGAGGGTTCAGCACAACCCGCAATTGGGGGTAAACAATCTTATAGTGCTGCGTGCGCGATCGTTAAAGGTAGCTGGCGCAATGATAAATTCTGACCTATGGTCACAAAAACTCAATCTCTCGGAGATTGTACAGCTCAGCGAGCTGAACTACAAGCATTCAAGATGGAGCTTTAAAATACCGATCGCGAATTCCCCACACTCAGTGTGCGATTCCTATTTTTGCGTTCAATCTTACAATGAATACTTGCAGAACTGGATTCAAAACGGTTTCAAAGATGCAAAAGGTGGCACAATCAAGCATAAATTGCTTTGGGAACAGGTAGTTCTGTTAGAGAAAAAACTACAAAAGACTCACGTGATACATATACGGAGTCATCAGCGTGATGGCGTTCACGTTACAGGGAATTCATTGGCTGATGAAGCTGCGAAAGCAGCTGTGCAAAAGGCTTCCGTAGCTGCAATCACTCGTTCTAAAACGAAAATAGACTGTGAAATAATGCTAGCTGGCAATGCCACGAGCAAAGGCAGCGGTGCAGCGTTTCCTCAAAACTATCTACTTGAATACTCATACATAATTGATTCAAACTCTGTTCCATTTGCTCGAATCCCTGGAGTGGGGGATAGAGTAATTCCAAACAGGAAACGTAGAGTAGCTTTCATACATGAAGCACATATGGGAGAGGGTCTGATACATCAGGGGATCTCTAAATCTATAGTAGAATTAAAGGAGACGTACTGGTGGCCAGGGATGAATGGTCACATTCATACATTTGCAAATAATTACCATGACTGCAACAGAGATCGCAGCAGAGAACACCGTCAGATACCTAACTACAGTGTAGCCAGCCCAGTACAGACACCGTTGTTAGACAGCATTAGACTTTCTACACGCAGACGTCCCTATGGACAAATGCGGTCCCACAACTATTAGGACAGATTCATTTGGATGTGGCCTCAGCGCTCGGCTGACGCACAAACTGTTATAAAAGATTTGCGGGTCTTTATCGGCACATACGCAGTCGGCACGCTACATTCTGACCAGGGTCCTGCGTTTAGCTCAAAAGCTTACAAGGAGGCCATGGCCCATATGGGTGTTGCATTGCGGTATTCGAATCCATTCTATCCTGAGGGAAATTCGGTAGTAGAGAGAAAAAAACGGGACATAAAGCAATCTATGACATCTAAGGCATTAGGCTCGGGTGGGTGAAACATCTAATAAGTTTCCAACGTAGTCTTAACAATCTGCCAAGAAGTTCTCTATGGGGAAATCACTCCATATGAAATCCTTTTTGGAACTAGAATGATTGTCCATGACCTTGATCGTCACACTTCAGTAGGATTACAGAAACCTTTTGATATCAAAGATCGTTTGGCTGTTTTCCAGGACATAAATGAAATACGATCCGCACAGAGTAACATACTCTTGAAGCCAACAACCACTGAAGGGCAACCACCCGTCCCAGCAAGGCCTGCCTGGATTCCAGAGACTGGGGATCTAGTCAGAGAAAAGATCGCAGACAAAAAGGAATTTGGGCCTTCTTACAGACAACCAGTACCTGTCTTAGCAGTCCACGGATCAAGAACAGTGCTATTGCTGCCCCTTGCTAGAAGAAAGGAGAACAGGTTTGTGTCCATGGACCTGGTAAAACCACATCATGTGGCCGATCATAAGTAGTGAGCCAAGTGGTCTCCAAAGATGTAGCAGACGACCAAATATGGCTACTATCCAAGAGGTTCCAACTAAGAGACTCATCACCTTTGAAGATTCTGCAGTGCGAAAAGAAGGGCTATGCAACAAAGCCATGGAACTTGTGCCTCTTGAAACCCAAATAACAGTTCGTCAAGAAACACCTGTCTACAATGATATAGCATCTGACTATACTAATATGACAAGTGAACAAGTAGTTCCAGCGATTTCAGCTAATCCTGATGCAATCCCTACGATTGACAGAACTGCCTCTGGCTATTTCATTAACTTTGATACGTATTCCGAGGATCCTAGTGAGCCTGAAACAACGCCAGCTAAAATAACTTTAAAGAACAAGCAACAGAACGTTTTCATCAACTGGAAAAGACTTATCTGGTTTCACCATGGATTAAACTTTGGATTGTGATAGGTGTACTTTTTCTTCTACTTTGGTTGACTATGGCAATTACTTTGGGAATGCTGATAAATGGAAGATACAGTAAAAAGGACACAGGAAGTAAGAACATCAACTTACTACTCAAGCCACACAAATCATTACATCCTGAACAAAGAGACTTGTCATCAGTGAATATCACAGCCGTTCATATACCGGTTGGTATAGCTTGGGACAGAACTGATTATGACATCTTTGGTCCTGCGGAGATGTTGAAGATTCCACACCAATTCAGAGTTTCCTTGAGTGATTTTGTTTCATCTAGTACCTTTTCTGATGATTGGGACTTTGAGATTGTTAATAATATGATGTCAGACTTGGAAATGTCTGCAGAATTTACAAATCATGAATACTTAAAAGGTTCATCAGATTATGAACAACTGTATTGTCATAATCAAAGGGTATCTCAAAAACATTTTATGACAAATTTTAATACTTTCTTGGTTTTAATACCTCTAATCTAGAAACATTCTACTTTAAAAATGTTAATAAAGACAGGAATGAAAAGTATGTTGACTAATACTAAGCAAATCTATTCTGCGGCCTTTTATGCTCAATTGTCTACCTTCGGCTTCGACTTTTGGAAAAACAACATTGAGACAAAAACTGTCTGGGGCACAAAAGGATGTGGCAGGTGCAGGGATTAGAAGCCTTATTTAGAGCCTGCATCATCCCTGAACAAATAATGTTTTTAAATGACACTGTTCAACAGACATCTTGTCTTGGCATAGCTAAGATAAAAGATTTAAACAAACGGTCCATACCTACACCTACACCTTATAGTAAGAACACTACAGAGAGGGTGGTAGACACAAATACCATTTTACTTAACAACAGAACAGATCCTGATTGGAAAAAATGGTTAATTTGGCCCACAGACACAAAGAGTAGGCCAGACCCAAGATATGTCCAGAGACAACAACCAGGGATAGTAACATCATACATCATTCACTTTTTTAGCGCCAGGATGCCTGACAGGTGACAGTGCGCTCTACAAATGCAATAAATAAATACAGTGTAGGAAAACTGTGCCTCGAGTGGCTACAAAAATCTACATTGAAAGAAGTGAAACAACAGTTATCTTTTCTTAAAGATGGCGTTGACTTGAGGGACTTCTTACAAGGACCTAATAGACCGCGTCATGAACTGTTTCTGAGAAACTGCGTCATAAACGTTTCATATACGCCGGTATCTATGCTGCTTATAATGAAGCATGGAAAATCACGCAAATGGAAACTACAGAACGAATACAAGAAATTGATTGTATTAATTTAGAGAAATCTCTCTCTGTAGTTGACAATGGGTTAACAACTCTGTCATCCAGAATATATTCTTTGGACTGCATAGTATCCCCTGCCATAGACATAATGGAACAAGACTTGGTCTTGTTTCAACATGGTCAGCCGCAATTGGGTTCTATAATGCTATTAGGCTGGACGTTACAAAATCTTCGTTCAGGCTATGTGCCTTGGCGTCTAATCAACACCACGTCATTGTTTTCTGAATTTAACCTTACAGATAAACAAATCTCTTTGGCACAGAGGGGAGCAGACTATACAGTGCTGAGCATTGAAAAACTGGAAAGATTACCATGAACTGTTTTTGAGAAACCAGCGACAGAATGGATAATATACGGCACATTCACTCTGCCTGTGACGATTTTCCATTTTCAGTATTGCTTAAAACATATACCAGCAGGCCTGTATGAAAGGTTGGGTAAAGAATACATCAAGACATCCTGGGATTTACCTTATACACACAGATGTTGGAGTGGGGGGAAAGAAGTGTTTCTTAGTGGTACAAATTGTAAAAACACACTTAGCGGTTCTCTCCTATGTCAGGCTATTAACTTACACGGGGCCTGCGATGGTTCCTCAAACAACTTATCCTGCCACCTGCAAGGTTCACCAGCTGCGGTGATTAATCCAATTTTTAGGCAACTTTCTAATGGAAGTTATTTAATGTTAAATGATCACAGCTGCTGTGGCATATTGCCAGGAATAGCATATCTCGTAACTGTGTCAGCAAGGGTCACTTGCTGTATGCAAGTCTTGTTTCCTTAAACCAAGACAGACGGGGAGTTGCTGTGATGGCCTTCAGTGAACATCTCTTCTATACAAATTGATACTTTAAGCAGAATGAAAGCCATTCTTTTACAAAAAACTGTGCCACTGACCTCGTCCAAAGAGACGTATGATCTGCAAGTTGAAAGGACTTCTGCTGAGATACATGCGCTTTTATCGACAAATTGCCCTATACATTTCTCAGAAATGTTAGGTCGTATTTTAACATGTCTGATACGAGTGGTATTGTACATGTATTGAAGACAATTTTTCCGGAACTGTTAGCACCCTTTCAAGCAGTCCTAGGAATATTTCCAAACTTCGTGCACTCGGTGTTTGGCAGACTGCCTCTCGTTTTGGGATTCGCTGCAGGGATACTATTTTTGCTCCTTCTGCTCTGATATGGCAAGCCAATTCACCAACGACACCCAGTTCACAGTGGAGAACACTCTTCTTGCAATGAGGTGTGGTGAGCGCATAATCCAAATTTTGGGATTAACTTGTTTAAGGGAGCTGAATACCACATGGTTTCTATCATTCAGAACAATCTGCCAAGATTGCATCTTATTTATTTATTTATTGATTTAGAAGGTTTTGTATAGCGTGAACAAGACCCTTGCGGGTATCAGACCGCTTTACAGGGCAAATATAGGATGACAAATACATATAAAACCCAGAGTTATGAGAGTACAGTACTGATCAAGAATGTAAAAGTAACAGTTCAAGTGAATTTAGACAGGAGTATCGATTTCACTTCTTTTTTTCTGCGATGCCGGCTATGTGGAGAAGAATGCATGCTAGACATCTGTCTGACACTCCCATCAGTCCTGCCAACGGAAGTTGATACTTTGCTTGGACCAGTGACGGCTCATGCACTGTGTTATCCCCAGCAGCTACCAATCCTGATGACGGCATTCGTTGAGATCTCACAGACACAACATGCTGACGATGAGATAAGTGATGCAACAGGCGCACAGGTAACATCTACTTCGAACATTGCTAATGTGACTGACGCTGACGGCGATGCTTCGTATCTGTGTACTATTGACTTTCTTAACGAGGTAATCCAACTTTCACCTACAATGATAGACAAATTCTTCACAGACTTAGAAGATGTGATTAACAATGAAACTGACTTTTGAAGTTGGCACGCAGTGTTCTGAGAGACTCTGATTTCGACCTTCATTTTTGAAAACAAACTTCATTTTCTATGATCGGACTTTTTTTCAAATTCGTATTTTTGTTTTGGCTCAAAGTAATCTGCTTAAAGTAGAACTATTCATAGAGAACTAGAAATTCTTTGAAAAACTTCCAAGAGACGATATTTGACCTGGTCCACATTCAAACAATATATATATATATATATATATATATATATATATATATATATATATATATATATATATATATATATATATATATATATATATATATATATATTCTGCCATGAAATGGTCTCGACCTTTTCTAATGTATTTAATAGCCATTTCATAAATTTATTTTTCGTGATTCATTCGGATAGCATTTTCAAATGTCAAACTATATGCTTTGAATGACACATTGCTTTAAATGCGTACAGCACAAATGCTCTTATTGTGTACAACCAGTACCAATGCATTTTTATGTATTTTGGGTGGGCTTTTAACACATTGTTTAGATAATGTGTTTTAGAACTTAGTAATGCCATACATAGTAAAATGGAGTGGGTGTTGTGGGGCGCTTTAGGCTCCGAGTGAATTTTACCGATTCATGCCCTTATATAGGTACAATTCAAATTGCCCTAACATAGGCATAGAAATCATTCCCTCATTTAGACATAGCCCATGCAGACCAAATACAGGCATGGCTACTTCCACCCGTACCAAACATCACAACGATTTCTTGGGAAATCGGCTTAAGCAGTTAGGAAACCTCCCCTTGCTCGAATATTGATTTGTCCAAGAACTCACGTACTTTACAAAGAACTACTATTCCCTAGGGGTTCTTTCCTGACGTTATCATGCCCGACTTTACGTCAAACTAGTCAGCTTCAAGGTATAAATATGCCTTCACTTGCTCTAGCAAGACACAGTGGTTCGGAGCACTTCGACTATCTACTTGCTCAACGCACCTCGCTACAGCAAGTGCTGAAGGAAGTCGACCCTCCACCTGACGCACTGATCGAGAGGCTGCCTTTCTCTCGGCGAGAATCCAGCTTCAGTGTTTCCAAGCTCCCCTTGCGGGGTGTTGGGAAATCGAGTCCCGAGACAGAAATACCAGACCTCCTTCATTCTAAACTAAGGTATGGAGCTGATTAGAACCTAGGAGAAATCTTGGATAGATTCTTGGCAAAAACTAAACCTATGCTACACAATACTTACTTCTTCCCTCGTACTAAACTTAGGTTAGGTACATTGGGGTAGGCGTATTTTAGAAGCACCAGTTGAGTATTTTTAGTCATTGTTATTTATGTATGTATTTTTTATGGCTTAGAAACCATACAATGCTCTTACAGTATTATTTTATATTACTGTTCACGTTGTACACATTATATTTTGCAGTCTGCCTAACAATTGTAGCAGTTCACTTCTCTTGCATGTGAAAGAAGACTGTTCAATAAATCCTTTTTATTGGAAACGCCTGTCTCTCTATTTCTCTGCACCTCTGTAGAAACATAGCAAGCACGATTGACTTAGTGAAACACTTATCTATTGTTCCCGCGACTCTAGAGATATATTTCTTATTCTTGGGACACAAAGTTGTCATGGTTATGCGGTTGTCAGAAACTAATCCCTTCTTGTTTATTCGAGAACGTTTCTAGTGACCTCTGAGCTAGCTGGCACTCACTATTAAGTTTAATATATTCGATAGAGACCTAGCCGACCTCAGTCCTATGTCTAATGTATAGGATATATTATTCCAATGCGCAGAGCCTATTGGGAATATAGGAACTACACTACACTGTGGTAGCCAATTCAGGGCTCGTAGGTAATGGGTGATGTGATCCCTTTTTAGGTCAAGCGTAGCAACAGCACGCAAGCGCTGCTGGATTCTGATTCGTAAATAGGCTTGTTAGTCCCTCCTTTGTACCGCCTTGTCTGCATTTGTTACCGCCCATAACGACTGCACCTTTTACTTGGTTGTTACACGGTCTGCATTATAAGTGGGTGAGCACTATTTTGTTTATTGACACTGATGGGGACAATGCTGGCTGCTTTTCTTTGTATTTACATGCTGAGCGCGGCGCCCGCTTCAGGGACACTGTGCTCTCTCTCTTTTTTTTTACTTACATAAGCGCGGCGCCCCCTTCACGGACACCGCGCTAAGGTCACCAGGAGAGGCTGCTGCTATCAACATGCTTCCGCTTCTTCGCTGCCCACTCCCTCAGCCAGTCCGTGCCTGCCCCCTCTAATGGCATCCTCCCTTCCTCACATGAGGGGGAAAAGCTTTGGGCTAATCTTAGTGAGTGGAAAAAAATCTAGGACTTGGAGCGTAAACATGGCGGAGCAACCGGTTCCTGATGCGGCAGCTCAGGTGAACAGGAGCGTGCCCGTGCTGTTCTGCTTCTTGGTCTTCACCTGGCACTCTGCCGTACCGCATGGCTCCGGATATGAAGTGCTGATCCAGACGTTCCTCAGCTTGTACGGAGACCGGATCGGCGTGCAGCTGTGGTATATGCCGTTGATGGATCAAGGTTCCGTGGGAAACTTGCTCGGATGCAAACCTTCCTGTTACAACTATACTAACATTATTAAACCTGTGTGCTGTGAATTTAACCTGCATTCATTACATATTGGGAAAGATAGAAGCTTGTCAATGCCTAAACGCATGCTGCTGATACTTAACCCGTGTAACTTATGCTTTAAACTAGAAATAGTACCTGCTTGCTGTATTTTTAAATGTTGCTTTTCTTGCTGTACACCTCTGCTTAATAGAGGGGTAGAGTAGAGGTGGGTGGTAAACACTGAGAAACTAATTTCGAAGTTCTAATGTCTTTCTTTTCTGCTGTTTATTATTAGTACGTATTTGGGCCTGTGGAGTGGAGCCGCCTGAGCACCGGTGCCTACATCACGCACATGCGCAATAGAAGCGCCCCGCGACCTAGTGAACTTGCAGCTGTACTACAGCCAAGCAGTCAAGGCTGGATATCCTGAGAACAGCACATTAAAAGCTCCTTTTAAGACTTCTATAATATTAACAGATACATTGTTGCAAATGTGTACAACTAGTTCATATGAAAACTAGAACTCTGAATAATAAACTAACGGGTGGAGCCCCAAACAATATGCCATTGAAAAACTGTCGAGTCAGTAGTGGAATGATCTCGACACCCCTAATTGGTCCACTCAGAATCCATGCCTTCACCAAAATGTGACATTAGAGGGAGGGTTATGAGGTAACGCAAGGTATAACTAGGGTAGTTTTAGTTATAGAATTAGAGCGAGAGATACCAGATGTCACAGACGCTGAATCCACGCACGGAGACTCTTTGAATGCAGACTCTATTGAAGGGAACTCTAAATTGCTGATGCTGATTAGAAGAACATTTGCGGAAGAATCCTTGAGGAGGGAGATAGCTGGAGAGAGGGAGCGGCGCAGGTCGTCGGAAGAATAGAAGAGGCCCAGCTGTCCTGTCCTGATCCTATCCCGAGTCCTTTTCCCCCTGAATCTTGTCTCGGGAGGCCCCCTCCAGTCCCTTGGCTAAGGGATTGGGTTTCCAGTACCCCACTTAGGTAAATATATTGATTGTGCAAATGATCTTATGTCTATGTACTTTTGTCCTTTTCTCTATCCACTCAAAATAATCTGATTTGCAATCTTCTATTTCTGCCATATTTTTATGATTGTTTTCTCCTTGAGTGATTTAAAGGATTCACTGTATTTTGAAGTGTTCACATTTTAAGAACATTTAGATAAAGATTTAAATTTCCTACTGAGTCTGTGGTTATTAGAGTACTGTGGTTATTTGTTAATAGAAGATCAAAAGTCATTAATGATCGTGAACACCTAGATTAACTAGCATAAAGGTTCATCAGTGATTTCAAGGAGATTGGTTTGTTTCATGAAGGGATCAGGTAAGAAAGTAACTGATTCTGGAAGAGTGGAGAAATAAACTAAATCAGAGCAGGAACAAAAGGGTAAACCTGGGGAAAATCATCAGGGGTGAAACTAAATTGATAGAATAAGGGCCCAGGTAAGTAGCAGTGAGTAAGTAAACTGCCTTTGATGATTGTGTCATAGGTAACCACCAACTTTCTGCTCCATCACCATCGACCGCAAACAAGAACAGAAGTCTGCACATCCCCCTTGCAATATCCTGGTAGAAAATCAACCTGCCCAAGCACAAATCAATCCTTTAGATTAGCAGTCTAGACACCCAGGCTGGCAACCAGCGAAGAAGAGAATTGTGATTTTGATACGGACGGGAAGGTCATGATGGAGATCGAATGATCATGCCTCCCCCAATGTCCCAGGAAGACATTGTGACTGCCATGAATACTATAAATTACCTCCAGCTATCCATCCAAGCAAATAAAATAAATTGACTAATAACCTCAAGACCACACGCCACAAACTAACATTATTATATGTCATGAATGACCTGATCTCCTCATCAGAAGGCTTCCTCCTTCAAGGCATTCAAACTGTGATCCTGCATTGGCGATGCAAGAGCACAACTGGCCCACGTGGGCCATCATGGGATTCCTGCATGGGCGATGCAAGAGTGCAACTGGCCCACATGGCCATCATGGGATTGTGAAAATAAAAAAAGACTACAACGAAATATTGTACCTGCATTTACATGACCTTGTGGAAAACACAGTGAAAGAATGCTCACACAGCCAAACATCGAGCTGGCCGGAGCCCTCGCTGCCCATTTTCACTAAAGACATCCTGAATGCTCCATGGGTCTGAGTTAGGGGTGATTTTGGGATTTTCCCTGAAGGGGTGGCACACACTGATGAGACTGAACAATTACTCAAAATATGCAAAATTCCAAAAGAGAGAGACATCAGCATAGAAATGAATACCAAACCTTGGAAAATAATTGGCAGTCCTCATCAGCTCTAGTGAATTGAGAACAGACAATGGGCCATCATCTCGGGGACAAGAAACAGCCGATTTCCTGAAAAAGTTTCACATGAAAAATATATAAGTGACTCCTTGAAGCCCAGACAAATAGGCTGAAAGCTTTATGCAGACTCTCGCAAAAGTAACACAAATTGCACCGGCAGAAAATAAGAACATTGATCGAGGAATCAACTCAATCTTGAGGGTTTACTTGCTAATTCCTCACACCATCATGAAACAAGCTCAAAGCCCACTGCATGTGGAGAGAACGGTGGGAGACATCATTCCCCATCATCCAAGGTGGACACCAACCCCAGCAGATGATGATGCCAACATGGTCAGATGAATCAAAGGCAAAAAGAAAGCCTGTTGAAGACACAACGCCAGACACCTTGATCTGTGTGTGAACAATCTGATGTTAGTCAAGGAGTGTCATCCGATGAGCAAGTTCCAAATCCCTGATTCACTGACTCCATGGAGGATCGCCCTTTTTCAGGAGCTATGGTGATGCTGGAATGAGGTCTAGGGGTGACATCATCAATAAAATAAAAACTGCTTATTCCTCCAAAATTAGTTCTTCGCGTGTGAGTTTGACCCTTTCATTTTAGTGCTACTTGATGCAACACAACAACATCTCATCTGCTGGACTTCTCTCTAGAGCTCTGCACAAGCCACGTGCTGCTCAGAAGTGTTGCGCCATCTGCCCGCCAAATCCACTCCCTGGTTGCAACTAGTACAGGCGTACAGCAGCATCCCAAAGCTGTTGCGATCCACAGGAGAAAAGTGGGCCAGGCAGTTACACTTGTGCTCAGGAATCTCGCTTCACTCCTCAAATCTCTAGGGGACACGGGCATTCCAAATTTTAAATCTCGTCCACATATAAATGTTGACCAGCAGGAAACAGTTTTTTCCACGCACGCTGATGGATCTGACTTACTCTGCACCAAACAGCCAGGCAGTCTTTGAGTTCCCACACCCCTGCTCCTCCACACATTCCTCATAAAAATGACTGAAGCCTTAATCATCAGTTCTTGAATCTGTGTTGAAACTAGGTGTAACTATTCTATGTGGTTCACCACCATCTTTATTTATTTCGTTAAGTGATCCAGAAGGCGTGTATCTATACAGGCTTTGTGGAGATTGTTTTGTTAGCTACACAACAGAGTACATCATTGAGAAGTATGATGTTTCATTGAGCTCTGTTAATAATGAGTTAGCAAGACCAGCCAGTAATCAAGCAGCACATATGTTTGTGTCACCTCTTGGTGAAGGTTTGGAAACTTATTTACAGGTTTAAGGATTGATATGAGGAGCCCTCGGGAATGCAGACCCTTCACAGGAAATCAAGATGTGGGGGGCAGTCTCTGCAGGTGTGGGAAGGTAGCTGAGAGGGCTGGAGTCAGCCCCTTCCCCCATGGCCCACAGGAACGGAGACATGTGTGGACAGACACCCTGGCCAACAGCGTGACCATGATGCAATAGTTCTAAAGAAATGTCTCTTTAACGTATTTCATAAATGAAAAATGACAATGATTTGATGACCTTGAAGCTTACCCCATGTTTTCAATGATAGACGACATGTTACCCATGACGCTGAGCCAGTGATGTTTATTGTTTGAATCGGTATCGTTACCAAAAAATGATAAATAAAGTCCTTAAAAAACAGATTGGAATGAGATTTAAGAAGACACGCAAGGAAGCCTCTGAAGACTTGAAGAAGGATTTGGTGCCCGGAATGAGTGACCAGTGACCTGGGCAGAGGTTTGAGGGTTGAAATGAGGCTTCTAAAGACTCGAGAGGATGCTACGGACTGGAGGGAGGTCATTGGAGAAAGGAGAGAGATTTCTTGGGACAAGGAGCAAATCTGAGGATCACAATGAGGTTTAAGACCTCTTCCTCGGACGGAATTTACTAAAACGTGAAGCCCGAATATGGCTTTCATTAAATTTCAATGATGTTTGGAAGCACTGAAGGGACGTTTTGAAGACTGGCAACGCAGTAAGGAAACTTTGAATGAGGACTTTTCCAGAACGTGCTTGTGTTTTCTGTGTGTTCAATGTACATTTTTAGGGCTTCAGGTAAGATTTAAAGATACAAATATGTTTTGTGAGGACAATAGCTCATTTCTGTAGCAATTATTACAGGACTCGGAGGAGTGTTCTGATGCCTCTCAGGGTTTTCTGAAAATGTAAGACAATTTCCTGATGACGCAAAGGAGTTTCCAAGGACTTAACTTTTCAGGGGAATCAAAGGTATTTCTATGGACTTAAGGGGTTCTGTGAGGATGCAAAGTGATTTTATGATGATCTGGGAGTTTCCTAACACTTCGTGTGAGCTCAGTAGTGGCATTTACACACTGCAGTAGCCAGGTCTGGTCCTTACACACTGAGAAGAGGATAATAAACCAGCCTTACCTGCTCAGGGTGCTTCCGACATCCTGCAAAAGAGAGAAACCAACACAGAAAAATCAATTTCCACAGAACATGTTAAAGATATGGCAGTATTTTTAGGAGTGAAACACTTAGAACCACATATGACATAGCAGAAACTGATATTCTGAATGGGAATGACACAGCACAGTGTCATTCTGAATGGAGTCACAAAACACAGCACATTCTGATATGTGGAATGGGTTCACTTGACACATTGTATGATGTTCTCTACAGGGTCACATGCATGGACATCATTTAGGGATTGCCAGGGGTTGGAGCTAGGACTCCTGGATTGCCCCTTGTGGCGCAGACACTGCTTGTGCGACACATTACTTCAGAGGTACCAAAATCAGTGCCAAGAAGACAGAGGCAGCGCGCCCTTACAGAAGCTGTGTTCCAGCTTCGTTTTCTGCCAAAAACCTATTACACTAATAGTGAATAATAGTTATTCACTATTAGTGTAATAAAAAAATGGAGCACCAAGATCTAGAATGTGAACTTAAGTGGCAGATGTTGCAAGTAAAGAACAAGTTACTTACCTTCGGTAACCTGTTCTCTGATAGAGACACAGTCTAGTCGCAGATTCCTTAACTTGTGAATTCTCCCCCCCATGAAAACATTCTAGCCCTAATGTAGTAGATGTAATTTAACATGAGGGTAACCTAAGGTATGTGATGGCATTAATTGCAAAATTCTGATACTGGAATATTGTAGGTAATATGTGGCATGCATTGCATATCATGGCACCCCTGGCAAAATGCTGGCCCTGGCACAATGGAGGTGTTTTTTTACCTAAGGGGCATCCGTAGCAAATTTAATGTAATTTTATTTATGTAGTTTATAAAGCGCATCCAAGAACATTTCTGTTATCAGAGCGCTGTACAATGGAAAATAACAGAGAAAGTACACAGGGTAAAACATGGAATCATAGGATGGTAGCAAAGCGCTGTACAATGGGGAATAGCATGGAATGTACATAAAATGACGCAAAGAGTCACAGGGTGATATCAATGAGCAAGACTATTCCAGGTAGCATGAGTTTGTGAAGCAGTGTACCCCTAAGTGATGATGATCGGAAGATCGGCTGCAACATAATTAGCAGTGGCATAAAGGTAAACGTTAGAATGTCATACAAGGGAAAACAACTAAAGTAATTGTCGGGAACAACTGGATTCAAGGTGGTACAATTCATTGAATCAGATGAAAGCATCGCTTTTTAAAAAAAAATTTAAGAGACTTCTGGAAGGGTTGGTCCTGATCTCCGAAGGAAGAAAGTCCCACATTTTTGGGGCATTTCCGGAAAAGGTTGGCTTGTAGGTTTTTCTTTTGTTAAATTTTTGGGGCTTCAGCAGTAGGGTGCTTGTGCTACGAGAAGATCTATTCCCACCCAATAGAACCAGTTCCTGGGCCCGTTAGCAAGGAGTGTTGTGGTGAATGGCTTTGTGCACCATGCATTAGACAAATCCTGGCCTCAAACAGTAGTCATTTCAAAGTTTGTAGGACACAGGTGATATCATTCCTTTTTTGTGTGCCTGTGATGAGACGAGAAGCCGCATTCAGGGTAGTTCTTAGAGTTTTCAGTAGGCCCACAGGGGTAGCATTCCATTAATCATATTTGTTGACCGCTATTTTGAGATCACCAGTGGGCAGGAAGGGTTTAAGCTTTCTTAATGAGTCAAGTTGGTGATTGGCCTCTCTAGTGGAGGCACTGACGTGGTTCTGCATGGAGAGGTTGCTGTCCAGTATAATTCCTAGGGATTTTGCGGATTCGAACATATAAGGTGATGCAATTTGCATGTAAAGCTGTGTATTGTCAGCATACATATGTTAGGATATGTTAGAGTTTGAGGATTTCAGTCAGGGGTTCCTTGTAGAAGTTGAACAGAGAGGGGGGAAGCGTAGAACCTTGGAGTTCGCCAATAGAAACTGGCATCTGGTTGGATAGGGTGTGGTTCATGTTGACTCTGAGGTCTGTTTTGCAGGAATGAAGAAAACCATTTTAATATGGAGCCAGAGATACCCATCCTGTGTTCTAAGAGGTTCACGAGAATCTCAGGTGTGACCATGTCAAACGCCACTGATAGGTCAAGTAGGATTAGTAAGCATGGACTCGTTTTGATAGAGTAAACGTAAAGCGTTGTCGACAATGTGGACCATGGCAGTTACAGTACTGTGACCCAGTCTGAAACCATATTGGTGTTGGAATTGGGCAATATGATGCAGAGTTGCTGATGAACAAATTTTTCCAAGTGCTTGGCTAGGGTTTAGAACCTGGAGGTTGGGTGGTAGTTATTGGGATCAGAAAAGTCAAACTCGGACTTTTTTAAGATACGGATGACTTGGCCACTTTTTAGGAAGTCTGCCATGGAGCCTTGTGTAAGAGAGGCGTTAATATTCCTGGTCTATAAGGGGAGCAGAAGGGGTAAAGTTTCATGGAGGAGTTTGGACGGAAGAGGGTAATTGAAGTGGTTAAAGTATTTTATAGAAGTCAGTAGTTTAGAGATGTCATTTTCATCAAATATGTGGAAGATGGACCAGGAAGTATTGTTTTTAGGTTTGAGGAGATAGCTACTAGGGCATTCTCCAGGTGACATGGAGGAGCCAAGTGGCGGGGCTTCAATCAGTAGGAGATTCACAGTGTTCCGTAGAACAACATTGATTAACTTTGTTCATTAAGTATAGTGCTCTTACTGATGCAAAAGTAGGGGTCTACTATAACTGTTTTTGTATTCAATGTAAGAATTTTATTTTTGAAAGTTTCAGTAGCATGTTTGGTTAGATTTGGAAGGTATTTGATATGGAACAAATTGTGTCCTGCTGGGAACAGTATGTGGTTCAATCTATTGATATAGGGTGGTTCCACGATAAGAGTTGAAGTGGAGAGATGAGAAGAAGTAAAGGAGGTTGAAAAATAAATAAGGAGGGGTCCGCTACAAGATGGCTGCCAATGTGAAAACAAAAGAAATGGCTACTTCTAGGTAAGGTGTGAGATGTCATCTTTTAGTTTTAGTCTGGTGGTGGGTAGTCCTATTTCGCTGCTTACGTACATTAGGAAGGGAGAGTGTTAAAGGATAGAATTGGGAGCCATCTTTGAAAGTGTAGGCAAAGCCAGCAAAAGAGAGTAGTGGAGAGGGGGAGAGCTTAGGTGATAAAAACCAAATGCAAATACATAGGATTGCAGCAAAAGACTTGTAAGTCCACTCCTGGGTCAAAGCAGCAGCATCGACCCATCGGACATGGGGTTGAAAAACACAAATAAACAAAAACAAAAGTGATGGTAGGTCCATAGCAAGTCAAGAGTATATAAATATGCTCCCTAGATGATTGAGGGCAGCCTCCCACACAGAGGTCGCTCACAGTGCACAAGCCGACTCACAGGTCGGGAGAGGCAGGAGTGCCTCCCTCTCGTCAACTATAAACCAGGGGGAGCGGTCGGGTTCAGGCAGAATGGGCTTGGCAGAAAGTTGGGGCCCCCTGCAGCTCAGGGCACCCCCACACCGCGGGAGCTGCGGGGGTCTGTGTTACGCCACTGCAACAAGCACGAGATGTCACCAAAGCAGTGCTCCGGGACCTTACATGCACCAGAATACCTCGTCCCTTCCGATCTCGCACTGGAGGGGCAAGGCCACCAGCAAGCCCAGAGGATCAGCAGGAGTCATGGTCAGGGAGCAGGGATTGGCATCGGCGCCATGCCAGGAAGGAGCTCCGAGAACGCGGAGGGTCAGGGGTCATTGGCTTGACACACCTTGAAAGTACTTGAATATAAATGAGTGTCTTTTCAGTACTGCTGACTTTTTAACACATTTATGTGAAAATTGGGCTTTTTAATAGCTCAAATTTTCTTTAAAGTATTTCTTGGTGGGACAATCTCCCTCCACCCCGAGCCCACGAGTTGAGGTCTGGCTCACCCCAATTCAGGGCAAGTATTACATTCCACCACTTTCAAAGATCAGGTCTCAACCCTAATACAGTTGGTTTCTAAAACGCCCATGTGTCTGTGCAGTCTATTACTAGCCTGCAGTTACTACAGAAATGCAGTGATGTCAACTATTGTAATGTCTTCAGGGTTAAGGTCATGTGATAACTTCCTTGGGACATTTAGCGTCAAAGTTCATATGATATCACTTCCTGTGATGTCATTAAGGTCAAAGAGTGTGATGTCACTTCCGCTACCCAAAGCATTTTGGTGAATCTACGTCCTTGGTCACACGACAGAGCCGTGGGTAATATGAATGAGCTCACTTGACACTGACTGATAGTCTAAAAAACAAGCATTTGCAATGCACTTAGTCTCACATTTGTGAAAGTTAGAACTATTGGCATTGTAAATTACAATGTTTTTTACTTATGTTTTTTTTGTTTGCAGTGGAGCGGATTAACAAAAGAGACAGAAGGGGAGAAGACAGTGTTCTAAGGTGGCTGTAAAGAGAAAGGTGTGAAGGGAATGGAGAGAGAGGGGCTATAGGGACTGCCTGGATGGAAAGCGTAGAACGGGAGTGGTACAAGGATGTGGTTTGACAAAGAGGAAAAATAAGTGGTTTGGGAAGAGAGTGACGGAGGCTGTGCATGGAGAATGGGTAGAAGTGACAGGGAGGGGTTTGCAGGGAAGTGACATGAAGAGGCTGGGCAAACAGGGACAGGGGGAGTTGAGTGGTTACCAGAAACAGGAGACACTGATTAGAGTAGAACAGAGGGTGCTGATAAGAAAGGTACAGGAGTGGGTAAGACAGTCCTGAGGCAGCCTGACAAACTTTTGAGGATTAGATTTGGGGGACTACGAAGCCTAGGAGTTAGACACGAACAGATTATTTTTGAAGGATAGACATTGTGTGAGCCCAGGCGCAAGGGCAGTAACTCGGCTGAGCAATGAGGGACGTGCAATATTATATTATTCGCATATGCATTAAAACCCTGTTTTAGGTTTAAAGTATTTTATTAAGGCACAAAAACACGGGGAGGGGAGCAGGAGGTCAAGCATACATACAATACAAGAAGCGGAACGTTGCAGCGAGTCAGAAGAAAAGCAGGGAGGCAGGAAGCCCCAGAGGGTAACTAGGCAAATACAAAAGGCAATAAGGCATTGTGAACGACCCCCCTGTTGACCCCCACTCCCTAAGCCAGGCCACACCCGAATAGCACCCCGCAACACAGTAAAGGAGAAGCATACCGTACCACCAACCCCCCGACCCCAGAAAGGAAGAAGAAAGGAGAGCAAAGGAGGAAAAGAAAGAAAACAATACCCCAACATCCCCGTCCGAAAGGCAGCAATAGGAGCATATGACCCCTCCCCCCGCCCCCAACCCCCGGCCCCCAATCCGCACATTCACTCCGCCGCAGCTGCCGGCGGCGTCAGCCTAAGGAGGCGCAAATACCGTGGACACGTGAGCTCGTGGAATTCCGTGGACAGCAATGCCAAAAAGGGGTGCCAGAGCTCCTCGAACTGGTCGACATTCCCAGCCACCGTTAGCGACATCTTCTCCATGCCCAGTACCTGCCAGAGTCTATGCAGCCAGCCAGTGATAGAGGGGGCAGTAGGGGTGCGCCAGAGTATCAGTATGTTCTGAACAGCTGAACCTAGCGCAATCGCAATCTGCCTGCCCCTGCGGGATTTCAGCGGGTACATCAAATCATTGGGGAGGCCTAGCAAGACATACGCGGGGAAGCGCGGAAGCTCTATCTCAAAATGCCTATCCACCTCATCTAAGACCTCCTTCCAATAGGCCGACAGCACCGGGCACTCCCAGAGAACGTGCGTGAGGGTGCCCTCCTGTCCGCAGCCGCGCCAGCAACCTTTATCGCCTATTTTGCGCATCTCATAGAGCCGCTCCGGGGTATAGTACCAATAGGTGGACACTTTAGTGAAGGTTTCCGTCAGCCCAGTATGGTACGCAGAGTGCCTCGCCCGATACGCAATCCTGTCCCACTCCTTGTGACTCAGGGTCCTACCCAGTTCCCTGTGCCAGCGCTCCCTCCCTGGGTTATGGTAATGAAACGGCGGGGGTTGGAGAAATTTATACAAATCAGTGATGAGCTTGGCGTCCGAGGTCCGGGTTACCAACCATCGCTCGTAGGGCGTGATTGAACGGGCAGCGACGTCACGCACTGGGGGTTGAAGAGCCCAGTGGCGGACCTGCATGTAACGCAGCCTGTCCCCCTCCGTCAGGCCAAACTCCTGTCGGAGCTGCTGGAAGGGGAGCACGCCCTCCGGCCCGTAGATCTGAAAAAGCGCCCTGCAGCCCGCACTCACCCAGTGGGAAAAAGCTCCCGGCTCCAAACCCGGGGCAAAGTCCGGATTATCAGCGATGGGAGTGAACGGCGATGGAAAGGTCGTGAGCTCACGCAGCTCGCACACCACGTCCCACACTCTCAGCGGGACTCGGGTGATAAAAGAGGCGTAGAGATTAGGCGGGCGGTGAGCGCGCCGCAGGAACGGGACCTCCTGGAGGGTACGGCCTGCGACTGCCTGGTCCTGAAAGAGCCAGTGTTTATCCGATTCCCACCGGCTCCACTCCACCAGATACCGAAGCTGCGCCGCCTGAAAGTATCTCCGGAGGTCCGGGACTCCGAGACCCCCCGCCTCCGGGGCCAGCATGGAGAGGACCCGCTTCATCCGAGGCTTACGGCCCTGCCACACAAAGCGAGATATGTCCGCCTGCGCCTGCCGTATCCAACCCACGGGGGGCTGGAGGGGCAGAGCGCGGAAGAGATACAGGATCTGAGGCAGTATCGTCATCTTCACCGCCGCGATACGGCCCAACCACGAGAGTAGGCCCTTGTTCCATCGGCCGAGTTCCTCTTTGATCTTTTTGCCCAGAGAGGAGTAGTTAGCTGCAACCATGGCAGGCAGGGAAGGAGCAAGCAAAATGCCTAGGTAAGGCACCGTGGAGGAGGACCACTGCAGAGGATAGAGACTTTGAAGGTCCTGCCTGGTGTCAGCAGAGAGCGACACATCCAGTGCAGCCGACTTAGTCATGTTCATTTTAAAACCCGCCACACGGGCAAAAGCGTCCAGTTCCTGGACGCAGGCAGGGAGCGACCGCTTGGGGTCGTCCAGGGTCAGCAAGACATCGTCCGCGTATAAGCTGACAGTGTGCGTGTATTGCCCCATCTTCACCCCAACAGCGTCCGGGTTATCTCGAATCCTCTGTGCAAACGGCTCCATATAGAGGGCAAAGAGGAGCGGCGAGAGGGGGCAACCCTGTCTCGTGCCGCGCTCAATGGCAAAGCAATTGGAGCTGTGTCCATTGACACGCACTGACGCAGATGGTCTTCTATAGCAGTTAAAGACCATAGTGCGGAACTTCTCGCCGATCCCCAGTTTCCCAAGGACCAGCTCGAGATATGGCCAATGAACCCTATCAAAGGCCTTCTCCGCGTCGATTGATAGCAGCATCCGCTCCCCCGGAATGCGTGAGGCCTTTTCCAGCACGTGCGTCACCCTCTTTGTGTTGTCGACCGTCTGCCTACCGGGTACAAAACCGGCCTGGTCTGCCTCCACCAGACCTGGTAAGTGTAAACCCAATCTGGCCGCCAAGATTCCGGTGTAAAGCTTGAGGTCCACATTTAGGAGCGAGATGGGCCGGTACGAGCCGCACAGGGTCCGGTCCTTCCCCGGCTTGGGGATAACCGACACCGTCGCTGAGAGAAGGTCCGGTGGGATAGCTCCCGGCTCGGAGAAGGAGTTGAACAAGCGAGCCAGTAGAGGCGCGACAGTGGGACAGAAGGTCTTGTAAAACAAGGCCGTATAACCATCCGGGCCCGGGGCTTTGCCGTGTTTTAGCCGTGCAATCGCGGAGATGACCTCCTCCACGTGAATGTCCCTCTCCAGGTGGGCCGCCTGGGAGGGGTCCAGGGCCGGAAGGGTCACGGACTCCAAATAGGCCTCAGCCTCTCCCGGTGGGGAAGGCTCCGCCGCGTACAGTTCCTCGTAAAAGGAACGAAAGGTATCTGCCACCTCCGCGTCACCGGAAACCGGGATCCCGTTCACTCCCACCAGCTCCTTCACCACATTGCGCTGCTGCGCAGCCCTGAGCCTATGGGCCAGGAGTTTACCGCACCTGTCTCCGCCGGTGTAAAAGGCATGCTTCAGGCGCAGCGCAGCATACTCCGCCCGATCCAGATCCAACGCAGAGAGGAGTTTCCGAGCCGCCTTCAGCTGCTTCCAGATACGAGGAGCCCCCGTCCGGCGGTGAACCTGCTCGAGCTCCCGAACCTGCGCTGTCAGTTCCTCCCTCTTGCGTTGGCGTTCCCTGTTTTCCGCCGAGGAAATGGAGATAAACTCCCCTCTGACGACCGCTTTCAAAGCCGCCCACTGCGTCGCCAGGGACGTGGCAGAGTTGTTATTGTGGGTCAGGTAGTCCTGGATGACCTCCTCCACTCGCTTCACGACCGATTTCTTATGGAGAAGCGTGTCCCGGAGCCGCCACATCCCCCTAGAGGGGGGGGCCGCCGGCCAAGCAAAGATTCCGGAAACCGGTGCGTGGTCGGACAGGGACAAAACCCCGATGTCCACTGCCGTGGCGGCCGAGCAAAGCGGTCCACTCACCAAGAGGTAGTCCAACCGCGAATACGTGCGGTGCGCGTGGGAGAAGTAGGAGTAGTCCCTATCGGTGGGGTGCAGGACGCGCCAGAGGTCATGCAGGTCCATTTCCGCAAGCTGGTCCTGCACCGCCCTAGAAAGCTCCCCTGTCTGCGGAAAGCGTTGGGCAGACCTATCCAGGGTGGAGTCGAAGACCATATTCAGGTCTCCCCCCAAGATGATATGGCGATCGGGCGAGGCAGTAACGTCCACCAACACTGATTCCAGGAAACGATCCTGGTGGTCATTCGGGCTATACGCCGAACCAACCGTAAAGGTAACACCTCCCAACCGCATGCGATACACCAGAAGCCTCCCTTTCTGCTCAGCATGTTTATGTAACACCTCCCCCCTGAAGGAGCTGGCTAAAAGAATGGCCACCCCAGCGGTCTTAGTCGTAGCAGAGGAAAAGAATTGCGTGGGGAACTTGGCAGAGCGCAACATATGGCAATCTTTGGAAAGCAAATGGGTCTCCTGCAGGAGGCAAATATCCGCCTGCGACCCCTCCAACAGGGAAAGGATCGCCCTACGTTTCACGGGGTTATTCAGGCCCTTAACATTAAGGGTCACTACCTTCAGGGGCGGCATCGCCTCCAGGGAAACAACGCGCTATGCAGTGGGCAAGGGATCAGCGGAGGGGGCGCGCGGGGCAGGGGCGCAGGGAAGGCCAGAGGCAACATCGCACATGTTCGGACCACTTCGGACGGGACCCCCCCCACACCAAACCAACAGTTAAACCCCCCCAGAGCCAACCCATGGTAACCAACCAAAGTAAGAAAAAACAGGAAACAACACCCCATAGTCTCAGTCTAGCCCAAATGGGCGAGTCTGTAGAAAAAAGTCAAGTGGACGTCCAGCCACCCCCCCCCCCCACCCCCCCAGCCCCAGCTCAGCACCGTTAAAGCTAAGAACCTCTCCCCCCGGAGAAAAGTTAGGCCGTCAGGGCCACACCAGCAGCTTCAGGCAAGTTCCTGGCCGCACTCCTCAGGGCCTCCGCCATTTCTGCCCTGATGGTGGGCGAGTCCGGACGACTCGCCGGTGCTGACGATGGGCGCCTCCTCGACCTCCACCGGCCCCGCCACTCGGGGCGCCGCCATGCAGGTGTAGCCCCCTCCTCCTCTGTAGCAGTAAGGCCCAATACTCCACAGACATCTTGCAGAGAGCGCAGCTGATGCAGCACCCCATTCCATCGAAAGATAAGACGGAAGGGGTGGCCCCAGGAATAGGGTGTCTCATGCTCTCGTAGAAAGTCCGTCGCGATGCGGAAAGACCTGCGCTTCTGCAGAGTGATGGCGGACAGGTCCTGATAGAGTGCCACAGGTCTGTCACGAAAGGTCAGCGGCTGCTTCCTGCGGGCCTCCGTCATGATGCGCTCCTTCAGGGGGAAATCCGGCAGGAAAGCTAGGATATCAGGCGGGGGAGCCGATGACTGGCGCTGGCGGCCCACCCTATGCGCTCTATCAATGCGGATCGGGAAGTCCGCTCCTTCCTCCAAAATGTCGCGGAATAAGTCCTGCAGATAGGCCACCAGGTCCCCACCCTCATCCGCGGATGGAACACCTCGCACCCGAATGTTGTTCCGCCTGGACCTGTTCTCGAGGTCTTCCGAATGGGCCTGGAGCTCAACACACTGCTCCCGGAGGCGGAGGACGTCCTGCTGGAGATGAGTTATCTCTTCATCGCGACGTTGGGCCGTCGTTTCCACAGCATCGACCCGCTCGCCCAGGCCCTCGACCTCCCTGCGCACCTCCCGGACCTCTCCAGCCACCTCGGCCTTAAGAGTTTGAAATTCCTCCTTGAGGGAGCTGAATAAGTCCTCCATGAAGGACCTCGTGACTGGTGGCTCGCTCACGGCTGCGTCCGTCGATGTCCGGGAGCCCCCCGGGGACGGCTGTGTCCTGTCGCGTAGTTGCTGGGACCTGCCGAGCATTTCCGGCAAGGTGCGATCTCCTCGTGCCGCGCCACGTCTCCCAGCCATCTCGGCCCCCGGTGAAGCCTAGGGTCAGTCGCTGTAGGCGAGCGCCACCGCTCGCGGGCACCAAATGTGAGGCCCTCGGTGGGGACAAGGGTAGTGCGTCACAGGCGACAAAATGGCGGCCCGGTCCTGGGCAAGACGACCCCCGGGCCAGCAGGGCAGGCAGCAACGTCCAAAGTGGAGGCTTCCAGGCACGTATTCCCAGGGAGGGCAGTAGATGAGTCGGTGCCAGGACAAATCGGGGCTCTCGTAGAAGCAGGGTGCGGGCGAGGGCCACCGGGCACAGCTACACAAAGACAAGATGGCGGGAGGGTGGGACCCAAGGAGGTAGCCCGGGCCGGCAAGTCCATGGGCGACCCCCAAACAGCAACGGGTCCGGAAGGGGCGAAACCGGCGGCCCCCCTCGCCACTAGTTAATTCGCCCGGCACGGGCACAGCTCGAACTCCGCCATCCAGCGTCTCCGGGCGCGGAGTTCGCAAGGCGTCACCCCTCGAAGTCCAAGGCCGGGGGAGGGTCGCCGGCGCAGGGGTGAGGTCCGTCGCCCATCAGCGGTGTTCGCCACCAGGGCACTGGTCAGGCAGCTCCGGCACTCCGCGAAGTCCGCCGATTCCGCTCCCCCGGGATCTCCGGCTTTCAGCTGTTCAGCACTCGGCCTAGCCGAGGCGAGCGGACAGCGCCGCCGTATGCTCCGCCTCCAAGCTCTTCTCCTCGGGACGACCCAGGCTCCGCTCCTCGGAGCGATCTTCGGATAAACTTTTCGGGGACTTCCCCCGGGGCCACGAAAGTCAAAGTGGCATCAAAGTGTGCCCCAGGAATTCCGGCACAGTTCTCCCGCCCGCAGTGCAGCTGCGGGGGGAGAGAAGCGCGACGATCAGGGCTCGGGCTGAGCCGGGCCGGAGGAGCTACGGGAGGAAGCGTCCGCTCACCCCGCCATCTTGGCCACGCCCCCTAAAACCCTGTTTTAGAAAATTTGAGGAGTTGTTTCTGAAAACGGCAGAGCTCAAAATGCAAATACATGCTGTTGGGGCATTTTTAACCGAGGTCTGCACATCTCCTAGCAGCAGTAATATGTCAACTTCGGACATATATGGACAGTAGAAGGCTCAAGACCCTGGAACTGGCGAGCCCGCACCAGGCGCCGTGGTAAAAAAAAAAAAGAACACAAGCATTTGCAATGCAATAGGTCTCGCATTTGCGAGAGTTTGAGCTATTGCCATTGTAAATGACAATGCCTTTTATTTATGTGTTTTGAAAACCTGCAAGCGGTGCGTAAACACACACTTTGTACTTTGCAGGTTTTCTTAACACATACATAAAAGGCATTGTCATTTACAATGGCAATAGCTCAAACTCTCGCAAATGCGAGACCTATTGCATTGTAAATGCTTTTAGCCAGTCAGGATTTTTTCTCTGCATTCTGGTAATTGTAATCAGGATCATATGAGCTAAACAGGACAGAACTATATTTGCAGGATTTATCAGGACTTTTTTGGAGCTGTGAATTTGAAAATCATAACTTTAGGTAATTTAAGATAATTATCTTTCAGTAGCAGAAGGTTTAGCTACATAAGCGATATTGATTATTGTATGTGGAAATACTTGCTTTGTAAATTGAACCAGTATGTATGTAGAGAGCAAGAAAGTGCATGGGTAGGGAGGGAGGCAAAGTCAGATAAGACAGAGCAGCACATGAGGGATAGAGTAGCATGAAGCACAAGGTTAGCGTGAGAAGCGAACATGAGAGCAGCACATGAAGGGAGAGCAACACTGAGCATGCGCATGGGTGAGTATTTTAGGGATGGAAGCATCACATGCAGGAGAGAACTAGACATATGCTCTCTGATGAAGTGTTAGAGAAACAAGCGCGCGCCTTGCATATGCAGTCTGCTGTTTTTGGAAGCACTGCACTTGTGGAGCACTCCTGCTCGCTCCCGCTTCCTGGATGCCCTCACAAGCACAAGTGTGTGCTTCCAAAAACAGCTGAGCCATGGCTAAAAGTCTCCTATGCGCTGCAATTACTACACTGCTATGGCAGTCCCCACAAGGTCCTAAGAGGGCCAGGCTCCTTCTTACACTGTAAGACAGGGGAAGGGCACCTGCGGGCGCCTGTGGGGAGCTCAGCGTAGCACTGTAGGCAGAGAATGCCTACCAGAAATATGGAAACATGCATGCGCCCCACGTCGTATGGCCTTCTTCTGGTTCTGTCGCAGTGGGTAGTGAGAGCAGGATCTCCGTTTGCTGACAAGGTCCTTAAGAGTAGGTGTTGGAGCTCACAATGAATGCAGTCAGCACGGGAGGTGTGGGGTTTTAGCAGTGGAGCAGTAAGACTCATCACTTACCCAGGGTATAAGTCCTAGAAAAAGAAGGGGGGGGGGACTAACTAGGTTAGTCAGTATGCAAGTGAAAGCATGACGCGTGCCATCACAGCACATGATGTCACGAAGCGTGACATTGCACGTGACATAACAGGAAGCGACCTCACTGAATGTGATATCAGATATTAAGACCTCAGACATGTTTATCAGGTATATAATGAGAACATTTCAGCACATGATGAGATTTGCCGTTGGGGTTGTGCCAAAAAAGTGGCGCAACCCCAATGCAAAATCCGGGCCTCAACTAATATATTTATTTCTTTAAACCCTATCACAAAGAAATTGGCAACAAGGAGAAGCATGGCAGTAGATATGTTCTGCTTAATTGGTTGCAAAGTCTGCATTTTAAAATATTTTATGGGTTGAGGCATCTGCTGTAAAGGTGACCAGTAAATCTAATTGAATAGTAATAATGGTGAGATCACTCTGGAGGTGAACATGTTTGTTGGACAGATCTGTGTTTTGTGTAGTCTCAGATATAAATCAAGTAGCATAGCAGGTTAATGCGTCCCCTGCAAAGCACATCACGTAACATGCAGAGGACAGATTTTTATTTTATGTAGATAGTAAAGTGGGTTACTGCTTTTAAAGATGAGATCCTTTTGTTACATGCTGTTCATAAATTGGAATCCTTGTAATATAGCACAGTGAGCTACGAATGACTCCTACACCTTGTAACCCTGTCTCATGTAACTCGTGTTGTACATTGATTTACACATGTAGATGATTTATTGTCAATGTATAATGTGTATAGAGCTCTGACACCCTGCATTGGGTTGTGTAGCGCTATAAAATAAATAAAATAGAGCTACTGAAATTGTTATTTGTGTAACTACTGGGACAGACAAACACACCTGACATTGTTACAGTGCATGCATCTCTTATATACAAGAACTGAACAAAGGCTAAAGCAAGCCTCTCCTAAGTACCTGTGAAGAGATAACAAGCTGTGTGCCTTTGTTTCCCTTATGTGGCATTCACATTTAAGTGTGAGGTTCCCTGGCCACCTCCATTCAGGATATTCAAACAAACTGAGACCTGATGGCCCCTTAACTTCGGCCCAGCTAGAGGTGAAAAAATCTCCCTCGCTACCTGCACGTTGCCGCTGGGAATATAAAGTAGACAACGTACAGGCACTGCTGAATGTGTGTACTGTTGTCTGATGAATTACACCGGGACAAGTTCAGCATATTTCTGTGAAGCCCAAGTTCTTGGCAGGGGGGACGGCGTCCACCCTGTGAAAATAGTGGGTGAACGCTGTGCACCTGCGTGTACCCCCGACTTGTGCCGTGCACTTACCGCTACGGAGTTTCAAGCGGTTTGGACACAGATGACTGCGTCACCAGAAAGAAAAGGCCAATCTGACTGGTGGGGCAAGGTAGAGGCGCAGCAACGCGAGGAATGAGGTGGCAGAGGAGGCAACTTGTGGCAGCCACAGACACAAGCATTCTATGGCCACTTCTGTGAAACCCTGCGCGAGCGCACACCCACTACTGCACAAGCGGAACAAGCGGGTTTTATAGTCATTATTCCCAGCCTGGCAGACTAGCCACCCTGGGGAAAGGGGAAGGGGATTACGGTTCATGGCAGCCTGGCTGCACATTTACCAGCCACACATCAGAAGTAGGGGGCGGGAGCGATCCAACTTCAGAGGTGAGGACTTTTTCATAGAGATGGACATAATTCTTTTTCCGTCCCCCAGATTAAAATGTTGCGTTTGTGCTCGGAGGGTGGGCCCATTATACAAATGGGCGGGGGGAATCACAAATAAACAAAAAGCGAGTGGCGGGAGGTAGTGGTTGGGGACGGCACAGAGAAGAATCCCCCTACATAAGCAGATAGGGAGGAAGACTTCACTAAGTGGGAGGTGATTTGAAGCATTAGGAGCTAAGTTCAGCAACGGTGTCCCACATAAATCGACACTGGGTCCCCCTGTAACATAGCTGTCGCACTGGGATACTATGCTCTTACAGATGCGCAATTCAAGGTGCCAAAGGTCTCCAACATGGCGGCCCGGAGTGCTTGCGATTTGTATTCTGCCAGTCTCCGCCGTACTAGTTGAGTTGGCGTCTGCACCTACCATGCTGGCCCATCGATGCGTAGTGCAGCTCCAATGACATCATTTATTTGGCAAGGCAACAGTTGAAGTTCCACTGTAACTGAACATGTGGCTTGTGCCCAAACTCAAAAGCCCCTCTTGAGGAGCACCAAGCTGCAAGTCCTCCACTCCGGCTGTGCATAAATAAAGAGGCACGGCCTGCTGAAACGCCCCATGCCGAAAGGTGACGAGAAATATACAAACATTTGTGTTAAAAGCCACAAGGTCAGATTGCAAAACGCATTGAAAAGTTTACTCAACTACATTGTATGGTCTCGTGGCCATGAAGCAGGTGCTGTGCCGCGCGGCCGCACATGAACCAACAAACCTGCCCGTTGCAAACATGCAGGCTACCAAAAAAAAGAATGCACAAACTCAAGGAGAAAAAGCTTACATAGGAAGGATACCCAATACTCCAGGGGAGGAGCAAGACCCAAGAAGGTGAGAAATAGAAGGCAAAAACACAATTGAGAAGCAAGCTTTTGCGAGTGACGCTCTCCTTAACCAATCAGCAGCAAATGGCGGAATGAATGCCGACATACTCATTTGCATTTGTCACCCAGAGTGGGACGGGTATGCTCAGACGTGAGTCCCGTGCTCTCCATGCCACAGGAATCAAGCTATCCTGGCTGAAGAGGGGTGAAACCCAGAAACCGGTCCTAGGATGCTTGTTTCCATTCCAGGGAGGACTTGGCTTTGCAGTTCGGGCTGGACTGTTCCCATGAGGCACAGGGTCAAGACTGATTTGCATATGGCTGGGTTCAAACTGGAATGGCATGGTAAGCAAAAAAACGATGGTTTTAGGCCCAGATCTCTGTACTGGGGTGAATGTATGACATTGTTCTGCATTCTGTTCATCAACTGTTGTTTTTGCATTTGTCACCCCGAGTGGGACAGGTATGCTCAGACGTGAGTCCTGTGCTCTCCATGCCACTGGAATCAAGCTATCCTGGCTGAAGAGGGGTGAAAGCTCGAAACCGGTCCTAGGATGCTTGTTGCCAATCCAGGGAGGACCTGGCTTGGCAGTTCGGGCTGGACTGTTCCCATGAGGCACAGGGCCAAGACTGATTTGCATATAGCTGGGTTCAAACTGGAATGGCATGGTGAGCAAACAAATGATGGATTTAGGCCCAGATCTCTGTACTGGGGTGAATGTATGACATTGTTCTGCATTCTGTCCATCAACTTTTGTTTTTGCGCATACTCAATACAGCATGTCTTCCAGACAGTGCATGCGCTGTCTAAACCCAAAGTACAACATCACATGACAGAATCTGTGATATTCTGAATGTGATCACATTAACTAGTGCAGTCTACATTTTTCTGAATGAGGTCACAATACACAGTCTGTGATATCACTGCATTGTCTGTAATATTCTAATCTTTGTCACATGACTAAACACATGCCAAATTTCACGTACTATTACAAATCATGAATGATTTCCATACCAGACGTCTGTGAAATGATAGGAATGAGGGAGACCGATGATGCTCTGAAGGACATTTGCTGCCCACTTCCTGCATTCTTCATCTACAGAAGAGTTAATGCAGTTCTGTGTAGCAGCTGAGTGGAAAGGGCTCTCTTCTGAGACTTTGCCTCGGATTCCTCCGTCACGGTACACCCAGCTCTACTCTCTCTTCCTGCCAAGATCGAGTGACAAAGACTTTAACCTGTCATCAGCATTTTTGACTGGGGAGTAAGGAGCAGTGCAAGGGACTTGGGTCTTAACAGAGCTGAAGAACCTGGATCGTCCTTGGTGGAAGAGGCAAATTCACTGAGCAGAAGATGTACTGAAGTGTGCCCAGGAGCAGAAGAAGGACTAGAGCTGCCATAACTTCAAACTAGCAGTCAACAGGTACCATCTCCAGCTCCAAACAGCCAAAACAAATGCCCTGGCCCTTCGCCTGGACCCCAGCTCAAACTATAGCAAGGAACTAGTCTGCATCATCAAGGAGTTCTACAACCCCTTGCCACTGAAAAAACAGTCACCCCCTCACAGGAATTCTGCAACGCCCTCGACGATTTCTACACCAAAATCACCACCATTCACGAGAACTTCAACCCCCAACAACAGAGTTCAACAGACCACTCAGCAATCCGAACCCCAAAAAGGCTTACTAAACAGTAGGGAACATCTCTCTGTAGATGCCACTGCCGCCATCATGGGCCCCATCCACTCAGGAGCCCCCAAAGATCCCAGTGCCTGATTCACAGAACTAACTTAAGACAAAATCCTAAACTTACTTCCATTTTGGTATTCGCAGAAGGCACTTACTCATTTTGGTATTCTCAGAAGGCACTTACTCATTTCGGTATTCACAGAAGTTAGGACTCCTAACTTTAGGACTCCTAAATGCCTTCTGTGAATACCAAAAGTCTTAAAGTTAGGATTTTTCTCAGTTTAGGAGTAGTAAAGTTAACTTAAGGACTCCTAAACTGAGAAAAATCCTAACTTTAAGACTTTCAGTATGCACAGAAGGCATATAGGAGTCCTAAAGTTAGAACTCCTAACTTCTGTGAATACCGAAATGAGTAAGTGCCTTCTGTGAATACCAAAATGACTAAGTGTATACCCAAATGGTAGTAAGTTTAGGATTTTGTCTTAAGATAGTTCTGTGAATCGGGCCACCAACCCCTACCACAATCATCAACGCTTTCATCACATCTGCCTCATTCCCTGAAGGATGGAAACATGCAGAAATCAAACCAATCCTCAAAAAAACCCCCATTAGACTCCAAAGACTTAAAAAACTACTGCCTCATCTCTTTACTGCCTTTTCCAGCCAAAGTTCTATAGAAAGGATTAAACCTCTATCTCACTGCCCACCTGGAGAAGAACAATCTTCTAGCCACGTCCCAATCCGTTTTTCGCACAAACCGCAGCACGAGACGGCCCTGATTGCGGCCACTAATGACATCAAGACCCTACTTGACAGGGGAAAGACCGCTGCCCTTACCCTCCTCAGCATTCAATGCCGTGTTCCACCACACCCACCTGCACAGTTGCCACCTAATGGGAATCCAAGGGAAAGCACTCAAATGGGTCTACTCCTTCCTCTACGGATGTACCCAAAGTGTCCGCCTCACACCTTTCACTTCGGGATCAAAAAACATCATCTGCAGCATCCCACAACGATCCTCTCTATCCCTACCCTCAACACTTACATGGCACCCCTGGCCACCCTGGTCAGATCACACGGCATGAACATAATCTCCTATGCTGACGACACTAAGCTCATCCTGTCACTATCCCCAGACCTGACCAACGCCAAATCTAATTTCCACAGGTGCATGACCAGTGTTACAAGCTGGATGCACAGTAGATGCCTCACACTCAACACAGACAAAAAATACTCATCTTTGGAACTAGCAACTCCCTGTGGGACAACTCCTGGTGGCCAACAGAGCTCAGCCTCCAACCCACACCAACGCAAGAAATCTCAGAATAATATTCGACTGCAAGCTCTTGATGAGGAAGCAGATAAAAGCTGTCTCATCCTCCTGCTTTCTCACCCTGCGCTTGCTCAGAAAAATCTTCAAATGGCTCACCTTCGACATCAGATGCACCGTCACCCAGGCCTTTATCACCACCCGCCTGGACTACGGCAACTCGCTCTACGTGGGAATCACTGCACAACTACTAAACAGACTCCAGACCATCCAAAACGCAGCAGTTAGGCTCATCCGTGACATTCAGAGGCACACCCACATCCCACACCCACCTCAAAGCCCCACACTGGCTCCCTGTCAAGAAACAGTGCCAGTTCAAACTGCTCACCCACGCCTACAAAGCAATCCCAACAAAGGGTCCAGACTACCTCAACCACAGGGTAAACTTCCAACAACCTACGCGCATACTTCGCTCTTCATCCCTCTTCCTGGCCCACTCCCCCACATCCACAGAAGCAGGAGCGGTGACCGTGCCTTCTCACACCTGGAGGTCAAGTCCTGGAACAGCCTCCCCCTCCACCTCTGCACCTCCCCCTCCCTGAAGGAGTTCAAGAAGGACCTTGAGACCTGGCTCTTCAACTAACACGGCTCAGCAGCAGCATCATCCTCCCCCCAGTGCCTGAATACCATCAGGAGCGCTATATAAATCCTCCTTGATTGATAGATAGATGAGTGGCCTGCAGGAGGAAATATAAACAGAAGGGATGCTAGCATAGTGTTCTTCAGAAGAAGGAGGTACGAACAGAAGTATTACTAGAAGAGTGCCCTGAATTAGTAGTTAAGAGCTGAAAGGGTACTAGAAGAGTGCCCTGCAGAGGAGGTACAGGCAGAAGAGGTACCATAAAAGTGGCCTACAGAAAGAGGAGGTACAAGCAAAATGGGAACTAGTAAAGTGCCCTGCAGGAGGAGGTACGAGTAGAAGAGGGATAAGTAGAGTGCCATGGAGGAGGAAGCATGAGCAGAAGGGGCACTAGAAGATTGCCATCTGGGAGGAGGAGGTATGGGTAGAAGGGGTACTAGAAGAGTGCCCTGCAGGAGGAGGTACGGGCAGAAGGGGTACTAGAGGAGTGCATGTAGGGTTGCAGTCATCTAGGAAATGAGAACACAGCTGCAGAAGAAGAACAAAGAACTGTGACCACCCCTTTTGCAATTAAAAAACTGTTAAAGGATCAGCTTTTGTGAGGCTCCAACCAATTACTGGATGAATTCATCCCAGAATGGGGTGAGCTGTTGGAGTGAAGAGCTTTAGATGGGAGACCCTCTATAAAATTTTGGGAGAAGAACCAGGCATGAGCAAAGGATTTGGAATATTTGACTCTTTATGACAAGTTGTCTAAGGCCTGCGTGCGGCGCGGCTACATTACAAGTTCATGTCCGCATAAAGACTTAAACGCACTGTTTAGAGGACGACAGGTGGTAAATGGAAAGTATCCTCTTTAGAAATGGAGAATAACTCTAAGAGAGTATGTAAACTACTAAAGAAATAATTGGAAAGGACTTTGGGTTCAATGTTTACAACCACGGAACACATGTTGGCTGTAGAGGCTATATTGATTCACAGCAAATGACTAAACACTGATGACCACTCTCAGAGGACCAGCATTTGTGATATAATACTCTACAACATCAGAGCTTTTAGGAAGAGCTGAACATAGGACTGCTATAGTAATTCATGACCATCAATGATGTAATGGTGTAACCAGAGAGAGAGATGCTCCCTGCCACCCTCGGAGGGACGTCCTGGATGTTCTCTCGCACCACCCTCTAATGCCCTTTACATGGAACTACTTTACAGGAAGCTTTTGGGCTGTAAACAAATCAACCTATTTGATCAGAGCATCATTGTTAAAGTTACAGTGTATGACCACAATAAGGAGCTCTATACCTCTAATCCTATCCTAAGCCATATGGGTGAGGAATCAGGTTGCCGTTCAGGGTGTCATGATAATCCAGTAATACATTACATTTATTTTGCTGCCGACCTACAATAATATCGATGTAATAATATCGAAGGGACAGAATATAGAAGGTAATTAATATTGATTTTTTTAATATCGAAGGGACAGAATTTTGAAGGTTAGTATTATCGATTTTTTTAATATCGATGCAATATCGATGTTCCTAATATCGATTTCTATATGATGTTATGTATATTATTATGTATTTAATATGTATGTGTTCTTTTTTTTAAATGCTATTTTAAGTTAATTATGTATTTGAATACCGTAGCGGGTTGTGGGTTTAAAGGGGAATAGGGTGGGAAGTAATTTAATTATACTAAATTAATTATTAATTTTTAGGAATTATACATTAATTTTAATTAATGTTTGTGTGTAAGTTCTGAAGCGGGTTCTGGGTTTATAGGGGTGGGAAGTAATTTAAATGTAATGAAGTAATCATTTATTTTCATTAATTGGTATTGCTAATTATATTATTGTTAATTAATTATTAATTGGTAATTAATTTTTATTAATTGGTAATTAATTGTAATTAATTGACTAATTGATAATTATGTTAAGTGTTTTATTTTATTATTGGAGTTTGTTGTGCGCTTATAGGGGAATAGTGTGTAAAGTAATTGATATGTAATTACGAAATTATTAAATTTATAGTTGGGTATTGATAATTTATTGGATAATAATTATTAGTTGGTAATTATTTAAAAGTATAATTTTTTGGTTATGAAAATTAATGTATTGTTGTTTAATCATTAATTGGTAATTAAATATTACTAAATAATATTTATTGATATTTTTAATTAATATATGAATAAGTAATTATTAAATGGCAATTCATGTTTGATCATTAATATTTTTGGTTTAGCAAATTATTTAATTGTTCAATATTAAATAATTTGCTAAATGAAAATATTAATGAACATTAATTGCCATTTAATAATTACTTATTAATATATTAATTAAAAATATCAATAAATATTAATTATTAAAACGTAATTGCCAATTACCTAATTGTTCAATATTAGGTAATTGGCAATTACGTTTTAATAATTAATATGCTTTTGTTATGAAAATATTTTATTGTTCAATGTTTATTAATTGGTCATTAATTATTATTAATTGGTATTCATTATAAATGTATTGTTACTTAATTATTTATTGGTAATTATGTTTTTAATAATTATGTATTGGTATTTGTAAATAGTTTAGATTTATTTAATAATTAATTTATTAAATATTTTAAAATATTCATTTATTTATAAGTATGTTATTTTTAACTTCTACTCTATCCAACACTTTCCTTACTGTTGCACTCTCTGGAGTGGAAATAGTAATTTTTACCCCTACACTATCCTACACTTTCCCTACTGTTGCACTCTCTGGAGTGGGAATAGTAATTTTTACCCCTACGCTATCCAACACTTTCCCTTCTGTTGCACTCTCTGGAGTTGGAATAGTAATTTTTACCCCAACACTATCCAACACTTTCCCTACTGTTGCACTCTCTGGAGTGGGAATAGTAATGTTTACCCCTACGCTAACCAACACTTTCCCTACTGTTCACTCTCTGGAGTGGGAATAGTAATTTTTACCCTTACCCTATCCAACACTTTCCCTATTGTTGCACTCTCTGGAGTTGGAATAGTAATTTTTACCCCTACGCTATCCAACACTTTCACTACTGTTGCACGCTTTGGAGTGTGAATAGTGATTTTTACCCCAACGCTATCCAACATTTTCCTTACTGTTGTTTTTTTGGGAGTTGGAATAGTTTTTTTATTCCCTCTGTTAGTTTGTATTGTTTTAGCTAATGTAGTATATGATTAAAAAAATATTAAGTTAATTTAATTTGTTAAAATTTGTTTTACATAATTATTTAATTTTATTTATGTTAATATTTTGTGTACAGATGTATTTGTAATGTATCATATTTTTAATTATTTATAAGTTATTAAATAAATATTAAAACTGATTAATTATATATATTATATGTATGTTTAATCATTTTTAAAATAAATTATGTATTTTACTTATTAATTTGAAAAACTATAAAATATTTTTTACTATGTTTATTATATTTATAAGTATTATTTAGTTTATTTTACATATTTTTGTAATTTAAAAAAACGATTTTTTTTTAAAAACGATATTTTTGATATCGATATTTTTTTTCTCAATATTTTTGTACTTACCATGTTTTAGATAGGATGTCGATATTGTTGACATCGATATTATTGCTCCGATATTTTTGTATGTCGATTTTTTGTCTTTCGATATTTTGTCAGACATTCTAGATGTACACCCTAAGAAGAGAGCAATGCACGCAAAAGTAAGTGGTCCCCTGCATCAGGAGAAAAGTAACCACTTTAGAACAGAAATGCTTTCAAACTTCTGTCCAAAGCTCTTATGCTTGTCCATGGTGCGCTCTACAAGTCTGGGCCTCAGTATCTCAGAAGTCGGTTCTCGTTTTATGTGCCACCCCGGCAGCTCCATTCTACTGGTCAATGCCTCGCTCTTGTTCCCAGGTATCGCCTTGCCAGAATGGGAGGCAGCTCCACTGGAGTATCTAGGGGGAGTCGAGAGGGGAGGACCACCCCAGGCGGCACTATTGTGGGGGACGCTGCGCACGTGGCACTGGTGGCCCGTTGCGGCGGCCTTTATAATTTATTTCGGGACACTGACACTACTGTCAAGCACAGTAGTGTCAGTGTCCCCAAATAAATTATAAAGGCCGCCGTAACGGGCCACCAGTGCGGCGTGGGCGGCCCCTTTGAAGACGTGCAAGCACACGGTCTCACCTGACCTGCTTGTTGTAACTGCTGCAGTGCTGCCAATTGCCGCTGCAACAGACGTACCGCGTTTGGCCCGTTGTGCGCATTTTCTTTTTGGAGCTGGGGCGGCGCCTCCGAAGTCACAGTGTCAGACATTTTATTATCATTGGCTGCCAGCCCTGAGCGAATGGGGACAGGAGGCGCACTTGCGCAGCATGACTGGGCTTTATTGGCTAGTGTGCCGCACTGCACACACCACCAAGTGTACCTTCAAGTTTGGGTTTCACTCAGGACCGTCATTGGTTGTGCGCGAAAGCGCTACCAATGACGGCCCTGCAAACTTTATTGTCCAAAGCGCGCCTGCAGCAGTAAAGCAGCAGCACATGTGTGCTGTAGATATTCACTCAGTCTGTGGGTCTCTCTGCACAGGCCGTGGTGAAGTGTGTCTGGGTTTGCTTTTTCACACTGTCACTGTCTCGTCACTGTACTAGATGTACAGTAAGTCCCTGAGTGAAACCAACGCGGCAATGGACTTCAACAGTCCCACTTCGGAGACAGATGGAAATTCAAAATCAGCCCCGAAGCAGACAGGCAGAAAGGTACAGGATGTTGACAAGGGTGGAGGAGGGCTGGGAATGAAAAGGGAGGAGAACTAATTGAGGAAATATTATGTGAGAGAAAGACGTAACTGCTCCTAAATATTGTCAACCCCCCAGTACTATGCTCCCATCAAAGACTATTTGAATATTGTGAAATCCTCTATAGGCAAAGCAGGCCTCTCATGGATACTCTCATAGATACTGAGAGAAACAAGCCTGAATACTGCATGCCCCACCTAAATTACACGAAGCCCTGCATGCATGAGCCTCTTCCTAATGCTGAGCAAAGTCACTGTGCATTCTCTGTCACCCAGTGTGACTTCCCCCACCCTGCTCCTAAATTCAGTGCCAACCGTCCCCTAAGTCTCTATGTTTATAACTTTAATCCCTACAGTGGATACAACTTTTCAGTTTCTGCACATTATTTACTAATCACTGTTTTCTGGTGTGTTAATAAAAGTGATCAAACTGAACTACACCAAGACTACAAGTCCTAAAATTAACGAACTAGGTAAATTAAGTACTAAACCAGAAAATGTGTTCTTTTCATATGACTCTTATGATAACCTTAATATGTCGCTATACTTAATTAATATACCTTGTGTGTAGCCCTCTCCTACCAATGATTACCCTGTGACGTTCCGCTGAATTTCTTTAAAAAAATGTACCGAGCAGCCAGGGGGTTGCCTGCCCGAGGGCATCTTAGTGGTTTAGTTCCACTCAAGGACCATATTCAATCCTGGTCTGCGGGCTTGTTATTTCTGTATATATGCAAACAGTACACTATGATTATACAATAGGTTGCTATGTTGTGAATAAACATGTTTGGAATCGGAACAAATCCACGTGTTTCTCTGCAGTACACTTTGGCACGTAATGCATATGTCTCTCTTTGGTAGGAACTGTGCCAGCATTGCTAAAATAAAGATTCTTGTTTAGTGTTTTTTTTACAGATACTTTTTGTTAAATGAAAGATCGGAAATATATAGTGGAAACTTTTGTTATCACGTGAGATGCTGTGAGCCCTATTTATTTATTTGGTTGTTTTTTATCATGCGGATTAGACCGCGAGGTAATGGAGTGCTTTATTTAGATGTATACACAGATTAGTATTTCCTGTTACAGTATTCACGCCATTGTATGGAATAATGTAGGGTGTCATCTCACTGTGACAACGGGGTATGTTTGATTGACCATTTAGCAACATCTTTTTTTTCCTTACCAGAGTGGCACCTCCTCTGGTCGAGGTGCAACCTTTCATTGCTGTTCTGTGGCAGAGCTTGGCACGCTTGACTGGCTCTAGGCAAGGTATTTTTGCAAATACTCCTACACCTTTGCCCCCTTCCATCCCTCTACCCCCCACCCATGCTCTGTCCCTAGGCAGACATTGCCACTGCCCAGGATGGAAAACATCTTCCCTACCCTCCCCATGTGTTGTGGGGGGCAGAGCGGCCGACCAGGCTGTAGTAGCGTCTGAGCAGCATTTGCAATGTCCCAGTGCTGCTCAAGGCATGGGTTGACTATGGAAGCCTGTCTCTGGCCTGTTATTAAGCCGTTTCAGGTGAGCAATGGCCGTACACAGGAGCAGGGAGGCACCGTCTACATACTGCTTACATGCTATCATTTGCGTTGCCAGCAGCAGAAGTGTGAAATGCGGCGCTGAGAACAGCTGACACACTGGCCGCAGTAATGAACAGGTCTTTAAAAAATTAATCGAAGAGTAGCACTGTGCTTTTATTTTGATGTATGTTCTTCCTTTGTTCAAACAATTATATTGAATGGTGTTCTTAGCGCAAACTGGATATATTTTTTGTCTTAATAAATAGCAATTGCTTAACCGTTGGCCATTTATGTATCGAAAAAGAGAATCAACTAAAGTTATTTTGAAAATGAGTCTTCTATTACACTGCAGCCATTGGGTTAGGAGAAAGGCTGATGATGGTCTGCGTTGGGCTTATTTTGGGCTTATACTTGAGCGGCTTTGGGCTTGGGACGGGTCTCAAAATCTGGTAACACTGGCTCTGGACATCATTTTGGCCAGCTCACGTGGGACCCACCCCAAACAGTATTTGAGGCCCCAACAACATTCTTTTGTTAGCCTCCTAGCAGTGTTGCAGGGCAGACTGGCAGAAAAACAATAACATTGATTCCTGTCTTTGCCTACTGGCCCACTGTATCCTCCTATTGGCAATCAATCAAATCAGATGCTGAAGAGCATCACTCCGTGAAATGCGTTAGTCTAACGCCTGATGTCACCTGTGCATTCAATTGTTTAGCCTTGGACCGTGTCATGTATGTGCATGTAACTTGCATGATCGAGGTAACTATTAGCGGCGATACGTGTCTCTTGGACCTCTTTCAAGTGCTCGCAGTCCTTTTTCCCCAGCATCCCTCCCCCCCAGGGGCGACAATCTGAGGGATAACCCCGGGCCTCACAAGCTCTAGCTACGCCTCTGGGCAGCTCCCTCTCGGTCAGAGCGACCATGGCTTGGAATGCTCTGTCCTTTGAACTGCGGAGCACAGGCGACCTTAGGTTGTTTAAAAAACACCTGAAAACTTTAGTTATTCAACTTTGTTATTCAAGTAATCCTTCAGTCTGGCAGGTCTATCTACGCCATGGGTACTCACAAACTTTCTCTCGGGGGCCAAATTTACAGTTTGGTTTGTGTCCGAGGGCCGCATCGGTGGGGGCAGGGTCAGTGGGGGAGGGGGAGGGGCTAGAGCAACAACATAAAACTGACCATGAGGTTGATCATAGGTCCCTGCAGCGGACGCCTTCGTCCACTGAGCCGTCCCGGCATACACACATCTCTCTCGGTCTCCCTCCCTCTCTCTAGCTCTCTCTCCCTCTCACCCTCCCTCTCTCCTGTCTTCCTCTGTCTCACTCCGACTGTCTCACTCCCTCTCTCTCACTCCCTCTCTCTCACTCCCTCTCCGTCCCCCTCCCTTTCCCTCCCTCTCATTCACTCTCTGTCTCACCCCCTTTCCCTCCCTCTCCGTCTCCTTCCCTTTCCCTCCCTCTCACTCCCTCCCTTTCCCTCCCTCTCTGTCTCCATCTCACTCCCTCTCCCTCCCTGTCCGTCTCACTCCCTCTCCGTCTCACTCACTCCCTCTCCCTCCCTCTCCCACTCATTCACTCTCACTCTCTCCCTCTCTCTCACTCGCTCACTCCCTCCCTCTCACTCCCTCTCCGTCCCCCTCCCTTTCCCTCCCTCTCACTCACTCTGTCTCACCCCCTTTCCCTCCCTTTCCCTCCCTCTCTGTCTCCTTCCCTTTCCCTCCCTCTCACTCCCTCCCTCTCTGTCTCCATCTCACTCCCTCTCCCTCCCTGTCCGTCTCACTCCCTCTCCGTCTCACTCCCTCCCTCTCCCTCCCTCTCCCACTCATTCACTCTCCCTCTCTCTCACTCGCTCACTCCCTCCCATTCACTCCCTCCCTCTCACTCACTCCCTCCCTCTCACTCACTCACTCACTCCCACTCACTCCCTCTCACTCTCTCCCACTCACTCCCTCTCACTCACTCCCTCCCACTCACTCACTCACTCCCTCTCACTCATTCTCACTCACTCACTCTCTCAGTCACTCTCTCACTCCCTCCCTCTCCCTCCCTCCCTCTCTCTCTCCCTCCCTCCCTCCCACTCCCTCTCTCTCACTCCCTCCCTCTCACTCACTCACTCCCTCTCATTCACTCCCTCCCTCTCTCCCTCCCTCTCTCTCTCTCTCTCCCTCCCTCCCTCTCCCTCCCTCCCACTCCCTCCCTCCCTCTCACTCACTCCCTCTCACTCCCTCTCATTCACTCCCTCCCTCTCACTCACTCTCTCTCATTCACTCCCTCCCTCTCACTCACTCCCTCCCACTCACTCCCTCCCACTCACTCCCTCTCACTCACTCCCTCTCACTCACCCACTCCCTCTCACTCACTCACTCCCTCTCACTCATTCTCACAACTCTCACTCTCTCCGTCTCCCTCTCACTCCCTCCCCCTCCCTCCCTCTCTCTCACTCCCTCCCTCTCACTCCCTCCCTCCCACTCCCTCCCTCTCACTCACTCACTCCCTCGCAGCCCCCACAAAGCAGCAAGAGTCTCTCTCGCTGCTGCAGACACTTTAAAAAAAAACTCAGGAAACACAGTTATGATGTCTCGGGGGTCCGCGGGCCGCCAGGGAAGGCTTGCCGGGCCGCCACTGGCCCGCGGGCCGTACTATGAGTACCCCTGATCTACGCCCACACAACTTGGCCATCGCGCCGGGACACTTCCGAGTAGCTGTGCGCGCTACAAATAGCGGATAACATAACATAACATTTGGTATAATTCTCCAGGATGTTGACTACCATTATGTTTTCCATTTTTTCCTGCTTTTTTCACATTTTGCTCCTTGGTCGCCATATGTTAATTACTGTCATTGGAATTGCTTGGTGTGTTGCATTAAATTGTATATAACACCATAAGAGGTCACTGTACATTCCACTGCTTGTATATTGAATTGGGCTTTCAGCATCAAGTAAGACAACGTAAATTATCGAGGCTGTATATTGTGTGCGGCTGTTACAGTGCATGGGGTCAGTATGCATTGACCCTACCCGAGAGATCATGTGTGTTCCGTTCATACATTTAATGCTACGCTCAAAATATGAATATTTCACTTACTTCTTTTGTCTTATTTCCCACACAGTATCTCACCTTCAGGAGTTCCCATGCCGGCGCCTCACACTTCTTTTCTATCTCAGTTATCAGGGCCTTAAGAGAGGTGATTTGATTGGACAATTTGGTGATATTTGCATTTTCTACCATGGTCATTTTCTTTGTCAGGGGCTTCTAAAACAAATAAAATAAACAGCTCAGCTGACCATGCAATACCCAGTATGCAACGAACAAAACATGAAAATGCATTCCGATTCTACTGAAACATTCTATCTTTCCTCCTGATCAACCCATAATTTCAGGTGTGTGCGCCCATGTGATCTAAAGTAAATGTGCTATCAACTAATTAACTCCCCGCCCATCACCTTTGACTCAGTTCCTAATTATAAAAACCGCTCAAAACTCAAACTCCCACAGTGCATTCGGCCAGAGTAACCAAAAACCACTCTCTCGTTTCCCAGTCATTTAAACTCCCAAGTGTCCAAACGTAAAATGTCAAAAATAATATATTCTAAAAATACAGGCAGAAACACATAAATACATCCAATTAATGAATCCACTGGTGTTGAGTTATATTTGTTGAACAAAAATACTTATTACTAAAAAAAATACTAATAACACTTCCAGATACTGAATTGCGACTGTTCATTATAAATGTTCAATGGTGACACAGTGAACACCACTCCATTTTTTTCTGTCTCCTAGGTGATGAATATTTAAATTTCTCCATCTTCAAAATCCCTCTGTTCTCATCATCGATGGGGTGCAAAACTCGTTGAGGCGATGAATTGCAAAAGCAGAAAATCTCTTGTTGCTGATGTGCTCCTTCCCTTTAGTGTTGAAACTGTAATTTGAAAACTGTTTAGTAAGTGTGTGCGAACAGTGGCTGAGCATCGCTTAGTACTTTCCCTTCTACCGTCTTCTTCCCTTGAGCTATCAGGTGAGGGGTGTCACTCTGTGTCTTAGAGCAGGAGTCTGTGTGTTATCAGGTGACGTATGTCACATCGTAGCTTAGAGCAGGAGCCTGAGTGTTATCAGGTGACGTATGTCACACCGTAGCTTAGAGCCGGAGCTTGTGTGTTATCAGGTGTGGTATGTCACACTGTAGCTTAGAGCTAGAGCCTGTGTGTTATCAGGTGAGGTATGTCACACTGCGGCTTAGAGCAGGAGCCTGTGTGTTATCAGGTGAGGTATGTCACACTGTGGCTCACAGCAGGAGCCTGTGTGTTATCAGGTGAGGTATGTCACACTGTGGCTTAGAGCAGGAGCCTGTGTGTTATCAGGTGAGGTATGTCACACTGTAGCTTAGAGCAGGAGCCTGTGTGTTATCAGGTGAGGTATGTCACACTGCGGCTTAGAGCAGGAGCCTGTGTGTTATCAGGTGAGGTATGTCACACTGCGGCTTAGAGCAGGAGCCTGTGTGTTATCAGGTGAGGTATGTCACACTGTGGCTTGGAGCAGGAGCCTGTGTGTTATCAGGTGAGGTATGTCACACTGTGGCTTAGAGCAGGAGCCTGTGTGTTATCAGGTGAGGTATGTCACACTGCGGCTTAGAGCAGGAGCCTGTGTGTTATCAGGTGAGGTATGTCACACTGTGGCTTAGAGCAGGAGCCTGTGTGTTATCAGGTGAGGTATGTCACACTGTGGCTTAGAGCAGGAGCCTGTGTGTTATCAGGTGAGGTATGTCACACTGCAGCTTAGAGCTGGAGCCTGTGAGTTATCAGGTGAGGTTTGTCACACTGCAGCTTAGAGCAGGAGCCTGTGAGTTATCAGGTGAGGTATGTCACACTGTGGTTTAGAGCAGGAGCCTGTGTGTTATCAGGTGAGGTATGTCACACTGTGGCTCAGAGCAGGAGCCTGTGTGTTATTAGGTGAGGTATGTCACACTGTGGCTTAGAGCAGGAGCCTGTGAGTTATCAGGTGAGGTTTGTCACACTGTGGCTTAAAGTAGGAGCCTGTGTGTAATCAGATGAGGTATGTCACACTGTGGCTTAGAGCAGGAGCCTGTGTGTTATCAGGTGAGGTATGTCACACTGTGGCTTAGAGCAGGAGCCTGTGTGTTATCAGGTGAGGTATGTCACACTGCGGCTTAGAGCAGGAGCCTGTGTGTTATCAGGTGAGGTATGTCACACTGCGGCTTAGAGCAGGAGCCTGTGTGTTATCAGGTGAGGTACGTCACACTGTGGCTTAGAGCAGGAGCCTGTGTGTTATCAGGTGAGGTATGTCACACTGTGGCTTAGAGCAGGAGCCTGTGTGTTATCAGGTGAGGTATGTCACACTGCGGCTTAGAGCAGGAGCCTGTGTGTTATCAGGTGAGGTATGTCACACTGTGGCTTAGAGCAGGAGCCTGTGTGTTATCAGGTGAGGTATGTCACACTGTGGCTTAGAGCAGGAGCCTGTGTGTTATCAGGTGAGGTATGTCACACTGCAGCTTAGAGCCGGAGCCTGTGTGTTATCAGGTGGGGTACGTCACAATACCTTAGAGCAGGAGCCTGTGAGTTATCAGGTGAGGTATGTCACACTGTGGTTTAGAGCAGGAGCCTGTGTGTTATCAGGTGAGGTATGTCACACTGTGGCTTAGAGCAGGAGCCTGTGTGTTATCAGGTGAGGTATGTCACACTGTGGTTTAGAGCAGGAGCCTGTGTGTTATCAGGTGAGGTATTCACACTGGCTTAGAGCAGGAGCCTGTGTGTTATCAGGTGAGGTATGTCACACTGTAGCTTAGAGCAGGAGCCTGTGTGTTATCAGGTGAGGTACGTCACACTGTAGCTTAGAGCAGGAGCCTGTGTGTTATCAGGTGAGGTATGTCACACTCTACCTTAAAGCAGGAGCCTGTGAGTTATCAGGTGAGGTTTGTCACACTGCAGCTTAGAGCAGGAGCCTGTGTGTTATCAGGTGAGGTATGTCACTCTGTGGCTTAGAGCAGGAGCCTGTGTGTTATCAGGTGAGGTACGTCACACTGTGGCTTAGAGCAGGAGCCTGTGTGTTATCAGGTGAGGTATTCACACTGGCTTAGAGCAGGAGCCTGTGTGTTATCAGGTGAGGCATGTCACTCTGTGGCTTAGAGCAGGAGCCTGTGTGTTATCAGGTGAGGTATTCACACTGGCTTAGAGCAGGAGCCTGTGTGTTATCAGGTGAGGTATGTCACACTGTGGCTTAGAGCAGGAGCCTGTCTGTTATCAGGTGAGGTATTCACACTGTGGCTTAGAGCAGGAGCCTGTGTGTTATCAGGTGAGGTATGTCACACTGTGGCTTAGAGCAGGAGCCTGTCTGTTATCAGGTGAGGTATTCACACTGGCTTAGAGCAGGAGCCTGTGTGTTATAAGGTGAGGTATGTCACACTGTACCTTAGAGCAGAGCCTGTGTGTTATCAGGTGAGGTTTGTCACACTGTGGCTTAGAGCAGGCGCCTGTCTGTTATCAGGTGAGGTATTCACACTGGCTTAGAGCAGGAGCCTGTCTGTTATCAGGTGAGGTATGTCACACTGTGGCTTAGAGCAGGAGCCTGTGTGTTATCAGGTGAGACATGTCACACTGTGGCTTAGAGCAGGAGCCTGTGTGTTATCAGGTGAGGTATGTCACACTGTGGCTTAGAGCAGGAGCATGTGTGTTATCAGGTGAGGTATGTCACACTCTACCTTAAAGCAGGAGCCTGTGTGTTATCAGGTGAGGTATGTCACACTGTAGCTTAGAGCAGGAGCCTGTGTGTTATCAGGTGAAGTATGTCACACTGCGGCTTAAAGCAGGAGCCAGTGTGTTATCATGTGAGGTATGTCACACTGTAGCTTAGAGCATGAGCCTGTATGTTATCATGCGAGGTGTGTCACACCGTAGCTTAGAGCAGGAGCCTGTATGTTATCAGGTGAGGTACGTCACACTGTAGCTTAGAGCAGGAGCCTGTATGTTATCAGGTGAGGTACGTCACACCGTCGCACTGTAGCCTAGGGTAGGAGCCTGTGTGTTATCAGGTGATGTTATGTCTTCGGCCCATGCAATAATGCAATAATGCTGCACGTTTTCCTTACACTGCCTGCTTTTTACAATAACCTTTGCCATTTTTGGCCATAGCTGCATGCGTGACAATCGTGGACCAGTTTCTTCACCATGGCAGTTAAAGTCTCCCAACAAAAGAAATTTGTTTGAGGCGAGTACGTGGATGGCTATTTGTTCTATCAGCTGGTCCATGAATCTTCCAGCTATCTGTGGGTGATAAAGTGACTTTAAAAATTCCCAATTCTATACTGTCGTTACTTAAGGTGGAAATCCAGTTCACATTGAGGTGGTGTTTAAAAGCTATGGCTATACCTCCCCCTGTTTTTCCTTCCCAATCCCAATGTAAAAATGTATAGTTCTCTGGGATAGTCAAATTTACCAGTGGGTGATTGGAGGGATTCAGCCAAGTTTCTGTGAAGAAACATACTTCAGGGGAATGGGAGGTGATCAAATCCCATATTTCGAAAGGGTGTTTTGCTAATGATCGCACATTACATAATATACTGTTTAGACCAGCTGCTTCTCGATCAGCACTCTGCCTAGAGTTCAATGAACTAACTGCCATCAGATCTCTTTGGAATAGACAGCGTCTACAAGCTACTGGACCTTCCAGCGTACTAGGGAACTTCCGAGTACAGCATATGTCTGCTTGGCGTTTGGCATGTTCATGAGCTCTGATAGTAAGCAGGGTTTTGGCCGAATATGATATGTGAGTCGAATATGAGGAATTTACCTTAGTTTGGGGAAAATCCCTGGCCTCTGGGCTCGGTTGGGCACGGACGGGCGCAGATGGGCTTGCTTTTGGCACGCCCGCTGCGCGCATCTGCTGCACTTGCGCATTGACACCCTTGTTTATGTCGTCCGCTGTTGCCAAAAACTAGCCAGCAACCCTTCGGTACCCTCAAGATGCTGCTTGCTCCACCGGCCGCCTCTAGGGTCGCACAATCCTCTCACCGCCCAGCGCCTCAATCCGCTGTGTTAGGGTGAGTGGGGGGTTACCATACTGCAATTTTAGAGTTTCAATTGTGACAGTTTAAAAATAAGTGCAAAATACAACAACACAGTGTTGTTCAAGTTTGAACCCTTTAAAAGGATATACTCCTAAGTGAGCATATCTTCTTTATAATTCATTATTTATCATGCCGAGGATGAAAATTCCAGGGCACTAAACATTGCAGTGAACGTCAGACAAGCGTTACTCTACAATTATTATACTATGGTCTCCCGGCTGGGGGGGGGGGAAATTACCTTCGTTGTTGAGGTTCACGAAGCATACAGGACAGAGGTATTATATTCCTGGGTTACCTTCCCGGCTGCTGATAATGTTACAAAACTATTTCACACCTACACTGAGGATGAACTACCGGAGTAATACACTCCATATAAGGACATAGAGGTTCCTCTCACTTACCAAAAACATATTCATTGGTTTGAAGGTGCCCTCCCACACACTACAGAAAATGTAAAACTCAGTCCGCTCAGTAATAATTGAGCAACATGGCCAGTCTTAGCTGCATATACACCTCATCCTACTTCTGCCAATTTACCCACAGCAGAGATACGAACAATACACAAAGATCTAGGGCCAGATGTACAACCCTTTTTTGCGGCCGCAAACGGGTGATTGGCCCGTTTGCCACCGCAAAAAAGGTTCTAGTCATGTAAAAATGCTATTTTGCGAGTGACGGACTCACAAAATAGCATGTGCGACTCTCGCTATTAGGAAGGGGCATCCCTTCCTAATAGCGAGTCACCATGCGAGTCACCATACTGCTGTTTTGGGGCTGCAAATTACCACCTACTTCAAGTAGGTGGTAAAGCACGTGCAAACAGGAAGGGGTCCCCATTCCCATAGTGAATGGGTGCGTAAAGATGTTTTAGGAGCAGGCAGTGGTCCCATGGACCACTGCCTGTCCTTACAAAAATGAAACTGAAAAGGTTTCATTTTTCTTTTCTAAATGCATCCTGTTTTCCTTTAAGGAAAACGGGCTGCATTTAAAAAAGATACAAACTGCTTTATTGAAAATGCAGTCCCAGACATGGTGGTCTGTTGACCCCAGCGGGCAACCATCAAAGGGAGTGCTAGCCATTCCCAATGGGGTCGCAAATTGCGACAGCCTCATTAACGGACAACTACCTCCAACTCAACGCCGGAAAAACCGAGGTGCTCCTCCTGGGCCGCAACACCAGCCTCTGGAACGAGCACTGGTGGCCGTCATCCTTAGGCGACACCCCACTCCCCAAAAACTGTGTGAAAAATCTGGGAGTCTGGGTCGATGCCAACCTTAGTTTCCAGTCCCACACTAAAAAGGTGGCAGCCACTTGCATAGGCCTTTTAAGAAACCTCAGGCCCATACTTGGGCTCTTCGATGCCAAGGCTCGCCAGCTCATCATCCAGGCCACCATTCTATCACGCCTGGACTACGCTAATGTTCTCCTGCTGGGAGCTAATAAAACGGAAACAGCCAGGTTCCAACGCATTCAAAATGCGGCAGCCAGAACGCTGGTTGGCCTCCCACGGAGGTGCTCAGCCAGAGCCACCATCCGCAAGCTCCACTGGCTACCGGTGGACCACAGAATCCAATTCAAGGCCTTAGTCATGATCTTTATGATCGTGAAAATGGGAAGCCCCCCGTTGCTTCGGAGCCTTGTCCAACCTTACGTTCCTGGTCGTGCTCTCCGCTCTGCCAACCAACTCCTTCTGTCAATCCCTAGGTTTCGACTCTGCCGAACTGGAGGCCGCTCGTTTGGTGTCCTCGGCCCCAAACTGTGGAACGATCTCCCCCTCAGCATTCGCACTATCGACTCCCTCCCTGCTTTCCGTAAAGCAATCAAGACTCACCTCTTCCCCGCCGCCTAGTTTCCCCCCCCCCCTCAGATCAGTTTGCCTGTTCTTAGCGCCGGGACACCCCTTTGCCGGGGTAGCTGATGCGCTTCACCAAATCTAGAATAGAATAGAATAATATTCATGAGGCATGCAATTTACGACCCCATTGGGAATCGCACACAGTGTCTGCTAGAGGTTTTCCCCTCCTGGGCTGGAAAATCCCTGGTGCCATTTGTTCATGACGAGCTCAGCTCGTCATAAGCACACGACCAGTGTACTGCATGACGAGCTGAGCTCGTCATGAGCAGCGAAGGGGTTAAGTTTAGCGAGTTGCAAATTGCGAGTCGCAATTTTGCGCTATTTGTGACTCGCTAAACGTAATAGTCGTACATCTGGCCCCTAGTTACTATATATAGAAATCTTACACAATTCATTATGCGAACACTAACAGTTAACCCTGCAGAAATGGCTAACGCTGCACAACCACATTTAGCCACTACAGGTATCAGCCCACAAACACTGAATGCAGTTAGGGGAAGAATTCCCTCCAGTCAGGAGCAGATTCCGTTCTGAACTGCACAAAAAACAAGTCAACTTGAAGCAGTATTTCCCCATATGGAACCGCAATAAAACACAGAATACTGACTATTTGCTTGCTGATGGGTATGGCTCTCCCTGGTGAAGACTGCACAATTTGAGGTGCAGTCTTCGCTGCAGTGTATACCAGAACACATGGTACACCATCTATAGCTGTGTTACCTGAGGAACTGAAGCAGGTTCAGAACGAGTACAGGACAGCACCTGCCCTGGACTTGGGGATGAAACTGATGGCCAGCATCGCCACTGTATCACCATTATGTTGAGCAACGTAAAGGGGGGAGGCAGCAGCATTGGCTATACACCAACGCTTGAAGGATCTTACTCCTGCACAACAGGAGCGAGAATTACAAACAAATTATCAAAGAAACCTATGCTACGCTAGTTAGAGATAATTTGGGAGTCAAACCAGGGATACCACAACTAAAGAGTAATTCTGAAAAGGATAACTCTAAGCAAGCACCCGATTCTTCAACTAAGAAGAAGTGGGATAATAAAAAAATTAATAATAAAGACAAGACAAAATCGCGGGGTGGGTCTCCTCAACAGGAAGACACTGAAAATAAATATAATCTCAGAAACCGTGATAACATTAGACAGCCTGACAGGTATCAGGATACTAATACACATTCTTCTCGTTTGTTTCAGGAGTCATTCCATAAACGTTCGGAGAGAGGTGGACGGCCAGAGCAAAGATCGGAAAAGCACGTGAAACCGAAGGAGAAGTCACAACACTCGTCTGACATTACCATAAAACAGGAAGGTAAATCAAAGCCTCAATTTAAAAAGAAGAAGGTAGCCGGAATTAGGATCATGATTCAGAAAAGGGGGTGGTGATGAACAGAGTGTCTGAATTAAGCAGACCACTCTTACCCAGTCCAAAGATCAGGGCTTGATCCATCACCGTTTTATAGCTCACTGCACCGTCCCAGCTCAGAACCTGGCTACATGCAAATCAGTCTGTTCCTGTCCCAGTGCATGATGGGAACAGGGCAAACCAAACTACCAAGCCAATTCTTATACTGGGAAGGAAACAAGCTTCCGGGGGCCGGTTTCTGGCATTTCAGCCGTCGTCGGCCCGGCTTGCTTGAATCCTGATGGTGCAATGAGCAAGGGACTCACATCTGAGTATACCCTTCCACGCTTATGTTGGACAAAATGATTCAGAAAGGGGGTGGTGATGAACAGAGTGTCTGAATTAAGCAGACCACTCTTACCCAGTCCAAAGATCAGTGCTTGATCCATCACCGTTTTTTAGCTCACTGCACCATCCCAGCTCAGAACCTGGCTACATGCAAATTAGTCTGTTCCTGTCCCAGTGCATGATGGGAACAGGGCAAACCAAACTACCAAGCCAATTCTTATACTGGGAAGGAAACAAGCTTCCGGGGACCGGTTTCTGGCATTTCAGCCGTCGTCGGCCCGGCTTGCTTGAATCCTGATGGTGCAATGAGCAAGGGACTCACATCTGAGTATACCCTTCCACGCTTATGGTGGACAAAATGATTCAGAAAAGGGGGTGGTGATGAACAGAGTGTCTGAATTAAGCAGACCACTCTTACCCAGTCCAAAGATCAGGGCTTGATCCATCACCGTTTTTTAGCTCACTGCACCATCCCAGCTCAGAACCTGGCTACATGCAAATTAGTTTGTTCCTGTCCCAGTGCACGATGGGAACAGGGCAAACCAAACTACGAAGCCAATTCTTATACTGGGAAGGAAACAAGCTTCCGGGGACCGGTTTCTGGCACTTCAGCCGTCGTCGGCCCGGCTTGCTTGAATCCTGATGGTGCAATGAGCAAGGGACTCACATCGGAGTATACCCTTCCACGCTTATGGTGGACAAAATGATTCAGAAAAGGGGGTGGTGATGAACAGAGTGTCTGAATTAAGCAGACCACTCTTACCCAGTCCAAAGATCAGGGCTTGATCCATCACCGTTTTTTTAGCTCACTGCACCATCCCAGCTCAGAACCTGGCTACATGCAAATTAGCCTGTTCCTGTCCCAGTGCATGATGGGAACAGGGCAAACCAAACTACCAAGCCAATTCTTATACTGGGAAGGAAACAAGCTTCCGGGGACCGGTTTCTGGCATTTCTGCTTAATTCAGATACTCTGTCCATCACCACCCCCTTTTTTAATCGTTTTGGCCACTACGAGTGTGGAAGGGTATGCTCAGACATGAGTCCCTTGCTCACTGCACCATCAGGATTCAAGCAAGCCGGGCCGAAGACGGCTGTAATGCCAGAAACCGGTCCCCGGAAGCTTGTTTCCTTTCCAGTAAAAGAATTGGCTTGGTACTTTGGTCTGCCCTGTTCCCATGATGCACTGGGACAGGGTCAGGCTAATTTGCATGTAGCCAGGTTCTGAACTGGGATGGTGCAGTGAGCTAAAAAACGGTGATGGATCAAGCCCTGATCTGTTGACTGGGTAGGAGTGTTCTGCTTAATTCAGATACTCTGTCCATCACCACCCCCTTTTTGAATCATTTTGGCCACTACGAGTGTGGAAGGGTATGCTCAGACATGAGTCCCTTGCTCACTGCACCATCAGGATTCAAGCAAGCCGGGCCGAAGACGGCTGTAATGCCAGAAACCGGTCCCCGGAAGCTTGTTTCCTTTCCAGTAAAAGAATTGGCTTGGTAGTTTGGTCTGCCCTGTTCCCATGATGCACTGGGCCAGGGTCAGGCTAATTTGCATGTAGCCAGGTTCTGAACTGGGATGGTGCAGTGAGCTAAAAAACGGTGATGGATCAAGCCCTGATCTGTTGACTGGGTAGGAGTGTTCTGCTTAATTCAGATACTCTGTCCATCACCACCCCCTTTTTTAATCGTTTTGGCCACTACGAGTGTGGAAGGGTATGCTCAGACATGAGTCCCTTCCTCACTGCACCATCAGGATTCAAGCAAGCCGGGCCGGAGACGGCTGTAATGCCAGAAACCGGTCCCCGGAAGCTTGTTTCCTTTCCAGTAAAAGAATTGTCTTGGTAGTTTGGTCTGGCCTGTTCCCATGATGCACTGGGCCAGGGTCAGGCTAATTTGCATGTAGCCAGGTACTGAACTGGGATGGTGCAGTGAGCTAAAAAACGGTGATGGATCAAGCCCTGATCTGTTGACTGGGTAGGAGTGTTCTGCTTAATTCAGATACTCTGTCCATCACCACCCCCTTTTTGAACCCCCCCCTTTTTGAATCGGAATTAAGATCAAGCATGCCCAGAATACTGAAGACTCTGCTTCTGAGTGGGGAATGGGCAGTAAGGATGCTGGACAGCACGGCAGATATCACAATAGTTCACCAGAACCTGATAGATTGTCTGCCCTTTTGTCTGTCCCTCATCACTGATTCATGAACACAGATGACAGTCAGGTGCAGAGATCTCACACTTCATTGTGCCCCTGTTTTGGACACTCCTGCTTGATGCCGGCATCTTTGCTGCCTTCTGTGAGGGTCATCACCTTGCACAAAGGCAGTGTCTTGGAGATAGCTAAAAAAACTGTTGCAAATTCTAAAAGAGCGGGTCTGCATCCCCTGTCTGCAAAATGAGTACACAATAAAGCAGGGCCCACTTTGTTTGAATTTCAAGTTCTTCTTGAACAAGGATGGGAGTGCTTTGTACGGTACTCGGATTGCTGTGTGACCAGGGATGGTATCTGCAAAACAGTCTCCCAGAGAAGAGGTAACTTCAGCTGAAGTCTGCATCGACTTGTGGGAAGAGCCGAAGACCTGCCTAGCACCTAGAAGACAGCCTGGTGAGAGAAGGAAGGAGAGTGTCACATGATGAAATAGTACAGTCTGTCCAAGAGAGAAGCCCAGTATAGTCTTGGCATGAAAAACACCCAGAGAAAGGTGACTGATGGTCGGAGAGAGGACAGGAGCGATCTGTGTTGTGTGGGGTCTCCCAGTCTCCCTCAGCAATTCTCTTTTGTGAACTGTACCAAACCATTCCAGTGAGAATCAACACTGTTGTACAATGCAACAATAAGTGCCTGTTGCTGGGGGACATCAGAACTGCACCAAGAAGAACCGCCATCAAAGTTGATGTGAAAGCACTGTTCAAGTCTGGAAAGTGCAACTGCTGATGACGACCATCCGCTGAAGAACCGACCCCGAGATTGCAACTGCTGTGACGGAGCATCCGTGTGGAACTGGCCTACGAGGACACAACTGGTAAAGACGAACATCGCCGTGCTGGTCTGCTGAACTGAGTATCACCAGTGGTCCTTGACCCAAATGAGGCTGCTCTACAGATCCGCACAGCTGAATCCACTGCTACAGGAACGGGTACACCGAGTAGGTATAGCAGGGCAGATAAATCTGCGGATTGAGATATACAGTTTTTGCCCTGTGTACTGAGTCGGTGCTTGAATAAAGCCCATACCCATAATACATACAGGCAACCACAAACATTAGAACTCCTGCAGCGGTTAGAGTGCACCAGAGGGGGCGCAGAGCACATTGCAACCCTTCAATTGTACCTTTATTGAACTGTGTGGTATTTCGATTTTTGAGCGCTTGCCACGCCCTCTAACCCATTCAGCCTTTAACTGCTCCACCTTGCTACCCTGAAAGTCAAGTGCAGAAAGGGATGTCCTTGGCTCAGTTTCGAGCCATAGTTAGACAGACCTCAGGCACCAGAGGCAAACAACCTCAACCCGTAGGATCATTAGCCCCTCTCTGAGCTGTGTCTCTCATCCCCCTGATCATGGGCTGGCAGTCCTCAAAATCTGAGCCTGGTGAATAGAGCTATGGCCTGGTGCACAGTGTTTTATAGCAATGAACGGGCACTCAACTGTTAATACTATCAGGGGGTATAGTGAGAAGTGAAGTAACAACCACTAAGGAATGATGAGTGTGCATTAGGAAAAACACTTCACGAAAATTGTGACAGAGTTTACCAGATACCATAAAATGTGTTTGGCAATGACATCCTGTTAACTTTATCACTATACAGACCCCACCAGGATACTGCGGCATTGATTAGCAAATTCTGCGGCACAAATATGGAAATGTAGCTGCATTTTTGCAGCACTTTATTTTATTCATAATCATTCATTTTCAGCCTGAAATCAATGGAAACTGTTTTAGCAGAGTATTCCACTTTGAAATAGGCATGTTTAAAGTGTCTACAGCTCTACCGAAGCCCAGCTCAAGTCCTGACCTCGTGGGAGGGAGCTGTATTTGTCCCTGGGATGTTCCAGTGTCCATGTATGCACCTCTGCCAGGGCACCGCTGCCTCCAAATCCAAGAGGCAGGACACTTCTTCCTCAGGCACCCTGGGGCGCAGGATCGTAGTGGCTGATCCAAATAAGTGAGACAGACTGCACAGGGAGGCCAACTCTTGCTTACCTGGTCCAGTCCTCATAGGTCGACTTGAGCATACACCTAACACCCTGGTACTATTCCATGTGCATAATACACAGAGGCATCTTAAAACCTAAGAGGAAGTTACCAGTGTGAAGCAGAATAGCAAGTTGCACTCAATTGCACATGCTGGGTCATTTACAGTAAGCCACGACGGAACACACCAGCTATCACTCAGGACTGGTAAAAACCTCCTGGAACCTTACTGCCCCTTCAGACAAATTGCCCTCAACCATGCAACAACCCAACTTTTGAGATATGTCAGGAGTCACAGGAATAAGGGACTCGTAACCCTGCATGGCCAGGGACCACCAGCGTAGAATGTGTTTACAACAAAATTGAAATGATACCCTCTGTGCCCAAGGAACAACAGCTGTTGTGGCCGTCAGTAGCCCCTGGATTTTCAGCCACCCCTGTGCTGTCGAAACAAACTGACTCAAAAGATGAGTAACATGTTCAATTGCCACAATCCTTAGAGAAGGCAGGAAGACACAGCCCAAGACAGTGTTGATTTGGGCCCCAATAAATATTTTCTCTTGAGTTGGCTGAAGACTTCTGGTTGCAGATCATGAAACCCAGTTGGTGCAGAACTCGAATCACCATTTCAACACATGGGCCTCTTCTGCCTGCAGATCTGCAACACATCTTTACAAATAAAACTGTTAGGGAATATAATGTCAGAAGGGTGAGGGCTGAAATCCACAGTTGAAAAAAACAGAGAAAGAGAAATTAAACACAGAGGAAGGGGTGCATAGAAAAAGTGAGCATGAGATAGAAAAGTAAGAAAGAAAAGGTAATGTGAGAGACAAAAGATGGGTAGCCAGAAAGATGAAAGAAAGAACAACAGGCAAAGGAAGGGTGGAAGGAAGGAAACACATAAGGAAATAAGGAAGAAAAGGTGAAGGATAGGATGGAAGGGTGAATTAATGGAAGGGTATAAGGATGAATAGGTGGAAGGGGGAAAGGATGGGTGTAGAGTGAAAAGGTCTATAAGTAAAAGGGTAAACGGCCAGAAGGATTAAGACTTGAAAGAAAGTGGCGAGGAAATGATGGCTACATAAATATATATATATATATATATATATTGATGGGTGAAAGGATGCATGGAGAGGTGAAAGGATGGACACATGAAGGGAACAATAGATACATGGATGATACACTCTTTATTGATTGGTTTAAAAAACCATTTACAATTTTAAACATGACTAAATTGAGCAATAAAAATGACAGTGATAAATGTTAAAAACTGTGGATTTAAAATTACTTAAAATTAGGAGGACCATTATGGGCTAATAATGTTCTAATGAAGGACATCTGGTTAAAGGCGGCAGACCCGAGAGCAGAGGACGGCCCGGGACCAGGGTTCGATTCCCGGCGCGGCAGGTTTCTGGACCAGGGTCAGCGGACTCGATAATTCTCTCGCCTCGGTGCCCACTCTGATCAGCGTTCACACTCGGCAACTCTGGGCATTAGCTTGCCTCATCTTCACTAACGGCCCCACCAGACCGCCGGGGATGCCTGGTCTCACCCTGGAGATACCCATTAAGGGACCATCTCTCAGGGAAGCCAGGAAGGGTTTCGCAGCGGTCGAAGCGCCTTGGGACCCTACGGGTAAGTAGTGCGCTATCACATCGCTCTGGATTTCTTGTAGTCTCTGATTTGATTGTTGAGTCTATTAACTCATCCTCCATGCTATGATGAGGAGGATTTGGATGCGATTGTGGCTTCCAATAGTTTTGACGCTTTGTGGACGAATTTCGTAAGCCCAATGTTTCGCTTGGTGTTGTCAGGGTTAAGAGCGGCCATTATTGCTTGGCAGCAAGATCGAACTCCCAACCTAATACACTGGCCTCGCAGCAGTGACCGTTGGGCCGTGTGCAATGCAGGGCATGCACAGACGATGTGTTCCATTGTTTCAGAACGATAGCCACACAACCTGCATTCGGTGCTACTACCTGGCCTGCGCCATTCGGGAAGGTTCTTCAGAGAGGGCCAGTCACCCATTGTTAGAACTAGGGGTCTCTAGTTGGCAGAGGTAAGTACCTTAGACCAAGTAGGGACCCTTGCTTCTAGTCAGGGTGAAGGAATACACACAGTAGATAACCTCCGCTCTCCCTCTAGGTAGCTTGGCGCGAGCAGGCAGGCTTATCCCCAAGGCAATGTGTATAATAAGTGCACTCAACACAACAATAATCCCCAATCCACCACAAACTGAGACCACACAGGTAAGTATATTTTTATAAAAATATATAACTTTATCTAGTTTCAGCATGTAAATGAAGCAGTTGCATGATAATCACTTCTGTGGACAACTTAGCATTTTATCTTAAAGGTTGCACTTAATCTTACTTGGTGTTTCTTAATTTCAGGAAGTTCTCAAAACAAATGTCTCTAGTCTCTTCAAATCAGCACAAAGATATGCCAATGTTATTTGATTGAAAATGCTCTTCAAATGAGCAAAGAAGCAATGCCAGCGTTTTGTAATTTAAACGCTCTTAAAATGAGCAAAGAAACAATGCCAGCGTTTTGTAATTTAAACGCTCTTAAAATGAGCAAAGAAACAATGCCAGCGTTGAAAATATATGCCACCACGAGGAATAGGCCCCCAGCGCGGCAATCGCGCCTCACCGAGTGTTTCAGGGACTCCTTCCTTGCAGATCGGCACCGCCTCGCACCCCTGATGACTTTAGGCGCCCCGCGCCTAACAGAGCACACTCGCTCCTTGCCCCGGCCGGTCCCGGACGCTCTCCCGCCCGCTCTCGACAATCCTACGAGCGGCGGGGAAGGTATGCAGGCACTCGGCAGTTGGGACGGCAGGCCGGGGGCACAGGGGCACTCGCAGTCTCCTCGGCGGGGACGGGTCTTCTCCGGGAAGGCTCTTCGTCGTGCTTCAGATGCAGCTCCTCGCTGACGGCCCAATCAGGTCGCGGCTCTGAAGGCGAGCCCTCACAACCACCCGGGAGTCAGCCAACGGCAGTGCGGCTCCGGGACAAACCCACGATGACGAGTCTTGAGCGGCCAATCCTTGCACAGCTTCAGTGGTGACGCGACGGCGCACGGGCCAATCCCGTCGCGGCGTCAGTGAGGGGGCTCGACTCCCGTGGCCAATGGGAGCGCGGCGGCTTCGATCTCCGCTACCGCAGCTCCCAGTCACGAACACAGCTTGCAGATCGTGTTTCTGGCCCCGGGCCGCGACGGTGATTTAGCGGCAAGAGATTTTCAGGCCGCAGATCGCGGTCAGCCTGCTTCCTCGCCAGCGGATCGACACGGGGGAATATAAGGCACGGGGAGACACCACGGGTCCCTCCTTACCCCTGAATCTGTGCCGATGAGCACAGCGATCGGTCCTCACAGCTGGCAGGTTGGAAACACCCGCTGGGGCAGGCTACCACACGATTTCCTCAGTAGTTCTAAGCAAAGCTTAGGAACCTTTAACCCTGGGTTCCCAACAGGAGGCCAGCTCTTCTCAGGCCCTTGGAGATTCAGTTGCAAGACACAGCACACAGCAAAGTCTTCTTAGATCAAGCAGGCAGGGTCACAGCACACAGCAAAGTCCCTTTCTTCTCCTCTCCTTCAGTTGGACAGGAGGATAGGTCAGCCCTTAAAGCACACAGCAAGGCAATCTTCCAGCAGCTCCTTCAGCAGTCCTTCTGCAGAGGTTCCTCTTGATTGTAGAATTTTAGAATCTAATCTTCTGTAGTAAGGGGTCCTTCCCTTATACCCCTGAACGCCTTTGAAGTCCTTTGTGCAAGGGGGTCCCTGGCTCTGGAATGTTTCTGGTGTTCTTCTTCCTGACAGCTTCAGGGCCAGAGGTGACAGTGGGCCGGCAGGGGAGTTAGCCAGCACGGTGGTCAGGCAGGCACAGCCCAGCACTATCAGGCGCTTCTCTCTCCCCTTCCCCGGGCAACAGATGTCGCCTTTCACCCCTGGGCTGACTCCAACCCCCTCCGGGGCCCTGCAGCTCCTGTCACGCAGGCATTCCACACACCCAGGCCCAAGCACACAGAAAGGTTTATACAAAAGAACAGCCACTTTCTAAAAGTGCTATTCTCAACCCCAGGATCCAAAAACAACCTTCACTAAAAGATGTGTCATTTAATTCTGAGTTCAGGGATATCTTTCATTGATGTTCCATCTTGTTCCTATAGGGAGATAGGCTGGGGTCCAATGGGACCAGCCTCCCCATGTTACCCTAGGGAGCCTTACAGCCCTACAGCAGTGAGCCCACAAAGTGGCTGCTGCTCTCCACCAGAGCATGTTACCTGCACTAGTAAATGCTCTACCCTATCCAGACACTGCACCCTACCCAGGGGGGTACCTGGAGCCTTCCATAGGGGTGGCTGATGTGCACAGACAGGGGAGGGTTAAGCCCAGCCAGTGGGGACACTGGCCAGGCGGACATGGCAGTCCACTGACTGCACACAGGCCCTGCGCTGGCAGGCCTGAGACACCATTTTAGAGCTACTCATGTGGGTGGCGCAATCTGCGCTGCAGGCCCACTAGTAGCATCTGTCATCACCAGCCCTGGCACACACAGTGCACTTTACTAGGGACTTCATGGGGATACAGATATGCCAATCAGGTATACCCAATTAATATGACAATTTACAGAGGGAGCACTTACCCTCTGACACTGTTCAGCAGTGGCAGAGGGTCCAAAGCATCTAAATCAGCAAAAACGAAATCCAGCACAGCATCAAAAATACATGAGTCAGAGGCAAAAAGATGGGGAAAAACCACGCCAAGGATGTCAGGTCTAACACGTGTCCCCTCCAGCTGAAAGTGGGGAGAACTACCCAACCTCTTGGGAGTCCTCATCACTAAGGCGGAAGAATCTGGACAGACCGTCAGCATTGGCGTGTTCTGTACCAGGGCGGTGCTCCACCGTGAAGTCCATCCCCTGTAGGGAAATGGACCACCTCAACAGTTTTGGGTTCTCGCCCCTCATATGCATTAACCATCTGAGGGGCCTGTGGTCGGTCTGAACACGGAAGTGAGTCCCAAACAGGTAGGGCCTCAGCTTCTTCAGAGCCCAGACCACAGCGAAAGCTTCCCTTTCGATTGCACTCCATCTCCGTTCCCTGGGGAGTAGCCTCCTACTAATGAAAGTCACTGGTTGGTCTCCACCCTCATCATTGACCTGTGAGAGTACTGCTCCCACGCCTTGCTCTGAAGCGTCAGTTTGCACAATGAACTCACTTGAAAAGTCAGGTGCCTTAAGCACCGGTGCTGTGCACATGGCAGTTTTGAGGGTGTCAAAAGCAGTTTGACAGGCCTCAGTCCAATTCACTTTTCTGGGCTGATTTCTAGATGTCAGCTCTGTCAAAGGGGCGACAATGGTACCATAACCTTTGACAAACCGTCTGTAATACCCGGTGAGACCTAAAAAGGCTCTCACCTCAGTCTGGGTCTTAGGGGGTTCCCAAGCCAGAATGGTATCAATCTTCGCCTGTAGGGGCGCCACCTGGCCGCTCCCCACCTGGTGTCCCAAGTACACCACAGATCCCTGCCCTATCTGGCACTTACTGGCCTTGATAGTGAGGCCTGCCTTCTGCAGAGCCTTCAACACTGCGCAGAGGTGTTGCAAGTGTTCCTCCCAAGTGGAGCTGAACACAGTAATGTCATCCAGGTATGCTGCGCTGAAGTCCTCCAGCCCTGCTAATACCTGGTTGACCAGTCTCTGGAATGTGGCCGGGCATTTTTCAACCCAAAGGGCATGACACGAAACTGGAAGTGCTCCTCGGCTGTTGAAAATGCTGATCTTTCCTTGGCCCCCTCAGTTAAGGCAATCTGCCAGTAACCTGAAGTCAAATCAAAAGTGCTCAGGTACCGGGCAGCTCCCAACCGATCCACCAGCTCATCAGCTCTGGGGATGGGGTGCGCGTCAGTCTTGGTGACCGCATTGAGCCCACGGTAGTCCACACAGAAACGGAGTTCTGGGGGGCCACCAGGTGAAGCAGCTTTCTTAGGCACTAAGACCACTGGGCTAGCCCAGGGGCTGCTGGAGGGCTCAATTACCCCTAGCGCTAACATCTTAGAAACCTCTTCTTTGATGCTAGCCCTGACCTTGTCAGCCACTCTGTAAAACTTCTGTTTCACAGGCAGGTTGTCACCGGTGTCCACATCGTGGACGCACCACTTGGTGACACCTGGGGTCAGGGAGAACAGGGGGGCGAACTGACCCAAGACTTGGCGACAGTCCTTCTGCTGCTCTGGGGTCAGGGTGGGGGAGAGAACCACACCATCCACTGACCCATCCTGCTCCTTGACTGCCAGGAGGTCAGGGAGAGGATCACTATCCTCCTCCCCTCCAGCATCTGTAGCCATGAGCATAGTCACTTCAGTCCTTTCAAAGTGGGGTTTGAGGCGGTTCACATGTAGCACTCTCAGGGGTTGCCTGGGAGTCTTCAGGTTAACCAAATAGGTAACCTCGCTCTTGCGCTCCACCACCTCATATGGCCCAGACCATTTGTCACGGAGCGCACACGGCTCCACCGGCGCCATCACCCACACTTTCTGCCCAGGTTGGAACTCCACAAGAGAGGTGTTCTGGTCATACCACCTCTTCATTTCCTCCTGGCTAGCCTCCAGGTTCTCTTGAGCGAGCTTCCTGAAGCACTTGGTCTGGTTGCGAATGGCCAGCACATAGCTGAACACATCCTGAGGGGTTTTCCCACGGGATTTCTCCCACCCCTCCTTCACCAGAGTAAGAGGCCCTCTGACAGGGTGGCCATACAGCAACTCAAAGGGACTGAACCCTAAGGATTTCTGAGGCACCTCCCTGTAGGCAAACAACAGGCATGGTAACAAGACGTCCCACTTCCGCCTCATGGGCTCCTCTAGGCCCATAATCATGCCCTTCAAGGTGCGGTTGAACCTCTCAACCAACCCATTTCCTTGAGGGTGGTAAGGAGTGGTGAATTTGTATGTCACCCCACACTCCGCCCACAGGGACTTCATATACCTAGAAATAAAGTTTGTCCCCCTGTCCGAAACCACCTCCCTGGGAAATCCCACCCGGGAAAAGATCCCCATCAGGGCACGGCCCACCACTGGGGCTGTGACCGTCCTGAGCGGGATGGCTTCCGGGTACCGAGTGGCATGGTCCACCAAGACCAGGATAAACCTGTTGCCTAGGGCTGTCTTGGGATCCAGGGGCCCCACGATGTCAATGCCCACCCGCTCAAAAGGGGTGCTCACCACGGGAAAGGGTTGGAGGGGTGCCACGCACTTCCCTCTGCTCTTGCCACTGGCCTGACAAGTCTGACAAGACTTACAAAAGGCAGCGACCTGCTTCTTCATCTGGGGCCAGTAGAAATGGGTGACAAGCCTGTGATAGGTCTTGTCTTGCCCCAGATGTCCTGCGAGAGGTACGTCATGAGCCAGACCCAGTAGGAAGTTCCTGAAGCGCTCGGGCACTACCAGCACTCGGGCTGCACCTGGCTCAGCGAACTTAGGCTCACTATAAAGTAAGTCATCCTCCCAGTAGATCAAATGCTCCTTGGACCCCAGGCCTGCGGCCTGGTCTGCAGCCTGCTGGCGCACACCAACGAGAGAAGTGCACTCCTTCTGAGCCTGGCAGAATTCCTCCCTGGAGGGACCACCATCCTGCTGCCACTGGGACAGCTCAGGCAATTCCCCTAGTTCGGCCACCTGTTCCCCTGTAGGTTCCAGGGCATCCCCCTCTGGGTCTGCCTCCTCCTGGACCGTGGGAACAGTGGGGGCCGGTTTCCCGCGCCCTCTACCCCTTCTTCTCCTGGTAGGTTCCTGGGCCATTGTTCCAGGCTCCAGCTCTGCTAGACCGCCCTCTCTGGCTGTCATGGCCCGGGTGGACACAGATCCACGCAGGCAAACCCAACATCTCCAAGTGAGTCCTGTGCTCTACATCTTTCCATGGAGAGCTCTCCAGGTCATTACCTAATAGACAATCTACAGGCAAGGCATCACTTACAACAACTTCCAATGTACCGGAGACTCCTCCCCACTCAAATGGAACACGTGCCAACTTGCAGTAGCGCACTGAACTGTCAGCTGCCACCACAGGACGGAGTACATTGGGAATGATCTGCTCTTCAGACACCTATTGACACCTGACAGATGTCACACTGGCCCCTGTGTCTCTCAGAGCTTCTATCTCTTTTCCATTGATGGTCACCTTCTGCCCATATTTCTTAGTGTTTAAGGGCAGCAAGGCTTCCTGGGCCATCTCTTGGTCTCCTAAAGAGACAAGGGTCATCACTGCTAACCCCTCCTCCCCACTAGAAATCAGATCCCCTCCCAAAGCTACACTGGCCAACGCCGGTGCTGGAGCACCAGAGGGTGCTGGAGGTTTCTTTGGACATTTGGGGGCAATGTGCCCCACCTCCCTACAGGCATAGCAAGTAGGTGGGGACCTGTTGTCCTGCTTGCCCTTATGGGGCCAGGACTTCTTAGACTTGGGGGGGTTGAGACACCTTCTCCTGGGAACCAGTTTGGGGCCCTTTAGAAGACTCCTTTTGATTACCCGTGTCCCCCCCACTCTTCTGCTGGGGACCCTGTCCACCCTTGGCTGGGGTACTTACCATCCCCTTGTGGACCCTGGTGCTAGTCCACCGGTCCGTCTCTTTAGCAAGCTCGCTGGGATCAGTTAACTTGCTGTCCAAAAGATGCTGGCGCAGCTCGGGGACACATAAACTACTTAAGTGCTCCCTACTAATCAAGTGGCACAACCCCACATAATCAGTAACTTTGCTGCCCTTTATCCAACCTTCCAGTGCACGCGTGTACATACTCACACACTCCACCCAAGTACTTGAATCAAGCTTCTTGAAGTTCCTAAACTTCTGGCGGTACTGTTCTGCAGTGAGCCCATACCTGAGGCATAAAGCCTCCTTCATGGCGGAGTAGGATAAAGCATCCTCTGCGTCTAAGGGTGCCAAAACATCAATCCCAGAGGCCTCAAAATGCTTCCAAAATCCTGCTCCCCAATTCTTCTCAGGCACTTCATTCATCTTTAAGGCAAGTTCATACGCTCTGAACCACGCATAAATATCCTCACCCCTCTGATAATTCTGTACCAGATCCTTTGGTATGCATACCTTACCCGCCTGTACTGGTTGTGCGCTGCCACCATTAGGGCTGGACCTCCCCTGTCGGTTTCTAAAGTCCAGCTCCCTCATGCTCCTTTCATGAGCCCATTGGAGTTTCTTCTCCTCCAACGCCTTCTCAGCTTCAAGGCGCAGTCTCACCTCTTCTGCTTGGGCTTTGAGTTTAAAAAGCTCAATCTCATGGGTCCTAGCTCTCTGATTCTCCTCCACTTCCTCTGGAGAAATATTCCTACTGGAGCGGTTGCTGCCATTCCTAGACGCTGGCTTCCGCACGGGCAACTCGCTAGATACAAAAGCATTCTCCTGTGTGCCTCCCTCTCCAGTAATAACTGCTGGCTCACCATGGTGGGCCTCCCACCAGGCCCTCAGAGCTTTCTGTAGCTCTTCCTTGTTTGCGCTGCCCTTCACTGGGCATCCAAGCTGTTTGCAGAATTGCTTCAGGAGGCCCTTTTTGTAGTTGTACAACTCCTGAATTTCGAATTCCAATTCCACTTCTATCCTCACACTTGGCGCATTCTCAGTCATGATGCTTCCTGACCTTTTCAACAAAAAAGGTTTCACTCCAAAAAGAAAAAATCTTGCGCAACCTGTGCTGCTAAACTAGACTAGTGATGTACAAGAAATCACTGCAGGTCAAGTGCAATTATTAGTTCAAAATCCGCACCGCTGTCCAACAATGTTAGAACTGGGGGTCTCTAGTTGGCAGAGGTAAGTACCTTAGACCAAGTAGGGACCCTTGCTTCTAGTCAGGGTGAAGGAATACACACAGTAGATCACCTCCGCTCTCCCTCTAGGTAGCTTGGCGCGAGCAGGCAGGCTTATCCCCAAGGCAATGTGTATAATAAGTGCACTCAACACAACAATAATCCCCAATCTACCACAAACTGAGACCACACAGGTAAGTATATTTTTATAAAAATATATAACTTTATCTAGTTTCAGCATGTAAATGAAGCAGTTGCATGATAATCACTTCTGTGGACAACTTAGCATTTTATCTTAAAGGTTGCACTTAATCTTACTTGGTGTTTCTTAATTTCAGGAAGTTCTCAAAACAAATGTCTCTAGTCTCTTCAAATCAGCACAAAGATATGCCAATGTTATTTGATTGAAAATGCTCTTCAAATGAGCAAAGAAGCAATGCCAGCGTTTTGTAATTTAAACGCTCTTAAAATGAGCAAAGAAACAATGCCAGCGTTTTGTAATTTAAACGCTCTTAAAATGAGCAAAGAAACAATGCCAGCGTTGAAAATATATGCCAACACGAGGAATAGGCCCCCAGCGCGGCAATCGCGCCTCACCGAGTGTTTCAGGGACTCCTTCCTTGCAGATCGGCACCGCCTCGCACCCCTGATGACTTTAGGCGCCCCGCGCCTAACAGAGCACACTCGCTCCTTGCCCCGGCCGGTCCCGGTCGCTCTGCCCGCTCTCGACAATCCTACGAGCGGCGGGGGAGGTATGCAGGCACTCGGCAGTTGGGACGGCAGGCCGGGGGCACAGGGGCACTCGCAGTCTCCTCGGCGGGGACGGGTCTTCTCCGGGAAGGCTCTTCGTCGTGCTTCAGATGCAGCTCCTCGCTGACGGCCCAATCAGGTCGCAGCTCTGAAGGCGAGCCCTCACAACCACCCGGGAGTCAGCCAACGGCAGTGCGGCTCCCGGGACAAACCCACGATGACGAGTCTTGAGCGGCCAATCCCTGCACAGCTTCAGTGGTGACGCGACGGCGCACGGGCCAATCCCGTCGCGGCGTCAGTGAGGGAGCTCGACTCCCGTGGCCAATGGGAGCGCGGCGGCTTCGATCTCCGCTACCGCAGCTCCCAGTCACGAACACAGCTTGCAGAGGGTTTTTCTGGCCCCGGGCCGCGACGGTGATTTAGCGGCAAGAGATTTTCGGGCCGCAGATCGCGGTCAGCCTGCTTCCTCGCCAGCGGATCGACACGGGGGAATATAAGGCACGGGGAGACACCACGGGTCCCTCCTCACCCCTGAATCTGTGCCGATGAGCACAGCGATCGGTCCTCACAGCTGGCAGGTTGGAAACACCCGCTGGGGCAGGCTACCACACGATTTCCTCAGTAGTTCTTGGCAAAGCTTAGGAACCTTTAACCCTGGGTTCCCAACAGGAGGCCAGCTCTTCTCAGGCCCTTGGAGATTCAGTTGCAAGACACAGTACACAGCAAAGTCTTCTTAGATCAATCAGGAAGGGTCACAGCACACAGCAAAGTCCCTTTCTTCTCCTCTCCTTCAGTTGGACAGGAGGATAGGTCAGCCCTTAAAGCACACAGCAAGGCAATCTTCCAGCAGCTCCTTCAGCAGTCCTTCTTCTGCAGAGGTTCCTCTTGATTGTAGAATTTTAGAATCTAATCTTCTGTAGTAAGGGGTCCTTCCCTTATACCCCTGAACGCCTTTGAAGTCCTTTGTGCAAGGGGGTCCCTGGCTCTGGAATGTTTCTGGTGTTCTTCTTCCTGACAGCTTCAGGGCCAGAGGTGACAGTGGGCCGGCAGGGGAGTTAGCCAGCACGGTGGTCAGGCAGGCACAGCCCAGCACTATCAGGCGCTTCTCTCTCCCCTTCCCCGGGCAACAGATGTCGCCTTTCACCCCTGGGCTGACTCCAACCCCCTCCGGGGCCCTGCAGCTCCTGTCACGCAGGCATTCCACACACCCAGGCCCAAGCACACAGAAAGGTTTATACAAAAGAACAGCCACTTTCTAAAAGTGCTATTCTCAACCCCAGGATCCAAAAACAACCTTCACTAAAAGATGTGTCATTTAATTCTGAGTTCAGGGATATCTTTCATTGATGTTCCATCTTGTTCCTATAGGGAGATAGGCTGGGGTCCAATGGGACCAGCCTCCCCATGTTACCCTAGGGAGCCTTACAGCCCTACAGCAGTGAGCCCACAAAGTGGCTGCTGCTCTCCACCAGAGCATGTTACCTGCACTAGTAAATGCTCTACCCTATCCAAACACTGCACCCTGCCCAGGGGGGTACCTGGAGCCTTCCATAGGGGTGGCTGATGTGCACAGACAGGGGAGGGTTAAGCCCAGCCAGTGGGGACACTGGCCAGGCGGACATGGCAGTCCACTGACTGCACACAGGCCCTGCGCTGGCAGGCCTGAGACACCATTTTAGAGCTACTCATGTGGGTGGCGCAATCTGCGCTGCAGGCCCACTAGTAGCATCTGTCATCACCAGCCCTGGCACACACAGTGCACTTTACTAGGGACTTCATGGGGATACAGATATGCCAATCAGGTATACCCAATTAATATGACAATTTACAGAGGGAGCACTTACCCTCTGACACTGTTCAGCAGTGGCAGAGGGTCCAAAGCATCTAAATCAGCAAAAACGAAATCCAGCACAGCATCAAAAATACATGAGTCAGAGGCAAAAAGATGGGGAAAAACCACGCCCAGGTATGTCAGGTCTAACACCCATCCTTAAGGCTAAAAACGTATGTTTTCAATAAAGTGCGTATGTGCTTGATAGGTAGAGTGGCTGAACACCCACTATAAAATTAGCGATTACAGCTCAAGCGTGTCTCCTCTTTGACAGTATTGCCCTGTCCGAGTGAAAGGATCACAATCGAACGTTTTTTTTAATGGCCGTCTTTAACACCGGGTGAGAGGGGTTTGTTTCCCAGAGATCTTTTACACCTAGTAGCTGTAAACTGCGATCCAGGAATTGCTGATGCTTATGGCTGGTCTGATTTTTCTGTATTTCCTGCCATAGTCGGGCCTCCAAGGAACCCTCCCGGGCACGGCACAGTCTGTGACATAGTTTAATAAATGTGCCTGCCTCCACTCCATGATGATCTTGAACTCCCAGTTCGAGTGTCACTTGGGCTGGCGAGGCAAATCTTGACAACCGAAAGGCTCTTTTAAAAATTTTAGTTGTTAACTTCTTTATCAATGTACTGGCTGTGCCCTTGGTGATCTCGTATCCATACGTCAGGGAGTTGATTACCTTAGCCATCATTACTTCCAGAATGGGAGTTAGGATGGGACCTATTAGCAGTTTTGCAGCAGCGACTTCTAACGACAGGGCTTTCGTTTTCAATGCTTCTTTATGCATGATAAAAAGTGCATCTTGTGTCAAAAAAGATGCCCAAGTATTTGTAACTGGAGTTGATTCTAGCTTTGTTTTGTTGAAGTACCACCTTTCTATTGACTTTTTTTGCTCACCAAAAGATATAGTTTTGGTTTTTGACAGATTATGCTATAGATGGCTTCTTGTCGTGTAAGGTAGCAGTTCATCCAGTAACCTCTGGAGACCCAGTTTTGGGTGGCTTAACAGCACCAAGTCATCGACGTAAAGCAAATTGGTGATGCGGGTCCCGTCTAGTTGAGGAGGGTGGCAGTTTACACTGTTGAGTACTGGAGAAAGGTCAGATAACAATAAATTAAAAAGGAGTGGGACCAATACACAACCTTGTTTGACGCCAGTTTCGGTTTGAATCTTCCTGGAGACGTGGAAGCCTTCACCCACCTTAATTCTTATCCATGTTTTCGTGTGGAGTTGGATTATTGCTTGAAGAAGAGGCTGTGGTATGCATATGATTTTAGTTTCTGCCATAACAGACCCCTGGGCACACAGTCGAAGGCCGCTTTGAAGTCTACAAAGCAACAGTGCAGCTGGATTTGTTGGAATGTCGCTTTCTCCATCAAGACTGTTAGCGTTAACAGATTGGTTGTAGTACCGGTGTTAACCATAAAGGCCGTCTGATTAAAAGGAAGGCACGTAGTTGTTTCGGCCCAGGCCTGTAGCTCCTCCAATAGAATATTTGCAAAGTACTTAGACTCCACGTCGAGAAGTGAAACCATTCGGTTATTTTTTGGCTCATTTCTCTTCCCACTTTTGTAGATTGGGTGAATTATTGCACCTCACCAGGACTTTGGGACCGTGTTGATTAGACTGCAATAGAGAAACAAGAGGGTCAGGTATTCTGACCATAGGCTGACATCGGATTTGAACATGGCTTGGGGGAGGCCATTCGGGTCTGGGGCTCCTTCGGCACTGGCTTTCGTTATGAGGCGTGAGATCTTGTTTTTTAAGACATCAGGCATCACCGTGGGCTCTAGTAAGGTATTGCTCCTATTTGTTGATTCCTTGTGTGTCGGATCTTCAGATGTAATTTTTACAGGGCGAGCTCGCCTCTGGCACTTTAGTCCTGGGGGGGAGATCATATGGTTAACAGGGCTGGAGGAATTTTTGCAAGCTTTGTTTATATTGGTGTCCGTAAAGTGTAGAGATAAAAACGTACTCCAAAGGGCTTCACTAATATTTGCACTGCCGTACCCACTTGTACTTTGTTTGCTAGAGACAAGAATTGCTTCGGGTTAGGATTTTTACTTTCATAGATGAGCTTTAGCCAGAATTGATCCGAGGCCGTGAGTTTTTCCTTTTGTGTAGACATTCTAAAAGCTGCTTGGGCTTGCTTATAGTTATTGAAGTTGATTTTATTGCTGGGGTTCTTTTCTTGATAGACGGAGTGCTCGGTTCCTCTCAGTTCTTAATTTCCTTGTGGCTTTTGAGATGTAGAATTGAGAGAATTGTTTTCTCAGCCCCTCCTGATTGGCAGTTCATTGAGAAGGAGGTTTGTAAGAGAGGTCCAGCCACAAAGGACATGAGTGTTTAGCTCTAGGGATTGATGTAATAGGGCTCTGCTTTTCTCCATCAGGGAAGGGGCCGTGGAGTCTGACCACTTTATCCGCTTTAGGTCCTCTGTGTGGCTGCCTGAGTGAGTATGGGCACGTTCGTGTTATTATTTGTGCCCGGTGGTCACTCTCTCCTTGTGGTGCAATTTGATAGCTCTTGATCCAGGGCAGTACTCCCTAGAGTCAAATCCAAAAACTAGAAGGATCTGCCATTTGACCGGGTCCATGCAGGCGGGATGTCGGTGGGGGGCGTCCATTCAATAAGGTAAATCCTAAGCTGCTGAACAGCATTGCTACATATTAGCCCAATGTTGAAGATTTGTTTCCAACAGGAATTGACTGGGATGCAAAGTGTGGAGGGACTCTTGGGGGGTCCGGTCCTGTGTCATCGGCAAGATTACAATTGAGATTGGTATTGAAATCACCTGAAATTATGCTGGGTGTGCTGCCATACTTGCCAATTAAGTCACAGATGGAGTTGATCAAGCTGTCCATTTTGGGTTTTTTCTTGGTAGTGCAGGGAGAGCTATAGACGTTGAGGATGAGCAGCTGAGGGTCCGTAAGTGAACTTCCCAGAACTATTCCAAAGAGCCAATCCTCCTCAAATTTAATCTGTTTTATACATTTGGATAGTTTTGTTGATACGTAGATCGAGAGACCACCACTTGGTCTACCGAACTTGGACTGCCTGGTGGCGGGTGTCAAACTCCAGGAAGCCCACTATTGGGATACTTTCTCCTGCCCATGTTTCCTGTAAAAGGAGGATGTTGTATTCTTTTAAAAAGTCCAGGATGGTGGCAGATTGTTTTTCCTGCTCAAATCTGTTGATGTTCCAGGAGCATATTGTTATACCGTAATTAATGGTGGTTCAATCAATCCGGTTTCTGGATAGAACTCCCGGCAGCCATAACCAATCTGCTCCCTAGAAGTTTCACTGGTCGGTTGCGGACCCTGGGTTTACTGTTGGTGAGCTGCCTCTTGCGGACCTCAGTACTGAATAGGGGGCTATGGAGGAGCTAGAAGTACGGGCCTGATTGTTTTCCAGTAATGAGGAGTAACAAGGAGCACTTGGTATTATTGTTGTTATACCCCAGGATTCAAATTGGTCAGTTTTCGTCAGGACCAAATCCCAGGTTACTGGGTTACCAGTGTTACTTGCGTAGCTTCACCCGTATTGGATCCGGTAGATGGAATGAATTCAATAGCGATTATGTCTCTCGATTGTAGGTGGCTTAGGTCTGGTGATGATTTGAAAAGTTTTAGTATATTCCCTTGATTGAGGATGTCGTGAGGGCCTCTGGAGGTAAATTCTGGAATGAGCAGCAGTTTGGTGTTTTGGGGGCTGCTTGGGGGCTCACAGGGCTCGTTAGACATTACTGGCTGTGCTCGCTTTTTTTTTTCTTTGATGGGATTTTTTGATGATGTGGATATAGTGAATGATTGAAGGGGCAATTCCCTATGATGGGTGATTGGGGATGGTGAAAGATTACTTTTATTTGTGGCCACCAACTTGCGACAACTTGCTGAATTTGTGAGATTCTTACGACCAGGTTCTGTGGCTATACTCTGTGTACGTGATTGGTTGTCCTCGACGGTAAGAAGACGAGAGAAACTAACTTCTTAAGTTGACATCTTGAGAGTTGCAGGACTCTGTTGCCCTGCTTCCAATGCTGGGTGCTTAGTTGGTGGTTGTTTAGGGCCGGGTTTTGCTTGTATTGATGGGTGCAGGGGTTGTCCCAAAGCTTGAGGTAGCCCTGACTGCTGACTGGTCTGGTGTGGAAGTTCTGTCTGTGGGGGCAACTGATTCGATGTTAATTGCGGGCTCGTCTGTTCTCCTTTCGAAGATAATGTTGAGGGGACATTTCCTGGAAGCGCTGTGCCACTCATAGAGGGTTACTCATATTTGAAGTTGTAGTGTCAATTTTTTGTTTATTCCGGCTTTTTCATTGTCTTTTCTTCTCCCTTTTCGACAGCCGATGTGAGTTATGATTTTTGTGGGCTCAATAGGGAATGATTTAGCATCTGCTGTCTCCGTGGTCAGGGTCGGGTTTGAACTTTCGGGTGAGATTGGCCCTGTGCCAGGCTTAGAGCCTGAGGTGAGGTGTTTGGGGGCTCGGACACCGAGGGCTTCTTTATTTCCGTTAGGACAGCTGAGAGAAATTGAGGCAGAGATGATAGGGAGTCAATTATAGTGGAGCAGCAGCACACTGATTGCACCAGTTGAGTTTGGGATTGGGCTTTTTTGATAAGAGCGTTAAGCGCCTCCAATTTTTGGTCGATCCAGGCGGTGTGCACCTGCAGGTCCATCTTGTCTGAATGATAGGTTAGTGCAGCTGACGTTGTTTGAAAGGTTTGTAATAATTGGGACCATAGGTTATTAAGATTGGCCGATGGAGAACTGCCCTGCCTTACAGACTCTTTGGGTTCAGTAGTAAAGAACGACAGGTCTAAAGAATTGTGGATTATGTTGTTGTTTGACTCTTCTCCAATGACCGTTGGGTCAGCTTGATCCCCATGATCCACCTTGGCTAGAAAACATTCCGACTCTGGTTGGTCTGGATTGCTGAAAAAGGCTTGCGGATAGGCCATGACCTGTGGTAGTAAGACTTTAGGACTCTTTAGTAGCTTGTCAGGTTTAGATTCAGTTGAAGAGTAAAATACAGATGGAGAAAGCAGGCTTACGTTTAAATATGGTTGAAAAGTTGATAGGTGGACGTCTTTAGAGATGATTACGTTGGGTGAAGTTTGTTCTAGTTGAGTTGTGTGTTGAGCTGGGGGTTGAAAGGGAGCCTGGTGCGATTGACTGAGGCCCAGGGCTTCAAAGGCACCTTTGTATAGAGATTCTGTTGTTAATAAAGCACTGGATTGCATTGAGTTATCAGGCCCTCCGGCGACTCCGTGGATCAGTGGCAGAACCATAATTTGATGTAGCAATAGCTCGGAGGCTACGAGGGGGGGTACCTGCGGAGGGGGTACCTGCTGTTTGTCCAAGATGCTGGTTATTTTCTTCCGTGCTATCGCCGGTACTGTGGTCCCTTAGTGCGGCTTTGATTTTTGTAGGTTTGGATTGTTCTTTAGAGCCATGTATTGGCTCCTTGGCGGTTGGATGGGCGGGTACAGGCCCTGGTTCGGAAGCTGTCCTTGAATTTGCAAATGTTTGGGGAGGCGAAGACGCCATTGAGGGTTCTACCAGAGGTTCGCGGAGGTCAATTTTCTTTGCATCTTTTTGGGGGGGTTTTAATGGAGCTTTCCTTACTTGTCCTGATCTCATCCCTGGAACCTTTTTTTAATTTTTATTTTTTTTATTTAGAGGGCTGCACGGCTTCCTGGTGGTTCCTGGTGATTCCTATTGCTTGGTTAGGGTAATGGTATGGGTTGGTTGATTGATGAAAACAAGTGAGGTTAGTTAAGCAATTAACTAATTGATCGATTGGATTAATATGAACCCCTGGTTTTTTTGCAGTAGCTTTATTGTATTGTATTGTGGATATTATTGATTATTTACTTGTTTTTAATCGTTTTTATGGATTTTTTCTATCCGGGGGATTTATTGGTTGCTGATTAATTGATTTGATACAATTTTATTTTATTATATACTAGCAGCCCGTTGTCCGGGTATGAATTGCTGCCGGCCAGTAGTATATTGTTTTGTAGGATTTCGTTTTGATAGCATTTCCTGTCTGTGACAGACCTGTGAAACGCTCCGATTCACAGTGCACTGCTGATGTACTTAAGAGTGCGCGTTCAGTAGTGTGTGAACTCGAGTTTCCCTACTTTATTTTTCCTTGCAATATTATATAGCGCGAACTCGACAACATGGCATGAGCACAATTTACATTACAGAAGAACACATTCATTTGTGGTAGGCACGGGGAGACAAAGCGATTTGCCTGGAATCACAGGATGTTGAGCTGATGCCAAGATTCGAACGTAGCTCCCCAGCTCTAAAGTTCGCAATTCTAGAACTTGTGGCGGGAGGTTTGTCTAAAAGTGTATGTCGGTGCTGGCCATCAATGAGAGAGACCTGTGCACTTTTCAAATCGGTGGTGAAAAAATATGAGTATGTTGCTGGAGATGTGGGCCGCCGTGCCACCAATGTACTTACCGGGGGAGGGTAAACACCCAATATTCTGCAACTTTCTTTCTGCATACCATCACTCCGCATACTTTCATTACGAAAGTACCATGACTCCGCAATGCCATTATAACGCATGGCATTACATTTTATATGCTTTTACCACGCATACATTTACAACAAAATTAGTTGTAAATGCATGAATGGTAAAAGCAAGGTTTTTTTTTAAATGTTTGGATAAGGTAAGTATGGGTATAGGGGTATATGTTTTGGGGTACTGAGGTATATGTTTTGGGGTGTTTGGGTATTTTAAGGGTTCAGATATAGTTTTGGGTTATGGGGTACAGGGGTAGTTTTAGGGTTTAGGTTTAGGTATGGGTTTTGGGGTACAGGGGTATTTTTAGGGTTCAGGGCTAGGTTTGGGTTTTGGGGTATAGGGGTATTTTTAGGGTTCAGGGGTAGGTTTGGGTTTTGGGGTACAGGGTTATTATGGTTCAGGGCTAGGTTTGGGTTTTGGGGTACAGGGGTATTTTTAGTGTTCAGGGGTAGGTTTGGGTTTTGAGGTACAGGGGTATTTATAGGGTTCAGGGCTAGGTTTGGGTTTTGGGGTACAGGGGTATTTTTAGGGTTTAGGGATAGGTTTGGGTTTTGGGGTACAGGGTATATTTATAGGGTTAAGATGGGTGAGTGTTTAAGGGTGTTGCAGTATTTTAAGGAGTAAGGGTGGGTTATGATTATGGGGTGCAGGGGTATTTAAAGGGAGCAGGGTGGACACCCGGAGCTGGAATGTACAGAACCTGGGAAGAAAAAACTGTGAAATATTGGGCACAACGCTTGCTTTTTTTTCCCCCTTAATCCCGCACCCCGCACACGCCCACGCCCCCAGTACACGTCCACAGCACACGATATGAGACATGGCCTGAAGGGCGGAACGTACCACACGCCCCCAGCGTTTGTCATGCCCCCAGCAAACGCCCACAGCACAACGCAGCACGCACACAAGGGACTACTTTGCTGGCACAGTTCTTTTACCTTTTAAATGTATATGGTGGGCGTCTGCATAGCCTATGTCCTTCTGCTGCAACTGCCCTTTCCAACACTGTATTGGGTGTTGTGATTGGTGCTGTGGTTCCTGAGATTACCCACCTCAAAGGTTTGGGCTCTCTCTTTATTATATTAGTACGGATTAAGAGCCTGCCTTCCAATGCCTGATGACCCTTAGACGACTCCTGGATGGCTGGTTTTCTAGAGTCTCGAGCGGTCGGAATGTCTAATATTTCCTAGTTTTTCCTTGTCCTTTCCTTGTACTTATCCTTTTTTTGTCCTTCCAGACCTTCAAGACCTTCTTATGCGTTGGTCGCAGTTTTAGAGCTGGTACTCACACTCACAAATACCATCAGACTTTGCGATGTGCATACCCACAGACAGTCATTCACATATTGAAGTACAAACCCACAGTCAATAAATCCAGACTGAAGCATACACAAGCCTCAAACACACATGCACACAGATGTGCATATGTATTTGCATATTTTAGGGATCAAAATCCATATGTACAACATACGAAGACACACACTCATGCACGACCACAAAAAACACAAACAGATACACAGTCATACATGCACTCCCACAAATAACTCCAGGACCATCCATACAAGACCCATAATTGTAACCATGCATGCACACACAAACACATGCTCACGGTCATATAATACCACACCTGAGCACACACAGTCTAACACATTCCATGTCATTATTTAAATACAATACACAATAAAGCAGACCAGGTCTGAAAATAGTGTGTGCCTAAACCGGACTGTGATCCAGTTGGATGACTGTGTAGAAGGAAGTACTGTTGAAAAAAAGTGAAACACAATGTTGTTAAAAGCACAGAGGCTAGAATGATTCCCATCAGACCACCGTTGTGGTGGAAGTAGCGTCATGTGGGAATTACTAGACAATCCATCATCCATTTATTTGTTGGGGAGCATGACCCAGTCTGTAGAGCGACTCATCAGCTTCGGCCTGTCCACACAACCACAAGGGCACAGACATATACAGACGAACAGAGACACAGCACTCACTGCAGCCACTCACCCTCATGGTTTTATATTGTTCCTCTTCCTTGACTTTAGACTCCAGAATATATTCCTCCTCTTTCTTCAGAAGACGCAGCCACTCTTGAAGTTTCACCTGTAGGGATGAGAGTGCAATAAATAGGTGTAGATCGGTAGAGTGGGGCCTTACTTACTAAACAGGAGTGCCACAATACCTGCCACGCATTCCCAGACTGTATGTACCAGCCATACATTATCGCAGGGTTTCTGCACATACCCAGAACTATGCACAGGAGAAACAGGACCTCACTAATAGGGGTGTACCACCTATCACCCAGAGCCCCAAAACACCAACCGACTAGCAAAAGTGTATCACACGAGCTTCTCTAAACATACAAGAAGGTACGAGTGATTAGACAACCCAGAACATAAGCACGCCGACCTACCTCAGGAGATCGCAGGATTAAGAACCACCTTTTCACTTACTCACACTTGTCCACAACAATAATTGTCCAGAGTCACTGAAACAGTTCAAAATGTTTATTTTCTCTCTAGTGCTCTACAATAGATTATTCTAGCCACGACCAGTAACAGAATACACAAGCTCAAGATTACAAGCATTGACACGACACCATAGAATACAAAATGAGAAATCATATTGTTTAGATTGGGGGAATTATTAGGACTTAAAGCCTAGCCCCCTCCCCTTGATAGAAAGAAGTTTATTCTAAAAATGAAGACCTCTGGGCTTTGACAGTAGACTACTTACATGATTTAGTGTACATCATGTGGACCGATGCTCATGTCCAGAGAAAGTCTTGGTTCGAGTGTGTCTGAGAACATGTTACCGTGCCTTATTAAACCTGAGAAAACACCATCAGCGCAGCTGCGCCCAGATGTTATGGATAGGTACGAAGGACTGACCAGAGCATTGTAATCAGAACAGAATAACAAGCGGCTTTGCTTATTGACAGTGTTCTCAGTGTGCAGACATTTGTTCAAGGCAGAACTGGGAACATTTAAACATCGTTTTAGGTCTCGGCCTGCGATGGCTGCACCGACATGCGCAGCCGAGCTGGTGAGATTTAATGAGGTAGGGTATTTTCTACTAGCGAGGTTAAGCCCCACCCCTCTTCTCCATTGGCTGGCGTCACCGTTCATGCAAAACGGTGGCCAGCCATTGGAGAAGAGGTCCTAGTGACGTTCTTCTTTCTTTGTAAGCCCCGTCCTTTTCAGACTAGGTTCCTTGACTTACTGCTGGAGAGAGGAAGACGAGGGAGGAAAGGAGAGGAGGAAGAAAATAAGACGAGAAGAAAGGAGGAGGGGCGACGAGAGAAGAGAGGGATAAAAGAAGGGGGGTATGAGGGAGGAGAACAGAAGTAGATTGACAGAATAAAGACTAAGGAAATAAAGCGCGAAAGCGAGAGAAATGAAGGAAGCAGTAGAGGCAGGCATGCAGGGTGGAAGGAATAGAGGGGAAAGCTCGACAGGGTAGAAAGAAGAGAATGGAAGGAATAAAGACTGGAAGCTGCACATGGGAGACACAAGAAATAATGAGCAGAAGGAGAGACGGAGAAAGGCAGAAGCACATAGAGAAAGAACGACTGAAGAGGATGGGGCAATGTTGCAAAGAACGAGGAATGAGGTAAGAAAAAGAAAACAGGAGCGAGAACGAGGAAGGTGGAATAAAGAAGAGGAAATCAAATAAGGCGGTGAGGGATGTGGCTGGCGATGTGCACGCGCCTGGCTCACATGAACTGTATCCGATTCGCAGTTTTGGGGAGAATTTTGAAAGCCTTACTAGAATCTTGACAAACAAGCATTGCTAAAGCAATGATGTAGTCGAGACCTAAAAAAGGTATAAAATTCACCCCAATTTGAAAACTGCAGCTATTTACCTTGCTGTCTTTTACTTACTTCGGTGCGCTATAAACGAGTGAATAACATGTGAATTCATTTACGCGTTTTAATGGTTCAAATGAGTTATTAAATATAACATTTTAAAAAATTAAATGTTTATTTTGTATTTGCTTTTGTTTTCGGGTTCTGGCTTTCCTACCATTTCCCTATTAAATAGGGGTGAGAGAGACAGCAGTGTCAGAAAACTTTTATTTATGTTTTGGTTTTTGAAACATAAATAAAATGCATTGTTATTTGCAATGTCAATAGCTCAAACTCACGTAAATACGCAACCTATTGCATTACAAATGCAATAGGTCTAGCATTTGTGAGAGATTAAGCTATTGGCATTGTAAATGACAATGCCATTTATTTATCTGTTTTCAAAACCAACACATAAATAAAAAGTTTGTCATTTACAATGCCAATAGCTCTAACTTTTGCAAAGGCGAGACTGTTGCATTGTAAATGCTTGTTAAGCATGGGGTAAAAGTGCACAGACAGAGTCGCAGTACAGAAAAGCATGAAGGCTCGTGTGCATAAATGAAACATCAGGCAAGCACAGCTTATGCTAAGTTCAGCAAAGTCAAGTACATTTCCCCAAAACCATACAACAAAATGAATATTGTAAGTACCAGCCACACATATCTATAATGTAAGTACCAGTGGCACATATCAGGATTGTGAGCACCAGCCCTAAGTATCACAGACAGTCACTTTTTTTGAACCTGTTCTTGCATAAAGACCAGAATCCCTGCTCAAGGTAAACACGCCTCATCACTGACACTCTTACTTGATAAAGATTCTGTGCACACTTTATACCTAAACCCATGAAAACATTTCAACTTGGCACTACTTTACAGAACAAACTTTTTTCCTAGCGACACTGTCAAATATTCCAGAACAGCACAGAACCGAGTGAAAATATCTGCTCTAAGAAGTTTTTATAAGTACAATAACCATGTACGCTGCCCATATACCAATGACAAACAGAAAACATTATGGGATGCTTAGCATGAAAAAAGGTACATTATCCGTAGATTTCCTAGTTGATGCTCACTAATGAATACTATGCACTTACACAACCTAGTTTCTCCCTTCAACCTGGTTTTCACATCCGGGACGTTCTCGTCCCTGAAATTAGATGCTTCCAGCACATAGATCACAAACTCAGAACAGGATGGAGAGGCTTGCAAACATAGGACACTCTGGCCTCACTCTTAGTAACTCTACCATACTCAAGTCTTTCATACTCCTCTCCTGCAACTTCCATCTGTCACTCTACAAAATAGCATCCTTTCAACTGACCTGCAAATGACCAGGACCAAACTAGCACTTAATAGAAGAACTCTTAGACTTCATCACCTTTGCTTCCATCCAACGTGGTCCCCTCAGATTCACCGGATACTTCAACTCCAACACAAAATACATGAACGAAGAGCCTTCTACACACTTCTCAACACACTGGAAAAAAAACACTCATCAATGACTCAACACAAAGGCAACACAACAGGCCTCATTCAATCAACCTCTCCTAATAAATGAAACTAGACACCTGTAGCCCTCAACTAGACCAACCACATTTCCATCCTCAACTGGACTGACCAGCTTGCCACCCCCTTCAACATCCATATACACCAGAGTGCCAAGAACAACCGAAAAGAGGAAAAAACCTTCCACTCCAGTAAGACATTCTTCTGTAAAAAGAATTGAAGAACCAGCCAGGACACTTCAGTCCTCCAGAGATGTCAGAGCAGAATGAAAATAAACATACTATGCTAAAACAAAAGTCTAACACCCTACTAAAAACACCACCTCTACCTGCAAATCCTTCATAGCCGCTAAAACATTTTACTATAAAACCACTGTGAGGAAATGGGTTTCATTATAGGGTGTGGTTGTGCGACCTCACTGTGTAATACACTTACCAACTCCTATAGGACCAATAGGTTTTGTTTGTTACACTCTGTAGCTCAAACCTAGGTGGCTTTGGTTCTGAGCAGCAAGGTGTATATTAAGGCACAAGTGTGAAGCATTTAAAGAGCACCTAAACAATTGAAGAAATCCGAGACACTCAGGAAATCCATCACCATTTTATACAAATAGACAGCATTTTTAGAGGGCCCTGGGGATACAGCTATAAAAAATATGTACTTATTCACGTAACCACGATCAAGCATTGGCAAATTGAATGAAAAACTTTGGTGTCAATGCAGTTACTTGGGTGGCCAATTCTGGCAGGGAGCCAGTCAAGGTGACCATCAAGATCCTCTGAACCAGTTTCCTCCGAGGAAGAAGCAGATCCAGGCACTTTTATCCCTTTGCTATAAGGTCCTATGGAAGTGGTCCTGATGCAAGGGATACAGTATGTGGAAGATGCTCAAGGATGCGGTGGATGCAATGCGGTTGACGGGGGTCTTCCTGCGGCTACTCCTCATTTCATTAACTCAGTGACGCGGGCCTGGACAGAGAGGTCCTCATTCCTTGAGGTCTTCTCGGTCCTGGCAGAAGCACACTCGCCACTGGGCTACCAGTCAGCCGGCATTCTGTCGCCAATGAACCTCTTACAAACTGGGATCTCAGTCTGGAAGAGATACATTGACAATATTTTTATGATCTGGCAAGACTCAGAGGAAACCATGAAACAATAATTGCGAGGGGCTCAACTTGACTATGTCACAAAGGAAAACTACGATTCCATTACTTGACCTCAGCATACAACACCTTGATGAAGTACTAATCACAAGCCTCTTCAGAAAACCCACTGAGATATGACAGCAACCACCCACGTGCCCTAAGAGACTCACTTCCCTACTCTGAGTTCCTAAGCATTAGGAGGAACTACACACTGAAAGAAGACTATATTCGTGAATCTAAGTTCCTGAGTAACAAACTGCCAGCAAGAGGGTACCCACGCAGACTAGTTCTCAATTCCCTGAAAAGAGCATGATACTGTCCAAGGGACTGCCTCTTAGAACCTAAAGAGAAATCATCACAAAATTGCATAGTATGTCTCACTACTTTTTCACCTGTCTCACATACCGTACGCAAAAGCATCCTCAAACACTGGCAAGCCCTCAATGCAGGGACACTCAATTTGGAATGCCCACTATTTGCATTTCGAAAGAGCAAAAACATTAAGGACCATTTGGTCAGAGCAGCCTTACCTATAACCAAACCCACCGGCACACTTACGGATCACTGGGGCCTGGAACCACTTACAGGTCATGTCAAATGTGGTAACTGTGTTGCATTTAAGTTGACTATTAAGTGCAAGGAATTTATCTTTGGCAAAATGAAAATGGAGTTAAAACATTTATGTAACTGCAACACCTGCAATGTCATCTATGCCATACTGTGCCCCTGCGATAAAATCTATATTGGTCAGACAGCACAAAAAGCACGGATAAGATTTTGCCAACACCACAGCAGACTACGCTGCAGAACACCAAATGCCCTCCTTGTGGAACACTTCCTGGTGTCAGGTCATAACGAGGATGACATTCGCGGGACCATCATCAGTGTCATCAAGTCACCTCCAAGGGGCGCTGACCTGTCGCAGCTCCTCAACAAGGAGGAATTCAAGTGCATTTTACGAACTGGAAGCATACATATTGGACTTAACCGCCTTGAGGATTGGACCACATTAATATAAATCAGCAAGGTCTCTTGACTTTCATGTGACCCAGGATCCTCCACCAATTATGTGTTCTTGGTTCCTTCTGTGCAAATTAACAATTGTCATGCAAGCACTCTATAATTCTTTTCTATGCTTTTTTCAATTGCTCCCTGTGAACTTTGCTTTTATTCTTTAAGACTCTACTTAACTGTATGTTTTCAGTGTTTCTGTTGCGTGCACAGCCCCGACCGCTGCACATCTTCCGGACCCGACGGAGGACCCGTATCTATGGGAGAGGACCGCTGTCCTTCTCCGCGAAATGCGGGAGCTCTGGGTGTCCGGAGCTCCCGGACCACAATACCCAGCACCCTATGTAGGCGAAGACAAACCCACACAGGAAGTGACGCATCAAGGAGCTTCCGGCCGGCTACATAAGCCGGAGCCGGAGGAAGGAAGCTCGCAAATTATTCCGGCTTTGCTACGAGGCGCATACTGAAGGAGTGAAAAATTGTCTAGCAGACGCGACAAAGAATTTTCAATTCTATTAAGGACACAGAGGCGAGGATTATGCTTCTCTTCACTTTACTGACATAAACAGCAGCCAATAAAAAACTTTAAACTGGCATGACCCCGGAAGGACAACCCCCTCCAACAGTATGCACCAATCACTATCAAGTCCACTGTATATCTGTCCATGTTTATCAATACGACCTCCTCTTTCTTTGCGACACATCATCAGTCCAACAAGACCGGAGGCCAACGTGGCAACCATCGCATCCATCGTCGAGGAAGGCACCTCCTGCACCACGTCACAGATTTCCAGAGCATAGACTGTTCACCTCATGTCTGCTTGTGCTGATCTCCTGAAACAAGAACATAAGTCGTAATGGCCATTCCCAAACTTGGAAAGACAACAAGCCAATAACAATCATTCGGGTGGGTACAAGAATTCATCAACCATATAACATTGCATGAAATACAATCCTGCAAGCCCGGGTGGGATAATCCTCGCCTCCGTGTCCTTAATAGAATTGAAAATTCTTTGTCGCGTCTGCTAGACAATTTTTCATTCTATGTCAGTCCACGGAGGCTCAGATTATGCTAGTTTAAAGTTTATCCACCACCACCGAGGCCACATCCACAATAGGCTTATGATAAAACACTTTAAAGGTGGAATCAGAAGACCAATCTGCCGCAGTCATGATATCTTGAAGCCGGGAGCCGGCACCAAAGGATTTTGAGGCCATAGCCCCTCTCACAGAATGAGCCCCAAATATAGAGGTATCAATACCCGCCAGGCCCAACAACCAGGTAACCCACCTGGCCAGAGTTGCACTGGTGACTGGGCGGAAAGGTTTCTGTAATGAAATCAACAGTTGACCAAAACCAGTTCTAAATTCCCTAGTACAATCCTCATATACCTTCAAACATTTGACCACACATAATTTACTGTGATGAGGAAATGCAGGATATGCAATACATTTTGTATGCGTTTTTGTACGCCTAGAGATCGTAAAAGAAACTCCCGTGGGAGTGAATACTCTACCTGATAAATCCAAGGCCCGAATATCCGACACTCGCCTGCATGAAAACAGGCAGAGGAGAAGTGTAAGTTTAGCTGAGAGCTGTTTGCGAGACAGACCCTCATTAGCCGGCCAGGCCGCCAAAAAACGTAGGACCACTGACACGTCCCAGAGTTCAGTATACCTGGGTTGAGGGGGCTTCACTAAGCGGACCCCCCTGACTACCCTGCACACCAAAGGGTGTTCCCCAACGGGCTTACCGTCAACATGCGGGTGCCCCGCGGAGATCGCCGATCGGAAGTTATTCACTGTGCGATAAGCCAGACCAGACCGCGCCAGTTCCGATAAGAAATTCGCTATGACAGTAATATCGGATCCCATCGGATCCCCCTGCCGTTCGTTACACCAACCAACCCATCGTCTCCAAGCTGACTCATATCGCTTGTGGGTGGAAGGTGCCCATGCCTGAGATAGGAAAAAGAGAGTGTCCTCTGAAACTCCCGGCATTTGCCAACGTCGCCGGAAAGTCTCCACGCCATGAGGGACAACTGATTCTGCAGGACCAGCGGGTGGGGAAGACCCACCGGGTCCGTGAGAAGATCCGGGAACGTCGAAATTTGCACCGGCGCTGCACAGGTGAGACTCATTGCCACCGGGAACCACGCTTGTGCTTTCCAGCACGGTGAGACCAAGACCAATTCCGCTTTCTGCCTCCGAACCTGAGCCAGAACTCTCGGGATCATGATAAAAGGAGGAAACGCATACAGAATGCCCGTCGTCCACGATTGAAGGAAGGCGTCCGAGCTGATCGCCAAGGGATCCGGGCGCCAGCTGTAAAACTGGGGAAGTTGCCTGTTGAGCCGAGAGGCAAAAAGGTCTACCACACACGGACCCCATTTGTGGTTCAATGCCCCGAAGATTCGAGGGTGCAGTCTCCAATCGCTCGCATCTCTCAAGTATCGAGAGTTCCAATCCGCCGTCACGTTGGCAGACCCCGGAATATATTCCGCCGTCACCGAAATTTGATGGGCCAGGCAATAATGCCAAAAGTCCTTGGCTATCTCCGCTAGGAGACGCGACCTGGTGCCTCCCAGGCGATTTATGTAGCGTACCGCGGACACATTGTCCATGCGGAGGAGAATACAACACGAAACTCCCTGAGGGGACAGAGTGCGGATCGCAAAAGAACCCGCCAGGAGTTCCAGACAGTTGATGTGGAGACTCAACTCCTCGCGGGACCACCGGCCCCCGGTCTCCACCGAGCCGCAACGGGCTCCCCAGCCCCACCGGCTGGCATCCGACTCTATTACCACTTCCGGGGTGGCCGCGAAAATGGCTCTGCCGTTCCACGCATCCATATGCTCTAACCACCAGTTTATCTCCGTACGTGCCTCCGCAGAAAGAGAAATCTGTTGGGCATAGGTCAGTCCCTTGCGCAAATGCAAGGCCTTCAAACGCTGCAGGGCCCTGTAATGCAAAGGACCCGGAAAGATCGCCTGGATCGAAGAAGCCAGAAGCCCCACCAGGCGTGCCAACGTCCTCAAGGAGATTGTCGGAGAGACAAGCGCTCTCCTCAACTCCTTCCTCACCGCCACCCTCTTCTTGAGGGGCAAGAGTAATTGAGCTTTCACCGAGTCCACCTGGAAACCCAGGAACTCCATCACCTGAGAAGGCTGCAAGATCGACTTCTGTATGTTCAGGAGAAAGCCCAAGTCCTGAAGGAGGTGGATCGTCCACGACAGATGGAGCGACACCACCTCCGGTGACTGACCTAAGATCAAGATGTCGTCGAGGTAAATAATGAGGCGAACACCCCGTTCCCTCAACGTCTGCACGATGGGTTTCATCAGCTTGGTGAAACACCATGGGGCGGACGACAGTCCAAAGGGCATGGCGGAAAATTCGAACCACCGATCGCACCATTGAAACTGCAGGAACCGCCTGTGTGGGGGATAGATGGCCACTGCTAAATAGGCGTCCTTTAAATCCAGACGCACCATCCAATCCTGTTCCAATAGTATATCTCTCAGGAGGTGTATCCCCTCCATTTTGAAGTGTCGATAAACGACCCAGCCATTGAACTCCTTGAGATTCAACACCAGTCGATACCCTTGGTCCTTCTTCGGGACCACAAAGACGGTGCTGACGAAGCCTAGCTCGTGTGGGGAGGATTCCACAATCGCCCCCTTCTGGATCAAGGAGCATATCTCCGCATCGATGAAACTCTGCTCTGCTTGGGAAAAACACAGTGGGCCTGGTCTCCGCCGCTGCATCGGGGAGGCATAAAATTCTATGTGGAAACCCTGTATCGTTTGTAACACCCAAGGGTCGTTCGTAAGTTGGCGCCACCTGTGGAGAAAAAGTGACAGTCTGCCCCCCACCATATGCTCTGATGGGCATAGAAGTCGTACCTGAGTAGGAGTAGTCTCCTGAGTTCGCCTGTTGTCCACGATAGTCTCCTCTTTGCCCCTTGCCACGACCTCCTCTATCACGGGAGGGGTAGAAGTTGGGGCGTCGATTACCTCTGCCCCTCTGCTCTGCTCCACGTGAGGTCTGTGCATAACCTCGGCCGGACCCTCGACCTCTTGGGCGTCCGGCCCTATCAAAAACACCACCATGGAGAACCCTCTTGATGTTGGACTGGGCCCTGTCTAATGCGGAGAAGGTGGCAACATATTTGCCCATCTCCCTGACAAATTTGTCTCCGAATAGCATACCATTAGCTAGGACACCAGGTTCGGAAGGGGCCATCTCCGCCAGCTGGGAGTCAAGTCTCATAAGAAAAGAGCGCCTCCGCTCTGTAGACACGGCCACATTTGCATTACCTAAAAAGCACATGGCACGCTGTGCCCATTCCAGAACCTCCGACACATTCAGCGGCACATTCCTATCCTTGGCTATCACCGCCGCGTCCAGAATCTTCGTTAGGGGACCGGCGACATCCAACATTTTGTCCTGGACACCTCTCCATGCTCTATCCAGCCCCTTCTTTGGATCCTTCGCAAACTTGCGCATAAACGCCGCCATTGTGGGATCTAAATCCGGCGTGTCAGCCACCTTCCCTGTCAAGGATGGCCTGGGGCATTCGGAGCGCAACGTGGCCCTCACTCCATTATCGAAACCCTGACGCAGGTTGTTGCTCACATATTGTGCCACCTCAGGGCACGGTATCCACTCAGTGGACCGAGGGTGCACAATATTGTTTGGGTTAAAAAGAAGATTCCTGGGTACCTGACCATCGTCCGCCTTTTGGGTGTGCTTCACCTTCCTAGATCTCTTTCTGGGGGCCACTGATCCCACCTCCGAATCAGATGAATCCGGCGGAGTCGGGGAAGAATCCCCAGAAGTGTCATTCGCCATTGAGCCATGGTCCTTCAGGACATTCCTGGCTATTCGGGCCAACACCTGGGCCGAGGACTGAGAAGAGGTACCGCCCATCCCGGCAGATTTGAACTTTCTCTTTCCATAATTTTTAAGGGGCTTAGCAAAAGGCTTAAGAGCCTGGACTAGTGCAGTCTTCACTGACCCCTGGACGTGGGAATCCAGGGCCTCTACCAAATTCTCCTCCAAATGCTCTTCCTGTGGCTCATAGTCTACATATTCATCGTATTCTGCCCACTGGTTATCCTCCTCGGCGTAGTACGCCATAGCTCTGAAGCAGGGAGGTGTGGAGGAGCTTCAAGGGGGGGGGAGTAGCCCAGGGGAGCCTCCAACACACACACAAACTTAAACAACCAAAATCACTACAGGCAATGAGGCTGAATATTAGGTGGAAGGAGACCCCTATTTTGCACACTGTAAGCTCCCCTAGAGCAGAGCTCTAATGCGGATGCGCTCCGTTTAGCGTTCTACTGAGGCCAGGATTGATGCAGTCTGAAAGCGCGATGCGTGAGGAGCCGGTAAAGTGAAAAACGAAAGTCGGCTCCTCGCGCATGCGCAGTGCGTGTGGGGGCCGGGCTCGACTGCCTCCTGCGCGCGAGCGTCTCGCGTCTGCCTCCTCCTGCTCCACCGCCCCCTACCGGTACACCGCCGGTCGCGCTACGCGCTGAAAACAGAGAACGCCCGCGTGGGCCAATAAACAATAAAACTTGAAAAAAAGGCAATAATCACAAAGTCACCAAAACACCTCAACCACGAGCGGAGGTCCGCTCAGCACATATCATCACTGACGCGCGCGCGCGCCGTCTACAACCACCGCCCTTACACACATTACCCCCAAGAAAGAAGTAAAATAGAAGGGCACTTAACTCGCTGCTGCAGCAGCAAAGAAAGAGGAGGTCGTATTGATAAACATGGACAGATATACAGTGGACTTGATAGTGATTGGTGCATACTGTTGGAGGGGGTTGTCCTTCCGGGGTCATGCCAGTTTAAAGTTTTTTATTGGCTGCTGTTTATGTCAGTAAAGTGAAGAGAAGCATAATCTGAGCCTCCGTGGACTGACATAGAATTTGAGGCTACTTCCTATCCCGGTGGGGTAAGGATGTCGGTGACACCCCCAAGAGTCAATCTCCTGTTTTAACTTTGTTCGCGCTAGCGAGTGCTAACATTTCATGGACTTGCATGTTGTGAAAAAACTTTATTTAAAACTCACGCGGTGACAATTGAAGTTCACCTGTTTTTGAGGTCTAACAATCCTTGGACAAACCTGAAATTTTTTTCTGGTATTTTTTTACCAGGTGGTATATTCCTTTATATCAACTACGTGGTACAGTACTTGGGCTGGTTGCAGTATGTACTACGTGTCATTGTTTAAAGGCTTTTATTTTTAATGGCAAAGAAGTTGAGCCGATCCTGAGAGGCCTCCGAGGGACCACAACAGTTTCACACTGTATTTTCTATCACTTCATCCTCCTCGTATCCTCCACTTTCCAATATCCCCTTCTACACCTTTTATACTTTTAGGCGTACTCTCCCCACCACGTGGTACTCTTTATTAATTATTACATATCATCTTCCCACTTCCATTCATCCAGTAGTCCTTTTGGTTCCACTTTCACTTCCCTTGCTGACTGCTTCTAATCTAACTTTACTGTTCCAATATGGCTGCCGTTTGGATGCCACCTCGCACACTTCACCTCTGATCACATGACCTTGTTACCCAATCAGCCTTCAGCTAGTATAAATTAGGTCACATGACTTCGTTATCCAATCAGCCTCCAGCTAGTATAGCCCTGCACTCCGGCTCCCATTCATCCCCGCGATTGACGCCGGCAGGAAGCACGTCCATGCAGCAGTGTCCTCACTACTAGGTAAGCTCTGTCACAGACGTCTTCCCCTCAGGATCAGGGTGATGCTGAAAAAAGGTCCACCTCCTGATTTCCCCACTCTCTGACTGTTATACCAACACAGACGGTAAAGGTAATCAAGCGAGGGAAAAGGTAAGGGAAGGGACAGCAACGGAAAGGGACAAAACGACAAAAAGAGAGAAAGAAAGGTTATAGCATACAATCCTGACTACTCTCATTAATTCTCGCTAGTAGCCTATATCTACCCCGTAAATCAGGAGGGGAGTCTTTCCTCTCTATTAGCAGATACTTCTCTACTGTGCAATAGCTGCCTGAAAGATAAGTCCAGAATTAGTTCCAACAACTCATACACTCAACCATGTGAGAACAGGAACACAAAACAAACCTACCCTTTTATCTTTCCCTTAAACAATAAAGAACTCTCTCCAGTAACCCAGATGCTGTACTCCTCCTGAAGAAAGAAGACTCCTGCAGTGCGCGGGTATACAAAGTTTCTGGGAGAACACAGCCACTGCATACGACCATCCAAGGTATGAAACAAAAAGAACTACTAGTATTCCAGCTGGGCCCAGCTAAACGGAACACTCTTAAAAATAATAGCAAGATAAGCAGGATACAGTTCCAACCTCTACCGAGGCTTACCAAATTGTAGCTTCCAAACGAAATAAGACTTACGCAAGCCTTTCCTGTTTGATGTTTTGTTCATGTGTATATGCCTGCGATAAATCCCAACGTATTTCTTCTTCGCTGCAGCCGCAAGCGAAAAGGAAACAATGCGAACTACAGCCGCTGAAATCCATGCGTGTTACCTGTGTCCAAGCTACGTCTCAGCCGAGACTCGGGAAACGCCCAAACCTTCTCCACCGCAGCCGCTAATAGAAAGGAAACCCAATGGTAGCAAAGGACGTACAAGAGCTACTCTGACTTCTCAGAGCTCCTAGTGAACGCGTCTCAGCCGAGAACGCGGAAAGTCCTTCCCCGCTGCAGCCGCAAGCGGGAAGGACGGAAACGAAGGTGAACTCCTCCAGGATTCGAAGAAGAACCCTCCGCAAATCACAAACACTAGTAAACACCAGCGTACTCCCAAACTCGATAGTCCAAACACTCGTTCCTCGATCAGGAACGAACACAAACAAGCCAAGTTCAGAAGAGTAATCACATACAGCGCGCCCTGGTGTTGCGCTGGCGTATATGTCCTAGACTCCTCCCACTATGTTGTCCTTCTGGGAGTTGTAGTCAGGTAGGCGCCGTTTGATGAATCATGACAAGCTCCTTCCCAAAGCCCCGCTTTCAGTCTCCGTTGGAGGCTCACGCACACTGTCCTTAACGTAGACCTTCCTTCCCTTCCAACAGGCCTATTCAGACCTAGCGCTTATAATTGATATAGTGACCGCGCACACGGCGCCATCTCTACCAACCTCTTGCAGGTTTGACCGCACCAGGTCCGGAGGCTTAATCTGCCCCACACCATGGCTTATCCATGCTGATGTCCTCTGGACATTAGGTATTTCACCCTCCCCATCTTCACTTTTTGGTTCTCTGTCCCTTTCACAGAGTGGTGAAGGGTCACGTTTCTACATTAAATGACTACTCCTCGTTCACTGCGCACGTAACTTTAATGACGGATTCCCGTATGTTTTGTCTCCGCTTTTACTCGCTGATCACCAACGACTATCTTTGTTGTCTAACAGTTCACTACCCCTGGTTGCTCCATCGGATTACGCCGCGCTTATGACACACTTGTTTTGGTTGTCTCCCAGGCGACTGCGCTCCCTGTTTCTCCTTTCATTAATTTTAAATTTAATATACACTCAACTGTTTGATTGTTTTTTGCTCCGTAAGCGCCGCTCCCCCTGCACTTCTATTTTTTATAGTTCACATTTGTTCCACGTACGCAGCAATTTTTTATTGATTGGTTTACACATACTCCTTTACACACTAGTAAAAAGATTGTACGTCTTTTCTCCTTTTTAGCCCAACCTAATCCTGTGTCCCTCTCCTTTCTCCTATCTTCTCTCCCAAACTCTTGTCTTTGGTAATTACAGGCAAATGTACCCCCGCATGCTTATGTAACTGTCCTGATGATGATCCTAATATGTTTTGTAAGGATTGAAACACCGTCGACTTAATGCACACCATACACTTCTCAACTAAATATCGCTCATGTGTAATAGTGTCCCACTATATTTTGTTTGTAACATCAGTATGTGCTACATACAAACAACATACTCTGCTTGAGCCTTTTCTGTAACACATTGTTCATCTAATTTTGCCGAGTTGGATGCAGGCTTGTGTCCCACTTCAAATGTCTTTTGTTGATTTTTTGGAAACTAATTGAATATTAAAGTATTTTTCTGGCTGGACAGCTTCAAATATAGCATTGATTGAGTCTATATTCATTGTTTGTTTAATCTTCTGTTTAGAGACCATTGTGTTTGAAACTAGTAAACTACCCAAAGTCCCTGACCAATAGTAATTGGGCACCCTTGTTTTTCAAAGCAGGCATTGCGGATGAAGGCAAATTCTTCCCTGGGCGATAACGTGCCTTCTAGGTGACAAAGCTGCACTCCGACGACTCTCCTGGGTCCAGCACTCTCGGGTGCAACTTTGAGCATCGGATCCTGGTCCTGGATGGATTGAATACTTGAGCTAACCTCAGCCACTGGCACGTTCTCAGGACGCATCACAATCCATTGTTTTTCGTCCACCATAACACCTCAGTTTGGACCCAGCCATATGCAAATCAGCCTTGACCCTGCTCTAATGGGAACAGTACAGCCCAAACTGTCAAGCCAGGTTCTCCCAGAACTGGAATATAAGCAACCTAGGATGGTTTTGCCTGGTTATGGGCACATCAGCCTTAAACCCAGTAGCACAGTGGCCTTCTCCTTTGCTAGGCTCCAAGTTCAGCAGGTGCAGTCCACACCTTTGCAGCCTATCTTTGCAGGTCCTCCGTGGAGCAGGGCAGTCCTTCAGTGCTTTTTTCCAGTCCATCGAGATCTGGGTTCTGGGTGCCAGAGGTGCCTTATTTATACTCACTCAGAAAGTGCCCAATGGGTAGGGTGTGGTTGGTAGCCAATAAGCTACCAGGTTCCCTCTCTCCTGATGACCGCTCCTTCCTTTGTAGTGTTGCATCTGCCTATGCCAGGATGCACCCTTCTGCCCACTTCCAACATGACAGAACCACTCTTTTGGTGTCTAGACCTCTATAGTACAACCCAGAGGTGTGGCTACACACCCCTGGAAAACTGGTTTGGCAACTGGTTGCCCTTCTTCTTCCTGAGTGCCAGCCTGTCTACCTAAACAATATAGCAGCCCCTCTCTCAAGTGTTCCCCATTTGCTTTTCAATGGCAGCTTCACCTTTGAAGCTAGTCTTTTGGGTCACACGTTTGGTTTTCTGCCAGGGAGAGGTAACACCTCTCTCTCGCGCAGGCTGCTAGTGTCTTCTTTCCTGGTAATCGTTGCACTTCTCACCAGGATGGAAGAAGGCTGCCTCAAAGAGAACCCCCATGTGCAGCCGTGGACGGGCACAAGGGAGTTAGGGCAACAAGGGCAACTTTGTTGAAGTTACAATCTACAAAAAATATAAAATAAATTCAACTTGGGCATCAAGTCGGCCTTAACATAACGAGCTGTTTGATACCTTGCAGTATCAACTTTAGTTGTCCAAGTAAGGAGTTAGTAGGACTGTGGTGGCAGTCTGCTAATCTGCTCTCATCAATGGGGCTACTAGCCTTTTCCTTTGTAAAAACGACAATAGTAGGTTTTTCCTGCTGAAACATGTACAACACTTGTTCCAATTGATAACCTACAGCTCCTTGCATTAAGGCTCGCTAGACCTGCCTCAGGGATGAGTTATGTACATTACACAGGAAGACTTGACTTTGCCATGACTTTAAAATGTCAAAGTGGAGTCAGCAATTCGAAAATACCCTTCCAGTCTGCAATGGCAGGCTAGGAGCCATGTTTTTACCTCAGACATACACAGGGTGTCACAATCAGTGCTGTAGTCCCTGGGTTGTCCCTCCAACTCACAGGCCCTGGGTACCCGAGTACCATATGCTGAGGACCTACATGTATCAATCAATCAGGATTTAAAAAGCACGGCCAATCATCCGATAGGGTATGCAGGTGCTTGCAGGTCCCAGAGGATTATTTGAAAAGCCAGGTATTGAGGACCACTCGGAATTCTGGAAATGAGGGGATTGTCTAGAGGTGCCTGCGGAGGCTGTTCCAGGTCTTTGCTACGAAGGGAGGAGAAGGAGTGTCCTCCACTTCTGCTTCAGTAGATACAGGGAGTATGGGCAAGTGAAAGGGAAGCGGAGCGCAGTGTTCGACAGTTGGTTGAAGTTCAGGCGGTGGTTAATGTAGGCGGGTCCTTGGTTGTGTAGAGCCTTGTGTGCGTGGGTCAGCAGCTTGTGTTGGCATCTCTTCTGTACGGGGAGCCAGTGGAGTTGCCCGAGGTCGGGGGTGATGTGGGTTCATCGGGGAGGGCCATGGAGAAGTGTGGCTGCGGAGTTCGTTCTGTAGGGTCTAAAGTCTCAGTAGGAGGTGTGCAGCAATTCCTACGCAGAGGGCGTTGCCGTAGTCCAGTTAACTGGTGATGAGGGCCTGTATCACAGTGTGTCTCGTGTGTAGGGGTAGCCACTTGAAGATCTCACGTAGCATGCGCAGAGTGAGGAAGCAGGCAGAGGAGACAGCACTGATGTGCGATTTTATTTGAGATTTTTGTCAATGATGATTCCGAGGTTTCTGTCGTGGTCGTAGGGAGTGGGTGCGTTTCCTAGTTCTGGTGGCCACTAGGAGTCATTCCATGTGTTGCTGATGATCAGTTCTTCCATATTGATTGCGTTTAGCTGCTGGCAATTGTTCTTATCCAGTCGGTGACATTTGTCATGCATCTGTGGAAATTGGTTCTAGTGGAGGTGAAGTGGTCGGTGAGTGAGAGGATGATTTGGGTGTCGTCTGTGTAGAAAATTATGTTGAGATTGTGGGATCTAACAATGTTGGCCAGGGGGGGTCATACATGTGTTAAAGAGAGTGGGGCTGGGGGATGAGGCCTGGGGGACACAGCAAGTGCTCACCTTGGGTTCGGAGGTGAAAGGTGGATCCTCTGGGTTCTTCCGGTGAGGAAAGAGGTGATGGCATGCATCAGAGCACATCCCCTTGGATGCCAATGTGGTGGAGTATTTTTATCAGGCTATAGTGTTGAAGGCTGCTGAAAGGTCGAGGAGAATCAGAGTAGCGGTTTCTCCTATGATGAGGTGCAGGAATGGGTCTGTGGGTGTTCCCAAGTGGATGGATTTCATGGTGTAGGTGGGTTTCGGGGTGGAGAGGTGATTCCAGGTGGTTAGTTTGTGGTTCGTGTTGGTTGCGGTGGTGGCGTATCTGTTCAGGAAGTCCGTAGGTGAGGGTTAAGGGTTTGAAGTTTCTGTTTATGGTGTGATCTTGCAGTAGAAGAAGTCGGCAAGGTTGTTGAACAGCTCCTGTGAGGGTGTGAAGTTGTTTTTACTGGCAGTCAGGTTGGAGAATTCCTCAACAATGTTGAAAAGCTTCATGGTGTCGTTGGCGCTGGTTTTGATGCGTGCGACTAGGGCGGTCTTCTTTGTTACCCTCAGCAGGCGGTGGTAGAGGATGAGGGAGGCCTTGAAGGCTGCCCTTTTTGGCGTGCCCTCTTCTCTCCAGCTCTTTGTTGTCTTATTGCGCTGTTCTGAGTTCTTGGGTGTACCAGCTAGCCTTTTTGAAGGGTCTTCTCTGGATGTAAGTAAGCTCATGCCAATTTGGTATAGGCCAATCAAACATATACAGTTTAAGGTCAGGGCACATGCAATTAGTTCTGGTTAGCAGCTTTCAGTGGACTCTCATGAGTCGAAAAACCAGCATCATCAGTTCAAATACCTGGGGTTGAAATTACAAAACAGGCATTTCCTACAACCATCATCAATGATGTAACCAACAGAAGCAAAGCCCTCCTCAAGGCTGTCAAACATTGAACTAATACTCTCCTACAACCCACAGTCCCTGCATCAGTCAACAAATACAATGCCTTCAAACTCATCTTTACCAAGATCAACAAATCATATCCGACACGTTCCCCAACTTCTAACCCTCACCCATTGCCTCACCACCACATGGACCTCTTTCAATCAAGTCTTGTGCATGGATCTCTCCAATATTCTGAAATCTCTTTAGGCAACCTCAAACAAATACAAGGCCCTCTCTTCATCCATCATCAAATTTGTCCACGAAGAGGCCCGTAAACCCTTCACCCCCATTTTCAACATCGCCCTCAGCCATGGAATGCTCTCAGACAGTTGAGATCCTTCCACTGCTAAAGAAACTATCCCTGGGCTCACCAACATCTAACCTATAACCCACCTTCCACTTATAGTGACACTCATCAAGTAAGCTGTTGCCACATGCTACAGGAGCACATCCACAAGAATACACATCTACAATACCACCAATCTGCCTTCAGACAACACTGCTGCCCTGAGACAGCCACATTCCAAGTAGTAGATGATGCCCTCCTCCTCAATGACAAAGCAACCTCTGACCGCCTTCCACACAGACGACCAGCTGGCTCTGATCAACACCATGAAACAAACATGCAATATTCAGACACTGTCTTGAAATTGTTCACATCCAACCTCACCAACAAGATCAAAGAAATCCCCCAGTCTCCTAAGAAGTACCAAGGATCAGTCCTTTCTCTCATCATCTTTAACCACTACAAGGGATCTCTTGGATCCATTCTTACAAACAGCAGCATCAAAATCCATTTATATGCAGATGATGCCCAACTCTACCCAAAAATATCCACACCCAATAACATCCTGCCCCAAACTCATCCCGTTTTGGAAGTCATCTAAAGGTTTTTTGTTTTTTATTAACATTATTGCATACCAACACAGGGCTTACAATACTGATTCAGCAGCACAAGTATGTCGTCATCACATATTAGCCAGCATGTCAATGCAGAGAGGCAACAAAAAAAAAAGAAAACAACAGCCGCCCCAGTCATCATACATCATTGCATTTTAGGTCATTAATGTGCAAGGCCCCCTCTCAGCTATCTTGCCTTCTCCCAGACCCCGGGTACACATGCCTCCCCACAGCCTGCTCAGGCCAACTGCTGCGTCCGTAGTGCGATTTCTGAGATGCGTGACGAAGGGTGCCCAAATGTCTAATAGTCTGGATCCCACTGGCATGAGATCCCAATATGTGTTGAGCTGCTCCTGGCAGTGGGCAGCATCCACCTACCATGCAGCATGTGTGGGTGCAGGCTTCCGACCCCAATGTATTGCCACCCGGCGCTTTGCCAGCAACAATAGCATCGCAGCCCCTTATGGATCCCAGAGAGGAGGGAACTTGAAAGGGGTTTCGCTCCTTTCTTTGTACTTAGGAAGACCATTTGTGAGTAGTTTGAGATCACAGTTGTAATTACAAACCATTGAACAAACGCCCGCGGCTGACATGGGGTAGTATCCTAGCCACAAATTGGATGTTTTTCCATTGGGATAGCTTCATCCTTTGCAAAAGATGTCGGGTGGCCTCCAGATAGTGGTCCCGGGGAATGCTGCATGTTCCCTACAATGTGATTATCTGGATATAAAATGTTTTAGGTTGAGCCTAGCAGCGCGCATGCGCTGCTCTGCGAGGGATGGTGTATTCAGTACTTGGGCTTCAACCTAGCCCATCGCTTGTCATTTGTTGTTCCAGGGCCCCGTCTAAATCCTTACTTTTGAATGGTAAATTGTGGCCATTTGTCTCTATTTTTGGTCTTTCATGCTGTCCCATAGACTGGTCCTGTTACAGTGTCCATTTAGCTTCTGTGCATTTTAGTTCTTTTCACAAACAATTTTTTCAGCTTGCCTGCCTCGTGTTCTAAAAATGTTACAAAATGAGCGGCTAACCAGTGTTACTGCTTTCCCTCCCACCCACCATTTTTCTGTGTGTCTCCCCTTCGCCCAGTGGCGTAGAAAGGTGGTGCGGGGGGGGGGGGGGGTTTCAGGGAGGCGGTTCGAGCTTTGGGGTGGCTGGCAGACACGGGAACCATCGCCACCCTCTTCTCACCTGCGCCCATCGCAGGGCAGCAAATGCCCTGGCCCCCACTGGCAGCAAAAGGTCTAGCTATGCCACTGCCTTCGCACCTTAGCTTTCACTTATGATCTACAGAGTCTGGGTCACTGAAGATCAAGTTGTGCAGTCACAAAGTTAGAATGTTACTTCACTCAGTAGCTCTCTTTCACACACAACTTCCTTTATACAATTAACTCGACTTCGTTTCTGTGAACAGGTCTGTAAATCTTGTTCTTTATCTGGTCACAAACAAGACAGATGTGCCTATTTTGCCAGTAATTACCCTTTATTAGTCCTCTAGGCAGTGCTGCAGCTGTGTCTCTGTTCACAGTTTTAATTCCTTATTCTTATGAATTAAAAGGGATTTGTAATGCGCAACTTAGCTCAAAAAGGGCATCAAGGCGCAAAAAGACAGACAGACAGATAGTCTCAAAATGCCAAATGCAGGTCAACTAATACGCCTGAGAGAAGAGCCAGGTCTTCAGAAGTTTAGTCCTCTAGCCAGTGTTGCTAACTGCTTCTCTGGTCCAAGTGGTAATTCGCCATTGCAAGTCCTCTACACAGTGCTGCGGGTGTGCCTCTAGTCCCTGTGGTAATTCCTCATTCTTAGTCCTCTAGCCACTGCTACTAGCTGCTTCTCTGGTCCCAGAGGTAGTTAGTCATTCTAAGTCCTCTAGACAGTTCTGCAGGTGTGCCTCTAGTTCCAGTGGTAATTCCTCATTCTTATTCCTCTAGCCCAGGGGTCTCCAAACCGGTCCTGGAGGGCCGGATCCATGCCAGATTTTTTGGATATCCCCATTGAGATACATGTAGTTATTTTAAAAATCTGGCATGGATCCGGCCCTCCAGGACCGGTTTGGAGAACCCTGCTCTAGCCACTGCTGCTAGCTGCTTTTCTGGTCCCAGTGATAACCCCTCATTCTTAGTCCTGTAGACAATGCCGCAGCTGCTGCTATGGTCCTGTCAGTAACTTCTCATTCTAAGTTCTCTAGACATTGCTGCAGCTGCATTTTTGTTCGCAGTGGTAATTCCTCATTCTTAGTCCTTTGGATAGTGCTGCAGCTGCTTCTCTGGTCCCAGTGGTAATTCCTCATTCTAAGTCCTCTAAACAGTGCTGCAGACGCTTCTCTAGTCCCAGTGGCAATTCTTCATTCTTAGTCCTCTAGGCAGGGCTGCTAGCTGCTACTCTGGTCCCGTCAGTAATTCTTCATTCTAAGTCCTCTATGCATTGCTGCAGCTGAGTTTCTGGTCACAGTGGTAATTACTCATTCTAAGTCCCCTAGGCAGTGCTGCGTTTCTGTTCCCAGTGGTAATTCCTAATTCTAAGTGATATAGGCAGTACTGTTAGCTGCTTCTCTGGTCCAGTCAGTAACTCCCGCATTCTAAGTCATCCAGACAGTACTGACAGCTGCTTCTCTGTTCCATTCGGTAACTCCTCCGTTCTAAGTGCTCTAGGCAGTGCTCCTAGTCGCTTCTCCTGTCCCAGTGGTAATTCATCATTCTTAGTACTCTAGGCAATGCTGATAGCTACTTCTCTGGTCCCATCATCAATTTCTCATTCCAAGTCCTTTAGATGAGGTGCTGCTAGCTGCTACTCTGGTCCCATCTGTAATTCCTCTTTCTAAGTCTTCCAGCCAGTGCTGCTAGCTGCTACGCTGGTCCCATCGAAAATTCCCACATTTCAAGTCTTCTAGGTAGTACTGCAGCTGTGTCTCTGTTCCCAGTAGTAATTCCTTAGTATTAGTCATTTAGACAGTGCTACTAGCTGCTTCTCTGGTCCCATCAGTATCTCCCCTATTCTTAATCCTTAGTCAGTGCTGCAGCTGTGTCTCTGGTCACAGTGGTAATTCCTCATTCTGATTCCTCTAGGCAGTGTTGATAGCTGCTTCTCTGGTCCTGTTGGTAATTCCTCATTCTTAGTCTTCTAGACAGTGCTGCAGTTGCATATTTTGTCCTGTCAGTAGTTCCTCATTCGAAGTCCTCTGTGCAGTGCTGCTTGCTAGGTGCTTGTCTGGTCCAGTCGGTCATTCCTCATTCTAAGTCCTCTAGGCAATGCTGCAGCTTTGTCTCTGTTCATGCATCCACTACACTCCAAACCAAAACACATAGATAAGACATTGTCATTTACAAAGCAAATAGCTCTAACTCTGACAAATGCGAGCCCGATTGCATTACAAATGCTTGTTTTGTTTATGGGTTTGGGGCACATAAACAACGGGAGGATGGAGGCTCAAAAATAGTACCTGAATTACAACACTAGCATTAGACGGAGACTAGTCTATATATATATATAAAAACAAATGAATGTCTGTTTATCCTTTATGCATTACTACACCATTCATCCGATCGCCATGAAATTTTGGGAAGTTGTTGTGTACACTGCAGCGAAAGTTTGTGGTATAACATTTTTTTAAATATCTGCCCCCCAGAGCCCTCATATTCTTTCGAATACTGAAATTGTCAGCGAATTTGCGAGCATCGTCAACAGTTATGCCCCCCAAACGGAAATCGATTGGTCGATCTACATCTGAAGCACGAAAGAACAAGTTCGCACTGTATCAATGGTCGGTAGCAGACGCTGACTGACCAGTAATCACCCAGGACTTATTTCCCTGCTGCCGTAGTGCCTCGCCACTCCAGGTGTTTACATTCTCCGTCGTAATTTCCCAAAGATTAAAGTACGTGTTTCGGAAGCAAGCCTTCTGATCTGCAGCCCCTCTCTCCCTGCCGCCTTCTAAACAAGCAATGGCCCATCGCTGACACCCCTGTTTCCAGTGTGCTTGGCTGTGAGAGGAACATTAGTCGGGGGGGGGTGAGTGAGTGAGTGAGTGAGCGAGTGAGTGAGTGAGTGAGTGAGTGAGTGAGTGTGTGTGTGTGTGTGACCTAAAAAGGCATTACGAGCTTTTGAAACAGACGAGCAACAGGAAGCAAGATTAGAAGCTGTTCGAATACAAACTGCTCAAGCCTGTTCTTCTCAAACGAACGAGCAACGAGAATCAAGATTGGAAGCTGATCGAGTACGCACTGCTCAAACCTGTTCTTCTGAAACGAACAAGCAACGACAATCAAGATTGGAAACAGATCGATTACGCACTACTCAAGCCCGCTCGAATGAAACAGGAGAGCAACGAGAATCAAGATTGAAAGCCGATCAAGTACGCACTGCTCAAGCCACACTTTGAAATGTTTTCCATATTAAAATGAATAGGTTTCAATAAAAATGACACCATGTAAATTGAATGTTATCATAACGAGTTTCCTTGAATTTCCTTTCTTCTGAGATCGCAGCAACGCGCGACGGGTAAGCTAGTCCATACTAATATAATAAAGAGAGAGCCCAAACCTTTGAGGCGGGTAATCTCAGGAACCACAGAACCAATCACAACACCCAATACAGCGTTGGAAAGGGCAGTTGCAGCAGAAGGACATAGGCTGTGCAGACGCCCACCATATACATTTAAAAGGTAAAAGAACCGTGCCCGCAAAGTAGTCCCTTGTGGGCGTGTCTGCGTTGTGCTGTGGGCGTGTGCTGGGGGCGTGTGGTACGTTCCACCCTTCATGCCATGTCTCATATTGTGTGCTAATCCCATCCTGCTCCCTTTAAATACCCCTGCACCCCATAATCATAACCCACCCTTACTCCTTAAAATACCCCAACACCCTTAAACACTAACCCATCTTAACCCTATAAATATACCCTGTACCCCAAAACCCAAACCTATCCCTAAACCCTAAAAATACCCCTGTACCCCAAAACCCAAACCTAGCCCTGAACCCTATAAATACCCCTGTACCTCAAAACCCAAACCTACCCCTGAACCCTAAAAATAACCTTGTACCCCAAAACCCAAAAGTAGCCCTGAACCCTAAAAATACCACTGTACCCCAAAACCCAAACCTACTCCTGAACCCTAAAATACTCCTGTACCCCAAAACCCAAACCTAGCCCTGAACCCTTAAAATACTCCTGTACCTCAAAACCAAAACCTAGCCCTGAACCCTAAAAATAACCCTGTACCCCAAACCTATCCCTGTACCCCAAACTTAGCCATGAACCCTAAAAATATCCCTGCACCCCAAAGCCCAAACCTAGCCCTGAACCCTGAACCCTTAATATACCCCTGTACCCCAAAACCCAAACCTACCCCTGAACCTAAAAATACATCTGTACCCCAAAACCCATACCTATCCCTAAACCCTAAAACTACCCCTGTAACCCATAACCCAAAACTCTATCTGAACCCTTAAAATACCCAAACACCCCAAAACATATACCTCAGTACCCCAAAACATATACCCATACTTACCTTATCCAAACATTAAAAAAAAACATGCTTTTACCATTTGTTAGACATGAGATCCCTAGCTGGCCAGGGCTTGCGCCAAAGTCAGTCAGAGACCACCATTCCTAAGTCAGGGCAAGGGAGTTACACGCCAAGATAACCCCTGCTCACCCTCTAGGTAACGTGACGCGAGCAGCAAGGCTAAACTTGGAGGCTATGTAGGTTAAGTGTTTGCGTGCGCACCCAGCAACAACACCCAAGGCCCACCACAAAAGAAACTCCATACAAGGTTATATATATAAAGATAGTCCAAATCAACAGAAGAGTGACTAAATAAACAGTGATCGAGCGTGTAAAAATGGTTTGGTCCCTTTAAATCCTGGAAAATGACTGACGATCACGTGACCTCTATCAACGTCCATTACGCATTGATATAAACGAGCGTATCTCCGCGGTTCCGGTGTTTTCGGGCCGTGGTTTGATTACTCGCTAGGTCGTCAGGAGGGCAGTCGCCAGGATGAATGTAAGTGAAACGGCGATGTGCGTTTTGGCTGTAAGCCCTTTCTGGGCGCTTATGCTTGACGAGAAAATTTATAACGAGATAAACAACTTACTATACGACTTGGTCTCTCTCGTCCCTCATTCTAGACGCTCCTGCCGTGAAGAATTCCCCCTGCCACGAGCCTAGGGGGCCCTACTTTTGACAAACACGAGTGAGTGTCAATTCCGAAGTTTTCCCCTTTTTCGATTTTGAAGGTGTATATTTAATAGATTCATCTATTTTTAACGGGCACTTGTTAGACGATAATTATAGGAATCCCTCATGGTCTGTTAATCAGAATAGATTACAGGTACCTTGATGAGAGTGATATCCTTATTGTGGCTATATCGCCAGGAACGCTGCGAAGCTGATGTAATGTGCGTTATTTGTACATAAGTTTTGTTATACGTTATTGGGCTCAAGAATCAACAAACACAAAACTCCTGGGTGTGACATTCTTTATAATTGGATGTTGCTATCACTTACTAAGTATCTGGTGGGTTCTGTTTTTCTGCACTTGTTACAATAATTGTACTGCTGCTAATGTACGGTTAGAATGAGGATAAGTTTAACAGCTTACCCCTCTATTTCTTGTGTTTGATTTATTATAGATCCTTCATCCCTCACGTTTTGGAGGTGACGCACGAGGAAGTTCCTGTGCATTGGTTACACTCAAGTTTGTAATCCTTTAGTTTGTCCCGCCTCTGTTGGGAGCGACGCCTTAGTGTGCGTCACTCATATGGCGTGGACTTCTGTGGTCCTGACGAAAGCTGAGCTGAATATTGGCTCTTTATAGCAGAAACATGTCGACCTTTTGTGTGTTTTTTGCATAGGACTATCTGGTTTCAACTAACACAACCATTTGTATGTCCTCCTTTCACTAATGTTTTTAATGGAGTCTGAGCTACCCCCTTATTTAAAAAGTCTTTCTGGTTTGGGGAGTAGTCCGTACTCCTTTTAACTCACCTTTTCTACCACTATTGGAGACTATTTTTCCAAACAAGGACCCAATGAAGACAACTGGCAACCGACTTACAGTTGGTGCCTGAGGGTTCTTTTCTTTGCACTGTGCATGCACAACCTACCATACTACTGCTGCCTTTTTGGGTCTGGTAATTCTACCTCGGTGGTAATCATTGTATTACTTTACTGCTCCCTTTTTCTTTGTATTTCTGTTCATTTAGTCACTCTTCTGTTGATTTGGACTGAACATTACCAAGGGGTATAAGAGTGGCCTCCTAACCCTTTCTCTCTTGTTGTTTACATATATATAAAGATAGCCTTTGTATTATACCAAAACACCTTAGATAAAAACACACACTTTACAAAGTGCCAACAGGCACGGGCAGAATTTACAGGGGATATGTACAAGACAGGGCCACATGGACCACTGTCAGGAATAGGCACTTTTAGAACTTAGCACTTAGAACGTAGAATATAAAATCACTGTAGCACAATTAGAAAATGTAACACACAACCAGTAATCACTGGTAACAGGTAAGTACCACCTACGCAACCCTAACCACCTTAGGAAAATATTAAGCAGGGAACCAGGACCTCACTAGCACCACCTGTACTAGCAAGAACAACCACCTAAGTATCACAATACCTGTAGGAGTATAAGCATAGGAACCTTACACATGACGCATCACAACACATTCAGAGGTTTAAGGAAGGAAAACACATGATGCATAACATACATTCAGAGGTGCAGGAAAACACAATTGTGCAGAAATCACATAAGCCACAACCTGTGGCTGTACCCAGGCAAACTGGCCTTGTGGGGGCTAGGACGCCCTGTGTCCCAAAGTCAGGGGGGGGGCCTAAATGTAGCAGCTGCCCACTAAGTGCTGGGCAGCTGTAGAGATAATGATGGGGCCAACGTTGGGGCCTCGCAGGCTCTGAATAAATGACTGCCCCTTTAGAGTCTCGCTGGGCTCTAAACAAACAGAATGGCACTCCAGAGCTCGTAAAACAAATATGCCCCCTTGAGCCTCTCTGGGGATCTTCAAGAATTGTGCCCAGTGTGGGGGGGGAGCGGCTTGCTGCCAACTAGGGCCGCTCTACCCTTGCAAATGCCTTTTGACTGGTGGAGCCTCTCAGGCTCTAAACAACACAGTGCCGGGACGTTTGGAGCCCGCAGGCTCGAAAGAAATTCGGCCCAATTCTGTTGGGAGTCCCCCCTCTGGGGACTCGGAAACAAAGTATGCCCCCGGAGCCCTGTGGGCACGAAGGAAATGTACCCGGTTTGGAGTTCCCCCTCTGGGGACTCGCATTAGCCACAAATGCCCTTTTTCTGGGGCTCAGCACCAAGATAGCAGAGGCAGGAGGGGCGGGCACCGGCAATGTGCCCCGACGCCCTCCTCTTCTGAAAATGCGCCTCCGGGCCCCACTCACCGGCTTCCTGTGGCAGGGGGGGCTCCTCCTGCTACTCAGCTGCTGGGGCGGCTCTCCTCACTGGCTGCGGGGCTCTCTCTTCACTCGGGGAGCCTCGCGGCCGGACTTCTCCTGTGCTCAGTGCGGAGCGGACAATGCGCTGGGTCCGGTGGAGGCGGCGTGGGCCCCAGTCCTCCTCCTCGGTGGCGACACACCCCTGACCGCAAGCGGGGCTCTCCCAGAGCATGGGAGCCCCGCTAGGGGGTCCGTAGTACTTCCGGCCGCCTTCTCTTCGCTTCCGGGTCGCAGCTGCGGGAGCCAATTGTATCGCGGCCCGGGGATGTGGAGGCGGGCACTTCCGGGTCGCACTAGGCAGCAGCCCGGCAACGCTTTCGGAACTCCTGGGCTGCGGCGGTGATTCTTTTCCAGCAATACGGGGTGGGCTCCCATGAATTAACCCTTACAGCGGGGCTGCACCACGAAAGTCGGCAAATAAGCGTGGTGGACTCCCGTGCCGCTAAACCATGACCAACTGGTGGGGCAAATGGCAGGGTGGGCACCTGCCTTAAAAATAAGCAACAAGGGGGGATCCCCACGCCGGGGAATCCCTTGTGAGGGGCGAAAACAGCTGCGGGCTGCTGCTCAGAAAGGGCAGCACTGCCCCAGACCTCAAGCGCTCCCCGGCACCACAATCCAGCGCTCCTAAGCGCTGGGGCAAAGTCCAAGTGCAAAGTCCTCAGGAAGGTGGGGGGGGGGGGGCAGGGCTGGGCCCAGAGCCAGCTCACAGGGTCCTCCTAGGCAGGGAGGCAATCCCCAGTGGTGGTCCTCCTGGTGCCCAGCAACAGCAGCCCCCCTCAGCAAAAGGATCCAAGAAGGGAACAAATTGTAAGGGGACACAGCCCCTTTTTATCCTAAGAAATCATTTGTCTGGCTTCAGGGTGAAGTGAAAAACCAGTCGCAGCTGGTTTATGAGCACTCTTGGTGTGCTCAGCCCCTCACTCTATTCACGGGAAGTGCTAGGGACATTAGACGCACCACAGGGGGCGGAGCCAGCATTGTGTGGGGAAAGCCCAGCCCTATTCAGGACCCAGGTGCACCCCTCCCAAGCCATCAGCATGCTAATCTTCACACTCACCACCGGGCAGACCCGTCCAGACTCCTGGAGCCAGGCTCACCAGCCAGCTCCAGTCAATCACGTGCCAGCACACTCACTGCACACGCACACCTATGTCTGGAAGTGGCACTTCCACACTAGACACATACACGCCGCACATATCATTTAGCATCATTCAATCACACAAGCCCGCACATAGCAAACTCGAGCCTGCACACCTCACGCATCAGGAACTACCAGGGACACAGACATTCCCCATGCATTCCTATGGGAGGGCAGGCCAACCTTACTCCACGCACTCAGAATGCGCACGCACTTTCCACTGGGACACAGTGAAAGTGCGCAGAAACCAAAAATCACTACCACCAATTCACATTAAAAAAGCAAAAAGTTTAGGGGTGAACCTGCCAGAAGGGCCAAGTCCAACACAATCCCCTTCCAGCCAAAACGCAGGGGAGACCAATCACCACCGTGATAGACTTCCCTGCTTGGGGCGATAGAGCACGGATGTGGGCCCGCAACTGCAGGGACACACCTCTGTTCTACGCCACGGTGAACACCTGGGGTTCCTTCTAAAACTACTGTAGGGACTAACTGGGCTACCCCACTGGTATTCCCCAGCTTTCCTCGGCCAGGACCAGGCCCTAGGCCACCCAGGTGCCACCGGTTCCTGCCTAGTCACAGAGTGGGGGGTAGTAACCCCTGGCATATAGCAGCCACTCTCCACTCTTCCTGTCTGCAAGACCGGGCTAGACTGCCACTGGTTCTCCAGCCTAGTGTCTACAACCTCAGGCGGACCAGGAGTCTCAGGGAAGGCTCTCCTCCCCCTACCTCTTCTCCTAGGGTTCCTCCTCCTCTGGCGAGGGGTACACCTAGATCGCCATTCTAACCCAGGGTTTAACCCCTCAGGTTGCACCGGGGTCAGAGGTGGGCTCTCCCACCCTCTGCACCCACTTCCAGAGTCCTGCTCCCTACAAACTGGGGCGGTACCTCTGGAAAAAGAACCGGTCAGGACACTGGTTACAGTCGTCCTACCCTTCAGGTCAGGCTGATCCTGAACCTGGCCTTCCAACCTCTGGTCTAGAACCTTTGGTGGAATAATTGCCTGGCCCTCCAGGACTTCTGGGGATTTACACACCATCCCCCTGAGGCTAACAAATGACACATATGTTGTGTAACTGCCTGTCTGGCGCAGATCTCCCGTCCCCTGTCCACCTGACAGTGCGCGAAGATCCCCCAGAACAGAAGTGGTGTCACCATGGTCACTACATCAGAACCTCGCCCAACTGGGTAGTTCCTGACCTACTGGTTCTTCCACTGGGGAACTCATCCCCCAATCACTCCTCACGCTGGACTCCTGTACCCTCCCTACCGGAGCGGCACTGCCAGACTCTAGAACCACAGGAGCTCTGTTTACAGACGCTCGAGGTCCTCTACTCACTAGGAGATCTTCCTCAAATGGAGTAACAGGACAGCCTAGGTCCCCAACCTGGTGTTCCCTACAGAAACCATCCAAGTCCTGAGGCAGGGTTTCGTGCGTCTGGGGACCCTCGGTCTCCCACTCACTCCTGCTCCACTGAGCCAGGCAATGAGCCCCTACACCTTCCTCGCTATCCTGGGACCTAGCTGGGCTACACTGAGACTCTTCCACCATGCTGGGCAGGAAGATACCTGAACCACTACTTTTGGAATCACTCCCTAATGACTCTAGAGAACCTCTAGCACTTTCCCAGCGGCCTGCTTCCTCTGCCAGCTCATAAGGACAAAAGCATTTAAACCTCAACAGGTGTTGGCGCAACTCTGAGCGACAAGTACTGAGCATCTGCTCTTTGAGAACCATATTGATCACTCCACCCCAATCCTGTTGCGGGTTAACCTCTAACCAATCCATCAGTGCATTACTACAATCATCCACAAAATTTCCCCAGAGCCGGTGAGACGGCTTCTTCCTACTGTCCCTGAATTTCAACCTATATTCCTCCTCTGGGGAAACAGGTACCAGACTGTGGGAACTGGGGGTGAGACTTCTTGCACTGGGCTCTATATAGCTGCCACCACTGGACTCAACCCTCCCTGGGGAGTCCAGAAAACTAAAACTGCACGCAGGGGATAGTCTACCCTCCAGAGCTAAATTCTCTTTGGTGAAGGCCCTGTCAGCCTCCTCTATCCTCTCCTGCGCTAAGACCCTCTCAGTCTCTAGCTTTTGTTGCTCAAGGGCCAACGTCCTAAGACTCAACTCATGAGCCCATAATGCCATTTTCTCCTGTAAGGCTAACTTCCTATCCTCCTCTGGGGACAGGGAAGGGGATGAGGTGCGGTTTCCTACACTGGACCCAGCAATTGACTCCCTGTCTATGGGGTCTTCTGGTATCCATGCACTGTCATCTTCTCCCTCCTCACTGTGCTCAAGATCCCATTGACACTTTTGCCATAGGATCAGGCTGCTCCTAAGTTCGGGCGGGGTGTCTGACTCACCCACCTCTATGTCTCTCTCACCACAGAACCTTACCAGCTCTAACAAACTGTACCTAAACAGATCACAGAAGTCAAAAGTAGGCTCCATTTTGGCGGACGTTCTTGGGGAAAGTTTAACACAGGGAACCTAGGGGGTCTGAGCTAACACAGGAGTACACAATTCACAAAAATATTCAGTGAGCTCCCTATCCCAGAGAACTCACCTTCACTTGCCTAGTGCCACACACCATTCATCCACACACAACCCCCCCCCCTCGGACTGGTAAGGCAGTTTCTACCACCCCTGACTTCTCTACCTGACCACACGTGACACAGGTACCAAACTCTGGGAGCGGGGCAGGGAACAAATGTACTGGACACAATTACACAATGATACCTTTAGGAGAAGAAATATGGAACTTTAAAAAAAAAAACAATCCCCAAAATGTGGTCATCTAAAATGCAGAGTTTTGTAGTGTGGCCAGTTGCCACTGCGGTACAACACAAACACAAATCCGGATCCTCACCGCCTGCCACCAATGTTAGAAATGGGATCCCTGGCTGGCCAGGGCTTGCGCCAAAGTCAGTCAGAGACCACCATTCCTAAGTCAGGGCAAGGGAGTTACACGCCAAGATAACCCCTGCTCACCCTGTAGGTGACGTGACGCGAGCAGCAAGGCTAAACTTGGAGGCTATGTAGGTTAAGTGTTTGCGCGCGCACCCAGCAACAACACCCAAGGCCCACCACAAAGGAAACTCCACACAAGGTTATATATAAAAATAGCCTTTGTATTATACCAAAACACCTTAGATAAAAACACACACTTTACAATGTGCCAACAGGCACCGGCAGAATTTACAGGGGATATGTACAAGACAGGGCCACATGGACCACTGTCAGGAATAGGCACTTTTAGAACTTAGCACTTAGAACATAGAATATAAAATCACTGTAGCACAATTAGAAAATCTAATACACAACCAGTAATCACTGGTAACAGGTAAGTACCACCTATGCAACCCTAACCACCTTAGGAAAATATTACGCTGGGAACCAGGACCTAAATAGCACCACCTGTACTAGCAAGAACAACCACCTAAGTATCACAATACCTGTAGGGGTATAAGCATAGGAACCTTACACATGATGCATCACAACACATTCAGAGGTGTAGGGAAGGAAAACACATGATGCATAACATACATTCAGAGGTGCAGGAAAACACAATTGTGCAGAAATTACATAAGCCACAACCTGTGGCTGTACCCAGGCCAACTGGCCTTGTGGGGGCTAGGACGCCCTGTGTCCCAAAGTCAGGGGGGGCCTAAACGTAGCAGCTGCCCACTAAGTGCTGCCGGTGATAGGAGTTGATGAAGGGTAGGTAAAACGTCTACGTTTCGACCCAGTTGATAGTAGGGTGATTGACCTTACAGTGCGGGTCTTCTTCAGGACAAGCGGGGATGGGGGGATGGGCAAACCTCCTAGGGTTGAACAGAAAATGAAGGTCAGAAATTAATTATCACAGGGCAATTAGTCCCTATCTACACCGTAGCGGGGGGGGTACCGCCCGGGAACATTGTTAAAAGATATATACACTGAGGGCTACACATGAGGACAAGTGTGTCCATGAGGACTTTACCTGCTGAGAGTTGCAGGTCAGGGGGTGATCAGATTGCTAGGAAATAATATCCGGGTAAAAATGAGATAGTGGGCGTCCCAGACGGAGCTATTAATTGGCAAGATCAATCTGTGTCAGGAAAAGAAACTAAGTTAGAGCGTCCCGAAAAACGGGTACATCTTTAACGCTAATCGTACTTATTCAGTGTCTCTCCTTCAGATATGGAGTTCTGACACCAGTTCAGCCGTCCCTTTTGAATCACAAGGCACCTCTCCTTCTAGAGCCTCATTATATTACAACTCTTCAAATTGGAGACATTTCTCATAAACAAGGTAGGATTGTTGAGCCTGCATAAGTACGAATTGAATAACTCAACTATGATGAAAAGAATGCATGGTGAATAAAACACTGCATTTTAACTACATCTTGGATTGATTACTTTTTGTTAAATTTGTTTGAAAATCATTTTTGACTTTCCCCGTCTCTTACCTACTCCATAATTGTTGGGGACCCCTCTTCCTACAATACCTATATACCCAGGTCCCTTTGACTATTTGGCTTCAACCCTGTTTTGTAATACACTAAGTGCTGGGCAGCTGTAGAGATAATGATGGGGCCAAGGTTGGAGCCTCACAGGCTCTGAATAAATGACTGCCCCTTTGGAGCCTCACTGGGCTCTAAAAAAAACAGAATGGGACTCTAGAGCCTCTCAGGGCTTGTAAAACAAATATGCCCCCTTGAGTCTCTCTGGGGCTCTTCAGGAATCGTGCCCAGTGTGGGGGGAGCGGCTTGCTGCCAACTAGGGCCGCTCTACCCTTGCAAATGCCTTTTGACTGGTGGAGCCTCTCAGGCTCTAAACAACACAGTGCCAGGACGTTTGGAGCCTGCAGGCTCAAAAGAAATGCGGCCCAATTCTGTTGGGAGTCCCCCCTTTGGGGACTCGGAAACAAAGTATGCCCCCAGAGCCCTGTGGGCACTAAGGAAAGGTACCCGGTTTGGAGACCCCCTCTGGGGACTCGCATTAGCCACAAATGCCCTTTTTCTGGGGCTCAGCACCAAGATAGCAGAGGCAGGAGGGGCGGGCACCGGCAATGTGCCCCGACGCCCTCCTCTTCTGAAAATGCGCCCCCGGGCCCCACTCACCGAATTCCTGTGGCAGGGGGGGCTCCTCCTGCTACTCAGCTGCTGGGGTGGCTCTCCTCACTGGCTGCGGGGCTCTCCCTTCACTCGGGGAGCCTCGCGGCCGGACTTCTCCTGTGCTCCGATGCGGAGCGGACAATGCGCTGGGTCCGGTGGAGGCGGGGTGGGCTCCCGTCCTCCTCCTCGGTGGTGACGCACCCCTGACCGCAAGCGGGGCTCTCCCATAGCACGGGAGCCCCGCTAGGGGGTGCGTAGTACTTCCGGCTGCCTTCCCTTCGCTTCTGGGTCGCGGCTGCGGGAGCCAATTGTAGTGCGGCCCGGGGATGTGGAGGCGGGCACTTCCGGGTCGCACTAGGCAGCGGCCCGGCAACGCTTTCGGAACTCCTGGGCTGCGGCGGTGATTCTTTTCCGGCAATAAGGGGTGGGCTCCCGTGAATTAACCCTTACAGCGGGGTATGCACCACGAAAGTCGGCAAATAAGTGGGGTGGACTCCCGTGCCGCCAAACCATGACCAACTGGTGGGGCAAATGGCAGGGTGGGCACCTGCCTTAAAAATAAGCAACAAGGGGGGATCCCCATGCCGGGGAATCCCTCGTGAGGGGCGAAAACAGCTCCGGGCTGCTGCTCAGAAAGGGCAGCACTGCCCCGTCCTTAAGCGCTCCCCGGCACCACAATCCAGCACTCCTAAGCGCTAGGGCAAAGTCCAAGAGCAAAGTCCACAGGAAGGTGGGGGGGGGGCAAGGCTGGGCCAAGGGCCAGCTCACAGGGTCCTCCTAGGCAGGGAGGCAATCCCCAGTGGCGGTCCTCCTGGTGCCCAGCAACAGCAGCCTCCCTCAGCAAAAGGATCCAAGAAGAGAACAAATTGTTAGGGGACACAGCCCCTTTTTATCCTAAGAAATCCATTGTCTGGCTTCAGGGTGAGGGGAAAAACCAGTCGCAGCTGGTTTGTGAGCACTCTTGATGCGCTCAGCCCCTCACTCTATTCACTGGCAGGGCTAGGGACATTAGACGCACCACAGGGGGCGGAGCCAGCATTGTGTGGGGAAAGCCCAGCCCTTTTCAGGACCCAGGTGCACTCCTCCCCAGCCATCAGCATGCTAATCTCCACACTCACCACCGGGCAGACCCATCCAGACTCCTGGAGCCAGGCTCACCAGCCAGCTCCAGCCAATCACGTGCCAGCACACTCACTGCACACCTATATCTAGAAGTGACACTAGACACATACACGCCGCACATATCATTGCGCAGCATTCAATCACACAAGTCCGCACATACCAAACTCGAGCCTGCACACCTCACGCATCAGAAACTACCAGGGACACAGACATTCCCCATGCATTCCTATGGGAGGGAGGCCAACCTTACTCCACGCACTCAGAGTGCGCACGCACTTTCCACTGGGACACAGTGAAAGTGCGCAGAAACCAAAAATCACTACCACCAATTCACATTCAAAAAGCAAAAAGTTTAGGGGTGAACCTGCCAGAAGGGCCAAGTCCAACACTATTCATGCATTTACATCGAATTTCGTCGTAAATGTATGCGTGGTAAAAGCATATAAAATGTAATGCATGCGTTATAATGGCATTGTGGAGTCATGGTACTTTCGTAATGAAAGTATGCAGAGTGATGGTATGCGGAAAGAAAGATGCGGTATAATGGGTGTTTACCCTTCCCTGGTAAGTACATTGGTGGCACGGCGGCCCACATCTCCAGCAACATACTCATATTTTCAATGCCCATTTGAAAAATGCACAGATCTCTCTCATTGATGGCCAGCACCGACATACACTTTTAGACACACCTCCCGCCACAAGTTCTAGAATTGCGAACTTTAGAGCTGGGGAGCTACGTTCGAATCTCGGCATCAGCTCAACATCCTGTGATTCCAGGCAAAGTGCTTTGTCTGCCCGTGCCTACCACAAATGAATGTGTTCTTCTGTAATGTAAATTGTGCTCATGCCATGTTGTCGAGTTCGCCCTATATAATATTGCAAGAAAAATAAAGTAGGGAAACTCGAGTTCACAGACTACTGAACGCACACTCTTAAGTGCATCAGCAGTGCACTGTGAATCGGAGCGTTTCACAGGCCTGTCACAGATAAGAAATGCTATCAAAACGAAATCCTACAAAACAATATACTACTGGCCGATAGCAATTCGTATCCAGACAACGTCGGGACGGGCTGCTAGTGGAGAATAAACAGGATTCTGAAGTCAGACTGAGGTGGTGCTGAGGTAGTGGTGTGCTGGTGCGGAGGTGATGCTGAGTGATACTGAGGGGATGCTGAGGTGGTGCGGAGTAATGTTGTGGCACCGAGTCAAGCTGAGGTGCTGCTGAGCTGGTGCGCAGGAGGTGCTAAGTGGTGCTGCGCTGAAGCTGAATTGTTGATGCATTGGTGCTGAGGTGCGGCTGCGCTGGTGGGGAGGTGGGGCTGCGCTGGTGATTGTGCACTAATGCAGAGGTGGTGCTGTGCTGATGCCGAGATGGTGCTGTGTTGATGCTGAGGTGGTGTTGTGCTGGTGTTGAGGGGGTGCTCCACTGGTGCTGAGGGGGGCCTGCATTAGTGCTCGGGTGGTACAGAGTGATGCTGAGTTGGTGCCTGGTGGTGCAGAGTGATGCTGGGGGACTGCTGATGCGCTGGTGCTCAGGTGGTGCTGAGCTGAGGCGATACTGCACTGATGCTGAAAAGGTGCTGCGTGGTGCTGAGTTGATGAGGTGGAGTTGTGCTGGTGCTGAGGTAGGGCTGTGCTGGTGCTGAGGTGGTGCACTGATGAGGAGGTGGTGCTGTGCTGATTCTGATATGAAGCTGTGGTGGTGCTGTGCTGATTCTGAGGTGGTGCTGAGGCAATGCTGAAATGGTGGTGCTGCGTTGGTGCTCAAGTGGTGCTGAGTGATGATGAGTTGGTGCTGTGCTGATTCGCTGATTCAGAGGTGGTGCTAAGCTGATGAAGTGGTGCTGCATTGGTGCGGAGGAAGGGCTGCGCTGGTGGTGGTGCACGGATGCAGAGGTGGTGCTGTGCTGAGATGGTGCTGTGCTGATGTTGAGATAGAGCTGTGCTGCTGCTGAGGTGGTGCTGCACTAGTGGTTGTGCACTGATGAGGAGGTGAAGCTGTGCTGTTGCTAAGGTGGTGCTGTTCAGCTGATGCGAAGTGATACTGAGGTAGGTAGTGCTGAGTGATGCTGGGGCTGAGTTGGGGCTGTGTTGAGGTGGTGCTGCACTAATGCTGAAGTGGTGCTGCATTACTGCTAAATTGCTGCTGCGGTGGTGCTGTGCTGGTGCGATGGTGTTGCTGAGGTGGTGCTGCGCTGATGCTCAGGTGCTGAATGATGTTGAGTTAGTGCTATGGTAATGTGTTGATGCTGAGGTGGTTTTGCACTGGTGGTGGTGCACTGATGCAGAGGTGGTGCTGTGCTGACGCAGTTCGGTGTTGATGTTGAGGTGGTTCTCTGCTGGTTCTGAAGTGGTACTGCGCTGGTGGTGGTGCACGGATCAGGAGATGGTGCTATGTGGAGGTGGTGCTGTGCTGAGGTGGTGCTATTCTGAGGCTACGTTGGATCTAAGGGTGGGCTCACTTGTGATGGTGCACGGATCAGGAGATGGTGCTATGCTGAAGCAGAGGTGCTGCTGTGCTAATGCTGAAATGGTACTGAGTGATACTGAGGTGGTGGTGTGTTTGTATGGAGATGGCGCTCAGCTGTGCTGAGTGATACTGAGGTGGTGCCGAGTCATGCTGAGGCGGTGCAGAGTGATGCTAAGGTGGTGCTGTGCTTGTGCTCAGGTGGTGCTGAGTGATGTTGAATTGGTAATGCACTGGTGCTCAAGTGGTGCTGCACTAATACTGAATTGGTGCTGAGTTGGTGATGTGCTGATGGTGGTGCACTGAGGGGGACGTGGTGCTGTGGTGGGGCTCTGGTGGTGTTGAGTGATGCTAACGAGATGCTGCACTGGTGCGGAGGGATGTGATGGCACTGAGTGATGCTGTGCTGGTGGTGGTGCACTGGTCAGGAGATGGTGCTGTTCTGATGCTGAGGTGGTGCTGAGTCATGCTGTGGTGCTGCAAAGCCATGCTGTTGTGCTGTGTTGGTGCTCAGGTGGTGCTGAGTGATGCTGAATTAGGGCTGTACTGATGCTGCGCTGATGAAGAGGAAATGCTGCACTGATGCTTAAGTGGTGCTGCATTGAAGCTGAATTACTGCTGGGGTGGAGCTGTGCTGGTAGTGATGCGGACGTGGTGCTATTCTGATGGTGCTTAGGTGGGGCTGAGTGATGCTGTTGTGGTGATGCGTTGGTGCTCAGTTCGAGCTAAGCTGGCGCTCAGGTGGTGCTGAGTAGGTGCTTTGGTGATGCACTGAGGTGGTGTTGCACTGTGGTGATGTAGTGCGGATGCTGTTCTGTGATGATATTGAGGTGGTGCTGCGCTCCTGCCGAAACTGCTGCTACACCAGGACCCGAACCACCGTGTAACAATTAAAAGTTCTTGAATCCAGTATGTATAAATAGGTTTGATTTATTGAATGCTTAGTTCCAGGTTAAGATAATAATAAAGGTATAAGTAGATGTAATGGTAACCCCACCAGGAGCTGTTCTCCTGTCGCAAAGCCTGCCTGCCATAAACTGCCACTCCACACACACAAGCCAGGCACCAACATTCTATGATGTCATCAGGCATTCTACCACCTACACTGGCTAAGCAACAGGGAAGTCTAAGCAAGGGAAATGAAAGACATAAGCTAGATGTAACACATCCCCCTTCCTTAGAAAAACAACAAACTGAAGTTAAGGAAATAAACATCAAATATAACGATTGCACTCCATAAAGTCTGTTTGTCGTGAGCTCAAAATAAAGTAAATTTCCATTGTTGGACCAATCTTCCCAGGTAGAATATTAACAACAGGATCCACAGTAGTTGCACGAATAAAGCTGAAGAATGGCAAACGCCTTGGGATGCAGGCTGTCTAGATGACGAGGGACACTGGTGGGGCTAACTAGGGCGTTTCTGTTAATTTACCTTTTCCTTTCAAGCTTTAAGTAGTTCCTTAGTTGCAGTAGTCTTTAAGTTCCTTAGTTGCAGTAATCCATTAAATCAGTCTTCTTTCCACGCATAGGTTCTGTACCTCGTCGCCAAATGTAACAATTAAAAGTTCTTGAATCCAGTATGTATAAATAGGTTTGATTTATTGAAGCTTAGTTCCAGGTTAAGATAATAATAAAGATATAAGTAGGTGTAATTGTAACCCCACCAGGAGCTGTTCTCCTGTCGCTCAGCCTGCCTGCCATAAACTGCCACTCCACACACACAAGCCAGGCACCAACATTCTATGATGTCATCAGGCACTCTACCACCTACACTGGCTAAGCAACAGAGAAGTTCAAGCAAGGGAAATGAAAGACATAAGCTAGATGTAACACACCGCCTCCCACACCAGCCCAGGAAACAACAACGACCTCAAGTGCATCCTACTTAACACCCGCTCCGTACACAAGCATGCCATCGAACTCTGGGACCTCCTCGACTCAACAGCCCCAGACGTCGCGTTCCTGACGGAAACCTGGATGAACGCCTCCTCTGCCCCTGACATCGCCATTGCCATCCCGGACGGCTACAAAATCATCCGGAGGGACCGTACCAACAAGCCCGGAGGAGGAATCGCCATTGTCCACAGGAACACCCTCAGAGTCACATCCAGCACCGAGGAAACTCAGCACCGCCGAGCACCTACACTTCCAGATCCACACTGACCCCAAGACCACCCTCATAGGAACACTGATCTACAGACCACCAGGTCCACGCCCACAATTCAGCGAATCCATCGCCGACTTCGTCAGCACGCACGCCCTCGCCACCACAGATTACATCCTCCTGGGGGACCTGAACTTCCACCTGGAGAACAACAACGACAACAACACCACCACCCTGCTCAACAACCTCTCCAACTTCGGACTGAAGCAACTAGTGAACACCCCGACCCACCACGCAGGCCACACGCTGTACCCTATCTTCTCCGCCAGCACCAACGTCAAGGTCAGCCACACCACCACTCTCCACTGGACCGACCACGGATTCATCCACTTCTCCTACAAGAAACTCACCGCACACATCCAACAGCCGCAGATCCCCCGAAGATGCTGGAGCAAAGTCACCACTGACCAGCTGACCGCCTCCCTCGCCCAGGGCCCCCGGCCAACGCCTCAGACACCAACACCTCTGCCCGAAACCTCACGCAGTGGATCAGCAACTGCGCCGACACCTTCGCCCCTATCAAGAACCCTCCGAACAAGCACAACAGCAGGAGAACCACCTGGTTCACCCCAGACCTCAAGGACTCCAAAAAATCCCGCCGAACTCTAGAGAAAGCCTGGCACCAAGAACGGACTGCGGAAAACCTCGAGGCCCTTAAAACCGCCACACGCAGACACCACCAGCTCATCCGCATCGCCAAGAGAACGGCCTTCAGAGAGCGCATAGACATCAACACGCACAACAGCAAGGAGCTCTTCAGCATCGTGAAGGAACTCTCCAACCCAAGTTCCAACTCCAACGCCATCCTCCCCTCACAGGACCTCTGCGACTCCCTCGCAGCCTTCTTCCACCGCAAGATCGTCGACATACACGACAGCTTCGCAAACCAGATGCATCCACCAGCCGCAGAACCAACGCCCGCCACCGCCCTCCTCAGTCGCTGAACCCCCGTCAACACCGAAGACGTCACCCAGATCATGAACACCATCCACTCCGGCTCTCCATCCGACCCCTGCCCTCACCACATCTTCAACAAAGCAGACACCATCATCGCACCCCACCTCCGAGACATCATCAACAGCTCCTTCGAATCTGCCACCTTCCCTGAGAGTTGGAAACACGCTGAAATCAACGCCCTCCTTAAGAAGCCGACAGCAGACCCCAAGGACCTCAAGAATTTCCGGCCCATCTCCCTGCTCCCCTTCCCGGCGAAGGTCACAGAGAAAGCAGTCAACAAGCAACTGACCAACTTCCTCAAAACCAACGGCTCCCTCGACCCTTCCCAGTCTGGCTTCCGCAGCAACCACAGCACCGAGACCGCCCTCATCGCCGCCACCGACGACATCAGAACCCTGCTCGACAATGGAGAAACCGCAGCCCTCTCCTCCTAGACCTCTCAGCTGCCTTCGACACGGTCTGTCACCGCACCCTAAAAACACGTCTCCACAACACAGGGATCCAGGGAAAGGCCCTGGACTGGATCTCCTCCTTCCTCACCGACAGAACCCAGAGAGTCCACCTACCCCTGTTCCACTCAGAGGCCACCAAGATCATGTGCGGCGTACCCCAAGGCTCATCACTCAGCCCGACGCTCTTCAACATCTACATGAGCCCCCTCGCCGACATCGTCCGTGCACACGACCTCAACGTCATCTCCTACGCTGACGACACCCAGCTGATCCTCTCCCTGACCAAAGACCCAGTCACCGCCAAATCCATCTTCCAAGAGGGAATGAGGGCCGTTGCCGAATGGATGAAGATCAGCCACCTGAAACTGAACACAGACAAGACGGAGGTCCTCATCCTTGGACCATCCCCCTCCGCCAGGAACTACTCCTGGTGGCCCGCCGCACAGCACCAACTCCCACCGACCACGAATGCAACCTTGGGTTCGTCCTGGACTCATCGCTCACTATGACCAAGCAAGTCAACGCCATCTCCTCATCCTGCTTCAACACCCTTCACATGCTACGAAAGATCTTCAAATGAATCCCCACAGAAACAAGAAGGACTGTCACCCAAGCTCTCGTCACAAGCCGGCTCGACTATGGCAACGCACTCTATGCAGGGACAACGGCCAAGCTACAGAAAAGACTACAACGCATACAGAATGCCTCTGCACGCCTCATCCTGGACATCCCCCGCCACAGCCACATCAGCACCCACCTGAGAGACCTGCACTGGCTCCCCGTCAACAAGAGGATCACGTTCAAGCTCCTCACCCACGCACACAAAGCGCTCCACAACTCCGGACCCGAATACCTCAACAAACGCCTCTCGTTCTACGCCCGACTCGCCAACTCCGCTCAGCCAGCCTCGCCCTTGCCACCGTACCACGCACCAGAAGAACAACAAAAGGTGGCAGATCTTTCTCCTACCTCGCCGCCAAGACCTGGAACTCCCTCCCCACCCACCTCCGTCTGACCCAAGACCTTCTCACCTTCAGGAGACACCTCAAGACCTCGCTGTTCGAGCAGTAGCAGCAATCCCCCCCCCCACCCTCAGCACCTTGAAACCCTCGCGGGTGAGTAGTGCGCTCTATAAATGTACTGATCATGCTGTGGGGCATCGCTGGTGCTAAAGTGGTGCAGAGTGATGCTGAGTTGGGGCTGTGCTGATGCGGGGTAAGAGCGCTGTGCTGATGCAGATGAAGTGATGCGCTGATGCTGAAGTGGTGCTGAATTACGGCTGGGGTGGGGCTGTGCTGGTGGCGTGCGCTGATGCAGAGGTGGTGCTGTGCTGATGTTGAGGTGGTGCTGCGCTGGTGCTGAGTTGGTGATGCACTGGTGGTGGTGGTGCATTGATGAGGTGGTGCTGTGCTGATGATGCGGTGGTGCTGTGCCGATGATGAGATGGTGAAGTGGTGAGGCTCAGGTGGTGCTGTGCTGAAGCTGAGTGCACTAAAAGAGTTCTAAAGTGCTAATTATAGCTTTACAAGTGTTCACATTTGCACGTATTTACAAACATGTAAAAGTACGTGGGGAACAGCTACACATGTGTAAATAGCTATAAGGTGTATTTGCACCTGCAAACTCTTTTTTAAAGGGAAAAAAGAAATCCATTCTCCTGACACCTCAAGTAATTTTGACAGTGTGCCTGCCCCATTTCCACCTAAAAACAAATTTTCTCCTGACAAAGATAAGGATAAATGTTAGGTCATATCCATGGTAGAAATGCGCCTCGCAAGGTTTGTTATTGCCACAAACTTGCTTGCTTGTTGATGTTCACCAGCCTTACAAGGTATGCAGTGCCTGGTAAAGCTACTCTAATTTCTGTTAACGGATTTGACTACATGTGATATTGCATTGGGCAGTGTAAGCGGTTAGCACTGATGCATAAGGATAATAGACCTTAGTGACTTTTTTGCTTGCAGTTTTATAAAGCATGAACTTGGCCCGAAAGGCATCAGAGTGCTTTATAGGGAGGGAGCTTGCATTCAAATTGACAACTGTAGCAGCATATATGAATGCATTAATTGGATTCAGGGGTCGATTGTGATGTCATTTAGAAAGGCTCCGAACGGTATTCAATTTGTTCAAATCGAATTCGGAAGCCTTGTTTACGACAGACTCGGAAACATTTCGGAACGACTGATTATGATGTCCGGAAATCGTTCGGACTGTCCAACTTGGTTCCGAATGGCATTCAGAGTAATCGAGTCATTCAGAGTCGAGTCGTACAGGTCTAGAGACCACACTTCCATCCAAGCGATAAGGATGTCTGATTCGGACAGCCTTTCCGAATCGTTTGTTCCGACATGGATCCGCTGTCGGAATCTGACTTTGGGGACACATAGCAGGTCCCTCGTCACCCGGGGGCCTCCGAATCGGACCTATGGGGGTACTCATAGGTCACCCCTTTCCAACCATGCAGTGTGGCAGGCACCTTGTGTGGCAGGCACCTTGTGGTGCCCATTACAGGGTTCATGATTTTCTGCAACCACCCCATTCTTAAAAGTGAGCCTGTTTTATTCGGACGGAACACAGGCTCCCATTGAAGTCAATGGGAGTCCAGCTGAACGGTGTTGGGAACCATCATAATCATTCTGACGGGCTCCAAGAATCCGATTCGGTCAAAAACCATTCCGAAATGGATTCGATCTGAATGGTTTCCGAACTACATCGTAATCGATCCCTCAGTACAGATTGCATCAGAATCCCAATTTTGTAGAACAGTTTACACCAATAAACCCGGGCAAAAAACTGTGGTTATCAAGTGTTGTTTGGTCCTGATGAAGTGTTGCCCGATCTCTGGGCTCTAGAGGCACAAACATGTTGACCACTTTTTACTAGAAGGTATCCTGGTACTTGTCAACCACACATTAGCAGTACTGTTTAGGGCTCGCCTGCTGATGCGCTCAAGCGTATAGCTGGCGAGCTATATTGTGGCTCAAACAGAGTTTAACCATCTCGGCGATTTGTTGCAGTGCCCGAGAACGCATGCACATCAAAGCCACCAGCCTCCTCAGGCATCTCAAGCTTCCCCCAGCCGGCATTTCTCCTCCCCTAATTAATCACTGCACGGCCGGCCGCCTGGCACATCAAAGGCTGCTGCTCCCGGACCCTATTCTTCCCTTCTTGCCTCTCCCCGCCCCCCCTTCCCACCACAGCAATGCCGAGGGCTTGTTTATATTGCAGCCTAACCATCTCGCACGCTGCTCTTGAAACAATAACCGTTGTTGGTCATGAATCATGATATAATTAAACGCTCTAATTATTTTATCAGGGCCACAAAGAATGTTATAAAGTCTTTTGCTGGCATTTTCGTTTTATGCTGATTGCTATTTTACACCTTTCACATGTTGGCGATATGCTTCAAAGGAATACATTCATCCTGAATCCCGTTACTAGAGCTTTCTCCTCTTCTGCTATATATGGGTTTTAGTTGAATTTCATTGATCTCTTTTACTAATGATTTATAAAAAGTGCCACCCACCACACAGCTCCACCTACACAGCTCCACCGATTCACCCACCACACAGCTCCACTGATGCACCCACCACACAGTTCCACCGATGCGCACCCACCACACAGTTCCACCGATGCACCCACCACACAGCTCCACCGATGCACCCACCACACAGCTCCACCGACACAGCTCCACCGATGCACCCACCACACAGTTCCACCGATGCACCCACCACACAGCTCCACCGATGCACCCACCACACAGCTCCACCGAGCCACCCACCACACAGCTCCACCGAGCCACCCACCACACAGCTCCACCGAGCCACCCACCACACAGCTCCACCGAGGCACCCACCACACAGCTCCACAGATGCACCCACCACACAGCTCCACAGATGCACCCACCACACAGCTCCACAGATGCACCCACCACACAGCTCCACCGATGCACCCACCACACAGCTCCACCGATGCACCCACCACACAGCTCCCCAGATGCACCCACCACACAGCTCCACAGATGCACCCACCACCCAGCTCTACCGATGCACCCACCACACAGCTCCACTGATGCACCCACCACCCAGCTCCACCGATGCGCCCACCACACAGCTCCACCAATGCACCCACCACCCAGCTCCACCGATGCACCCACCACACAGCTCCACCGATGCACCCACCACAAAGCTCCACCGATGCACCCACCACACACCTCCACCGACACAGCTCCACCAATGCACCCACCACACAGCTCCGCCGAGGCACCCACCACACAGCTCTGCCGAGGCACCCACCACACAGCTCCACCGATGCACCCACCACACAGATCAATCAGATGCACCCACCACACAGCTCCACAGATGCACCCACCACACAGCTCCACAGATGCACCCACCACACAGCTCCAGAGATGCACCCACCACACAGCTCCACCGATGCACCCACCACCCAGCTACACCGATGCACCCACCACACAGCTCCACCGACACAGCTCCACCGATGCACCCACCACACAGCTCCACTGATGCAACCACCACACAGCTCCACCGACACAGCTCCACCGATGCACCCACCACACAGCTCCACTGATGCAACCACCACACAGCTCCACCGACACAGCTCCACCGATGCACCCACCACAGAGCTCCACAGATGACCCCACTACACAGCTCCACTGATGCACCCAAGACACAGCTCCACCGAGGCACCCACCACACAGATCCACCGAGGCACCTACCACACAGCTCCACCGATACACCCACCACACAGCTCCACCTTTGCACCCACCACACAGCTCCACAGAGGCACCCACCACACAGCTCCACAGAGGCACCCACCACACAGCTCCACCGAGGCACCCACCACACAGATCCACCGAGGCACCTACCACACAGCTCCACCGATACACCCACCACACAGCTCCACCTTTGCACCCACCACACAGCTCCACAGAGGCACCCACCACACAGCTCCACCGATGCACCCACCACACAGCTCCACCGATGCACCCAATACACAGCTCCTCCGAGGCACCCACCACACAGCTCCACCCACCACACCGCTTCACCGATGCACCCACCACACAGCTCCAGCGATACAGACACAGCTCCACCAATGCACCCACCACACAGCTCCACCGATGCACCCACAACACAGCTCCACCGAGGCACCCACCACACAGCTCCACCGAGGCACCCACCACACAGCTCCACCAAGGCACCCACCACACAGCTCCACCAAGGCACCCACCACACAGCTCCACCGAGGCACCCACCATACAGCTCCACCGATGCACCCACCACACAGCCCCACTGATGCACCCACCACACAGCTCCACAGATGCACCCACCACACAGCTCCACAGATGCACCCACCACACAGCTCCACCGATGCACCCACCACACAGCTCCACCGATGCACCCACCACAAAACTCCACCAAGGCACCCACCTCCCAGCTCCACCGAGGCACCCACCACCCAGCTCCACCGATGCACTCACCACACAGCTCCACCGACACAGCTCCACCGATGCACCCACCACACAGCTCCACTGATGCAACCACCACACAGCTCCACTGACACAGCTCCACTGATGCACCCACCACACAGCTCTACCGATGCACCCACCACACAGCTCCACCGATGCACCCACCACACAGCTCCACAGATGCCCCCACCACACAGCTCCACCGATGCACCCACCACACAGCTCCACCGATGCACCCACCACACAGCTCCACCGATGCACCCACCACACAGCTCCACCGATGCACCCACCACACAGCTCCACCGATGCACCCACTACACAGCTCCACCGAAGCACCCACCACACAGCTCCACCGAAGCACCCACCACACAACTCCACCGATGCACCCACCACACAGCTCCACCGATGCACCCACCACACAGCTCCACCGATGCACCCACCACACAGCTCCACCGAGGCACCCACCACCCAGCTCCACAGATGCACCCACCACACAGCTCCACAGATGCACCCACCACACAGCTCCACCGACACAGCTCCACCGATGCACCCACCACACAGCTCCACTGATGCAACCACCACACAGTTCCACTGACACAGCTCCACCGATGCACCCACCACACAGCTCCACTGATGCAACCACCACATAGCTCCACCGACACAGCTCCACCGATGCACCCACCACAGAGCTCTACAGATGCCCCCACCACACAGCTCCACCGATGCACCCACCACACAGCTCCACTGAGGCACCCACCACACAGCTCCACCGAGGCACCTACCACACAGCTCTACCGATGCACCCACCACACAGCTCCACCGATGCACCCACCACACAGCTCCACCGATGCACCCACCACACAGCTCCACCGAGGCACCCACCACACAGCTCAACAGATGCACCCACCACACAGCTCCACAGAGGCACACAGCTCCACAGATGCACCCACCACACAGCTCCACAGATGCACCCACCACACAGCTCCACCGATACACCCACCACACAGCTCCACCGATGCACCCACCACACAGCTCCACCGATGAACCCACCACACAGCTCCACCGAGGCACCCACCACACAGCTCCACCGATGCACCCACCACACAGCTCCAGCGACGCAGCCACCACACAGCTCCAGCGACGCAGCCACCACACAGCCCCACCGACACAGCTTCACCGATGCACCCACCACACAGCTCCACCGATGCACCCACCACACAGCACCACCGAGGCACCCACCACACAGCTCCACCGATGCACCCACCACACAGCTCCAGCGACGCAGCCACCACACAGCTCCAGCGACGCAGCCACCACACAGCTCCAGCGACGCAGCCACCACACAGCTCCACCGACACAGCTCCACCGATGCACCCACCACATAGTTCCACCGATGCACCCACCACACAGCTCCACCGATGCACCCACCACACAGCTCCACCGAGGCACCAACCACACAGCTCCACCGAGGCACCAACCACACAGCTCCACCGATGCACCCACCACACAGCTCCACCGATGCACCCACCACACAGCTCCAGCGACGCAGCCACCACACAGCTCCACCGACACAGCTCCACCGATGCACCCACCACCCAGCTCCACCGATGCACCCACCACACAGCTCCACCGACACAGCTCCACCTATGCACCCACCACACAGCTCCACCGAGGCACTCACCACACAGCTCCGCCGAGGTAACCACCACACAGCTCCACCGATGCACCCACCACACAGTTCCACCAATGCACCCACCACACATCTCCACCTATGCACCCACCACACAGCTCCACCGAGGCACCCACCACACAGCTCCACCGAGGCACCCACCACCCAGCTCCACCGATGCACTCACCACACAGCTCCACCGACACAGCTCCACCGATGCACCCACCACACAGCTCCGCCGAGGCACCCACGACACATCTCCACCGATGCATCCACCACACAGCTCCACTGATGCACCCACCACCCAGCTCCACCGATGCACCCACCACACAGCTCCACCTACACAGCTCTACCGATGCACCCACTACCCAGCTCCACCGATGCACCCACCACACAGCTCCACCGACACAGCTCCACCGATGCACCCACCACACAGCTCCACTGATGCACCCACCACAGAGCTCCACGATGCACCCACCACAGAGCTCCACGATGCACCCACCACACAGCTCCACCGATGCTCCAACTAAGCTTCACCAATGCACCCACCACACAGCTCCACCAATGCACCCACTAAGCTCCACCGATGCACCCACCACACAGCTTCACCGATGCACCCACCACAGAGCTCCACCGAGGCACCCAACACACAGCTCCACTGATGCACCAACCACACAGCTCCACCACTGCACCCACCACTCAGCTCCACCGATGCACCCACCACACAGCTCCACCTACACAGCTCCACCGATGCACCCACCACACAGCTCCACCAATGCACCCACCACACAGCTCCACCGAGACACCCACCACACAGCTCCACTGATGCACCCACCACACAGCTCCACTGATGCAGCCACCACACAGCTCCACTGATGCAGCCACCACACAGCTCCACCGACACAGCTCCACCGATAAACCCACCACCCAGCTCCACCGATGCACCCACCACACAGCTCCACCGACACAGCTCCACCTATGCACCCACCACAGCTCCACCGAGGCACCCACCACACAGCTCCGCCGAGGTAACCACCACACAGCTCCGCCGAGGTACCCACCACACAGCTCCACAGATGCTCCAACTAAGCTCCACCAATGCACCCACCAAACAGCTCCACCAATGCACCCACTAAGCTCCACCGATGCACACACCACTCGGCGCAACCACAGCATCACTCGGCGTAACCACAGCATCACTCAACGCAACCACAGCATCACTCAGCGCAACCACATCATCACTGGTTCAAATATGTTCTTTCAATGTTTCAAGCTGTTTTCAAGCTTTCACGCTTTATTACAAATCACAAAAAGATGTTAATATTTCACTTCTGTTCTTGGATTTTCATCACAATAAAAAACACTGAACATAATCTTCACAAAAGATATTTACAAAAGTTTAAGCTATTGCCATTACAAATTAAATAAATTATTTAAGTATTAATTATTTAAAAAAATTAAAAGCCATTGTTATTTGTAATATCAATACATCTAAGTCACGTAAATACAAAACATGTTGCATTACAAATGCTATAGGTGTCACATTTGCGAAAGTTATAACTATTGGCATTGTAAATGACAAAGCTATTAATTTAGCTATTTAAAAAAAAAACACATAAATAAAAAAAAATCATTTATTAGACCAATAGCTCAAACTTTCCTAATGCGAGCCCTATTGCATTTCCAATGCTTGTTTTACCTAGACGTGGTGCCCTTTGTCTATAAAATACGCTCTTAGGATACCAGAGCCTATTTTAGCCACCACTCACTCACACTACTAGTTACATGGTTAGTTAGCTCCCTCACTTGCACTTATCTACACGGCATCTTCAGATCAAAATATCTCTGACAAAGAGCCCCCAGGACCGTCGGGCATTGCAGCGCCGGCCTGACGAGGAGCGCCCTATGATGAAGCCTGACACCGTGACAGGTGTGTGCGGGCACCAAGATCTGACAGGTCTTCATGCGGAAGGACTACCGGCCACTTGGGCCAACCTTTGATGACCATTTTGGCGAAGGAGGAACTACCCCTAGATTGATATTCACTGATCTGTTCCCTGGGAGGAGTTTGGGTGTAAATCCTCGCTAAAATATCTTGCTCTTTTTTCCCCTCTTGATTTTGAGTATTTGTATTTTCAACTTTTCTTGGCTTTGTAATAAATGTACTAAACTTTGGATTGGAGTCTGTGTTCCTTTAATAACATGGGCAACTGGTATGGTAATGTGTATTTGGCTAACGGTTTTTATCCCCTCTGCACTTTTAAGCAGGCAACAAAGAGCCATCGACCAGGGGTTCCAGGGTAAGCATAGAACGTGGAACCCGGTTCCTTTAGAGGCAACACATTCATTAAGGGTCTGTGACAAGCAACATGCAAGAAAGAGACTGCAGACACCAGCCCGTTACAGTGGCGTAACGAAACTTGAGGGGGCCCCCATGCAAAGCACATGGAGGGGGCCCCCCTCCCCCGGCGGCCCGGCCCACCACCTACCACTTTGCCCTACCACCCTGAAATCTAATATATTTTGATTTGAAACCTCCAACAGTCGTCCATTCTGAAAATACTGTTCCTACTGTTTAAAGTTAATGGCCCTGAGTAGACATAGATTAAAGAGTGCACAGTGAGTGATGCAACCTTGTGAGGGTAAGAGGAATGACTGCAGGGTTAGTGAGGTGGCCATATGTAAGTGCAGAGTTGAACGAAAGAATGCATGGTTAGTGATGGGCTTATTTGAGTGATATTGCAGATTGAGCAGTGAGGGGGACAGGTGAGTGAAGTGTGACATGAGTGCAGGGTGAGTAGTGTGTGCTTGTGTGACTGCAGGGTGAGGGACAGGGTGAACAGTGCAATTGCATTGCGAGTGCAGAGTGATCACTGTGAGTGCAGGGTGAGCGGATGAATGGTGTGAGTGCATGGTGGTCAGTTTGAGTGCATTGTGATTTCTGCGAGTGCAGGGTGAGCGTAAAAGTGAAGGGCGAGAATGAGGAGTGAGTGAGTTGTCTGAATGCAGGGTTCATTCCCACACACTTGAAGTAACTCAGCATGTTATTGACGGCAGTGTAGGGTTTCAGGTACAAGTTGAACTATTGTTATTCTGGCATTAATAGTGATCGAGGGTGTAAGAAATAATGTGCTGATCCTGCAACAAACTTCCAGTCTTATGATTAGGGTTGCCAGCTCATTATTTTGATGACCCATACAGGACAAAAATAAGCAGTCAGCTAAAGCCGTATTTTTAGCACTTATCTGTGCATACTTCGAACAGCAAATATGAATAGAAAACACTTTTAATTGTGTTTTAGGGCTGCCTGAATGATCCATGACTGATAATTAAAGGGAACAAAGACAGAAAAGTCACATTACAAATGAATTCATACATTTTTACTTATAACCCTGTTTAGTGTCAAGACTAGGTCTTTCAGTGTCTTTAAACAAATGGCTGGTATTTTTCTTTTGGCAACCCTACTTTATATTCCATTTCATGAAATGCCTTTTCACACTACAGCAGTAAATGTAAATTTCAAATGTAAGGAATAGGCCCAGGGGGTACTGGAACCAGAAAGACCAAGCCTCTGTAACCAGTTTACAAAGGTATGTAAATACAAATGGTCTCTGGCCTCGATGAAGTTGCCTTCAACTCCCTTGTTTCTGGGCCTGGAAGCTCTGGTCACCTGCACACACCGCACACGGCACGCACCTTTTAATTTATGAGGTAGGACTGTTATGAGGCAACTCACTGGTGCAACCAACACCGGCAAGAGAGTGCAGGGCTGCCTGTGTGTGCTAGAGCGCTGATGGAGCCCCTAGAGGCTGAAAACGAGGGCTGCTGCTGGGGGCATAACTACCAAGGTTTCAGATTGCCATGTGTGACTGTTGTTGATGTATGTTGGATCCCATCATGCAGTCAGTTGTCTATTACTGGCACGCCAGACAAGTGGTGCTGTAATGTTCAACAACTGTGTCCCCGTGTGTCTAGCACTGAATGGACACATAGATGCAAACACAGTGTTTCAGTGGAGGCGCTATGTTTGAGGAAAGGAGCATACAAGAGTTGATGGACACAGCACGTGAGACACTAACGTGTGCTACAGACATCGATTTAGCCTCACACGTCTGTGAGGGTGAAATACGAACACCCCTTGTGTGATCACTAACATCCACAGATGTAGCTCCTAAATGTAGCAATGAAAGGGACTGCGAGAGTGCCACAATCACAATCTCTGCATCCGTTGACGACACCACCACTAACACACTTCTATCAACCACACACACTTGCCATTGGAGAATTTTAGTAAAAAAAGAACTTGCACGCCCCTTCTAATCATCAAAGTTGTGGACAAAGGAGGTAAGTTCTTCTAAAAGTGTTTGATTTCTACACAGCAAAACGTTCTTTTCTGAAATGCAGTAAAACATGTGCACCTTTTAATAACGTGGAAAAGCAGGAGTTAATGCTGTGATAAACCCAAATCCAATGTTCTAGTATGAATCTGATTGTGTAGATTGTTAATTCAATGTTTAAATTTACTGTAACTTCATTCAATGAAATCAGCAAGAATAAAATGCCAACAACTGTTTGCAGGAAAATGTGAGGTGGCATATTATTTACCGGGCATAAAAGAACATTATTTATTTATTTTTAAGATTTGTAAAGCGCAACGTATGCCCGTAGGCGTCTTGGCTCTATGGCTCAACTTATTATCTCAGTGGGAACAGTGTTATTATTATGTGATATTTTTGCATATTGGTTGGTGATATAGCGATGCTAAAAATTCTAATGATATTTTATGAAGCAAGCTGAAGATACAGATGTCTTAAGTGGTGCCTCTAAATCGGAGCCCGATGGGCACGGGCAAAGGTGAAGTATGGCGTATGACAGTATTTCCACCCAGCGTGCGCATCCTGCTGTGATACTCTGCCAGATGCAACAGCCATCAATGTGTACCTTGCTATGTGTAAGCAATATAACTAATGTTGCATTGCTATATTTAAATAGTATTTACAGCAAATGATGTCACATCATCATCATACCTGACTTTACACATTCAGTTGATGTCAACCTCACCATGCGGCTTCAATGTTTCAATTTCCATAAAGTTACCAGATGACGTCATCGTGGATACTATGTTCACAGTCCTAGTGCATTCTGGGAGTTTTACTCTGATTTCATTTTAGCTGAATTAGTTTGACTGACACAACTGAAAACAATGGTTTGGAAAACAAAACCGTGAGACTATATAGAGCATGGTGCCCATTTTGACATGCTGCCATCTGGGGGCCTTAGCTTTACAGCAAGGACAGACAACCAAACTGTATTTGTTCTCCTGGCCTGGCTGTGGTCAAGAGACCATCTCAGCTCTAGAGCCACAAAAGTAATTAAGATCTGAATACGACCTTTACAAATGAACAAGGCCACTGAGAATATTTGGGTCTATGGTGTTTTCCTCATACTCATGGGTTTACCCCATAATTCAGCATCTGCTGTATAATTTACAGATTTCACCCAAAAAATAGTTTCTAGCTCAAACCAGTCAAAGGTCACTTACCAAAAGTCACTACACATGCTTCCACATACCTGGTTATCTTTGAGTTGCTGACTGCTACATTCATGTGTTAAACTAGCACTAATGCAGGCTGGGGTTGTGCATTGAAAAGGAGGTGGACTGTCACAGGTTCAAATCTCGGTGGGTTCACTCAGCCTTTTATCCTCCTGAGGTCGACAAAATGAGTACAATTGAGTTGGTCACAATAAACATCTGTTATTCAGCACCAAGATGCCTAAGGGTGAAAGTGTTCTATAAATATATGTTATGTTATGTAATTGTGGGCAGGGGGATCTGTATGCACAGAGCATTCACAAAGGCTGGGAGGCTGCCCCCTAAGTGAGGTGTGCTGCATCCTCAGTGGGTAGGGCCTGCTTCTACTCTGCAGCTACTGGGGGGCAGGGGGGAACCCTATCAAGGGAGAGGGTCACAGATTAATATCTCGTTGTTCCACAGGTGATGAAAGGATTACCATTTTTAGAGAATACCCGTTTTTTACTGCAACTTCAAAACACAATTCAAAGTGTGGTCTATATCGTAAATGGTGACAGTAGTACGCTTCATTCTCCATAGTTAGAACGACTGGGATCATGTGAATCTGCGGCTGCAGCATTTTCTGCAAAATTATGTATTTAGTTCACTGTCCACATAATTTACTAATTGCTGCATAATTAGCAGATTTCAACCTTTTATTTAATTTCTAGCTGGAATGGATCAAAGATTGCTGAAAAAGAAACTGGTAACGTTTCAGTCCTGCTTGCTGTGTCTTGGTATTAAACGGGCCTGAATGAGGTTAAACTTTTTCTTCAGACAGCATCAACGACATTTGAAATGACAAACTAGCAAAGTAATACTGCCACACAATAAGATGCGTTATGCAACACAATTTACCTTTTTTGCCTCATAATTTAGCCAACCATGCTTTATAATTTGGTCTTCCATTGCCACATAATTCCTGCTATAGCGTTTTCTGAATGTAACATGCACACAGCATAAATAGTGTGGTTAATGTTCTTTACACACAGAAACAGATGCCTAACTACTAATGCGAGGGACTATAATCTGGTGAGTGTGCAGTGCACAGACTACAGCTTAGTGAATGCTCAATATAGCCTGATAAATGTGCATGCCAGCTATGTAGCATACACTCTGGTTTGACACCATGTTGAATGTACTCTATATTTTTCGTTAGAGCACTTTACTAGTCCCAATGACCAACAATACCACTTGATTAACCACTGACCTTCGATTCCGAGTAGTGTACTACTCGCCATAAAGTTCTTCTGAACCTGATCAAGGGTAGCAATCGCTATATAAATGCAATTACATTTGCAATTACAATATACAATAGACTGTGAAACGTACAGAGAGTGAGCTATAGTTTGGTGAACAGACAATGCAAACACTCACTTAGGGAACGTACAGGCTGAAGTCTGGTGAATGTACAGCATACATGAAAGTAAGCATACAATCTAGCGCTGACTGTACAATACACCCAGTATGGACTGGTGACTCACTGCACACATTGCATAGTGAATATCTCTGCCTACCGTATACCCTGGTGAATGTACAGCTTATGCACAGACAGAAATAGTAGCTAGTGGCAAATACCTGGTGCTGTCTGGTGAAAGTACAGTGTGCTAGTGGTATGCACTCGTGAAAGTACAGCATACACAATGGAAAATAACTAGCCACTGGTGAATATGTAGTGGCATCAAGCGCACACTCTGGTGAATGTAGAATGCATGCATTAATGCATGTTAATGTCCAGGGCTTGTCTAGTGAACAGAATGTGGCACACTCACAAGAGACCACTTCGAAAACCAACATAACTGGCAGCTGTCGGCGTTAAGAGGCCAAGGCACTGGCAGACACTGCCCCTTGTAACACCAGCTAAACTTGACAATACACAAGCAAGTGGAGACTAAACTGTCTGAGCACAACCAGGTAGGTTGGTGACTGTTTAGCACGTATCATGTAGCCACTAGCCAGGTGCATATACAGTGCGCATAACATAGTATGATTAGTATGCAGCACACACACAAGCTTCATGATGTGGTTACTATCCAATGTACACGCATACCATTTAATAAATAAAAAGACTCAGAGGCCTGGCCGGGGCCCTGATGTGCGCACCATTAATAAATGAAGAGGCTAACACCCCCAACCACCGCGTCAACGCGGGGGCCTGTGTTACTCACTGTCTGGCAAGGGACGGTCCTTCTCAGTCTCTGGCGCCGCGTGGCTGAGTATGAAGCCTGAGATGCCCAACCTCATTTCCGACGAGCAGAGCACCCACCATTTCCTGTTTAATTAATGAAGACTGAGGCCCGGCCGGGGGCCCGCACCCAGCGCGTGCAAAGTTGAACTTGCACACAATTTAAGAAGAGCCTCTGAGGCCCGGCCGGGCGCCCGCACCCCGCGCGTGCAGCCCGGCCGGGCGCCCGCACCCCGCGCGTGCAAAGTTGAACTTGCACACAATTTAAGAAGAGCCTCTGAGGCCCGGCCGGGCGCCCGCACCCCGCGCGTGCAGCCCGGCCGGGCGCCCGCACCCCGCGCGTGCAAAGTTGAACTTGCACACAATTTAAGAAGAGCCTCTGAGGCCCGGCCGGGCGCCCGCACCCCGCGCGTGCAGCCCGGCCGGGCGCCCGCACCCCGCGCGTGCAAAGTTGAACTTGCACACAATTTAAGAAGAGCCTCCGGGGCCCGGGCGTTCGTACCATTAAAGTTATTAAGAAGCCGGGGCCGGTGTGCCTCCCGCAGAGATTCATGATGATCATTAATGAATAGGCTTGCAGCTTGCCGGGTCTGCTGCTGAGTGAGTCGAGGGGGCCCCCGGCCGGAGCGTGGGGGCCCCGGCTTACACTGCGAGCCCACTCCAAGTAATGATTTGACGGTAGCCGGAGCCTCAGCCTTGTAGACTCGATCACAGTGCAGGGGACGCACTAACTGCTGTGCAATGGGAACCGGAAGCCAACCCTCCTGATTCGATTCAGAGGAGTGGGAATAAGTGTAGGCAGGGATGAAAGGCACTGTGTGTATTCGATTCGATGTGGAGAAATTAATATCGCCGAGTTTCTGAAAATGGCCATTTATTAAAAAAAGTAAGAATAAACATAAAACTTATTTCGCTGGCATGCCACATTTCAACTTTATTTCATGACTACAGCCCGTCATGAAAATTCTAGTGGCGGATGTGGCAGGCCATCTGCAAAGATATTTAGAATATGCTGCTCTGCTGATAAAACATTTTAGGACCCAGGACAACTGAGGCCTCTGAGGCCCGGGCGTTCGTACCATTTAAGTTATTAAGAAGCCGGGGCCGGTGTGCCTCCCGTGCGCACAGATTCATGATGATCATTAATGAAGAGGCTTGCCGGCTCTGCTGCTGAGTGAGCCTTGGGGGCCCCCCAGAGTGTGGGGGCTCCCCCGCAATGCATGGGCTGCGGGGGTGTGTGTTACGCCCCTGGCCCTTTACAGGATCTACAACTGGGATCAGGTGGGACTAGTGAGAGAGCAGGCAACATGCTGATGCGGATTCTGCAGCACGGAACAGGCAGCGAGGAGAGCAGGCAGCGACCCCAAGCATGGTGTATGTCACGATAGCAGCAGTCAGACTGAGAGCGTGAACAGTAGGGCCAAACGTTTTAGCGCAGTGTCCATGTGACGCACTGCTTCTGTTTTACTATCCTGGCCCAGGTTATTTTCTCGTGCAGGGGACCCGGACCACGAGTCCCCTGACAAGTGCTTTACATCTGGCGTTGTGCTCTTCAGCAGAGTATGAGATTGAGGTGCACCCAGAGTGCTCCTACTTTCAGCCCGGGTGCACCCCCGGCCCCTCCCATTCAACTACTAAAGATTTGTGGCAGCTGAACACAAGAGCGGGGTAGATGTTGCCTCAAACTCAGAGAGCAGAGCGTCTGATGACGCCATCTTCATAATCTGCGTAGTTTGTCATATATCGGCTCCCTCTGAATGTATGTATGTGCAGCATGCATGTTTGGGCAAATATGTGTACAGCGCAGTATTACCATGAGCTGGGCCTCACAGTGCTGTCAGGCTCAGGTACCTTCAGGCCCAGGTCCATAGGATGCAGTGTTTATGCACATGTGAGGCGAGGTTCCCATATGCAGCGATGGGGGCCTCGGTGTGTGTGAAATGCTTTTTGTTGTAGAGTGAAAGTCTTAGTTGTAGTCAGAGCCATACAATTAGCTCCTGTTCTCAGGCAGCCTCCTTAATGGGGTTCACAGCGTGACTTTGAGATCCCTGAAATTCCACCAACATACGCTGTAATCTTCATTTGTAACCCCCCCCCCCCCCCACACACACACACACACACGCGCACACACACACCATGTGCTCCTCTTCAGGTTCTTCAATGGGGCTCACAGAGGGACTCTGTGATCCCTGAATGCCCACAGACTCACCTTGTGCTCCTCTGCAGCCTCCTCTACAGGACATTCTGAGTGAGTTCTATGCTCCTTGGACTCCCGGCAGACCCAGCATATCATCCTTTGATCCTCTGCACAGAACAGCCTCAGTTTCTCGTCATGTTTCTCGCACAGATTCTCCTCGGGGGTCTTCACGGGGGGCAGATGAAGCTGTTTTGCAATTTCCACCATGTTCCCCAGTTGTCTGTTGGGTCGGAGGTTTTTCCCAGAAGATGTTGCTCTGCATTCTGGACAGGGGACGTTTCCATCTCTTCCCTCCCAGCTCAGAGTGATGCAGGAGCGGCAGAAGTTGTGTCCACAATCAATAATCACCGGATCAGTGAAATAATCCAAACAGATGGCACAAGTGGCCTCTTCCTGGAGGTTCCCGAGCTGAGCTGCCGCCGCCATGATGCAGAAATGCAGGAAGCAACACACTTGCCAACTTCTCTCCTTGTTAAAAACTGAGCTGTAGACACTCTCGAAGTTTAGCGGGGGCTGGGACTGGCTGACAATCTCCTGCCTACCATTGGTTCCCTTAGTTGTTGCAGCAGGTCAGCACAGACTCTGATTGGCTGGTAGTTCGGTGGCTCCCATTAATTGCTGCTAATATCAGCGCAGAACCGGATTGGCTGCTGTAAGGATGGGGCAGTCTGGGATTGGCTGACAGCTTAAAGGCTGAAGGTGAGAGTAGCCTCTTCAATTTGCCTGTAATTTATCACTTCTTGTGTCAGCCACCGACCCGAGGTGACTCTAATGTGCTGAACTAGTTCAGTCTGTGTTTAGTGCCGCGCCTCTCTGATCACTGTCGTTGGGTCTCTGGCTTCCTTTTCATTAGAGGGAGAAGGGAGAAGGGAGAAACGTACAGAAAAGAAAACATAAAACGGATAAAGAAAGGAAACTTAGACTTAAGACTAACCAAGACAAAGGGAAAATACAGAAGTGGAAAAAATAATGATGGAGTGGATTGAAACTGAGTGAAATAAATAGAAAAGGTCACGTGTTTTTCTAGCCATGCTGCTCGGCAGCCTACTGCACAGCATTGTTAAATAAGCATTGAAAATCCAATAGGTCTTGGATTTCCTTGAGTTACAGCTATAGGTGTTGTAAATGAAAATGGGGTATGTGGCGTGTAGTGGAATTTTGTGGTTTTGATCGAAATTGTTAGGCATACATACTTTTAATGTGTAAATTTTTAAAGATTCTTATTCGCCAACAATGCATTATTGCACGTTATTTAATATGTTTTTTTACTATTAGATTAGTATTTATTATGTTTAGATAGGGATGAAAGCTTTTATGACAATGTTGTCGAATAAAGTATTTAAATTTGAAATTTGTTAGGCATGGAATTGGGTGTTGTGGAGTGGATTTGTGTATTGGAATTATGTGGCATGGTGTGCAGTGGAAATGTGTGAATAGTAATTAGGAGACAATGATGTAAATACATAAATACACATGTTTACATATAAAGGTGCACCTAAACAATCCTGCAAGCAAACATAAAGGCACAAGATATAAGACGTGTGCACATAGAAGTAACACTCATACGGAAGTCTATAACAGACACACAAGAGAACATAACGCAGCGAGACCAAAGCTTAGAAGTAATTCTATTAAAGCAAAGCGGCAAACCGATTTATCTGCACACTCCTTTCTGAAGTAGAGAAATGTTGGCCATGCATGTTCTGGGCACACAGGCGCCAGTGTACTTTGCATTCTGGAACGTGTAGTTTGACATTTATGATTAAATGTAGGACCGTAAAGATTCAAGCAAGCAAAGTGTAGTTGGGTTTAGAGCTAGGCTTTAAAGAGGGTGTCACAAGAACTAAACTCCTTTTCACAGCATTGCTTTTTTTTGCAGTTTTTATAGAGCGCAAACTCGAGCTGAAGGTATTGAAGCGCTTTACATGAGTACCAGTTACATTACACAAGGACACATTCACTTATTGTAGTCACAGGGAGATTACTATATTTGCACAGAATCACAGGATGTTGATCCATCGCCGGGATTCAAACCGGGTTCCATAGTATCAAAGTTGGAAGCTCTGCTGTTATGCCACCACTATAGCAGTTTTCGTTGCCAATTTGTTTAAGGTCAGTGCATAAAAGATGATAATAATATTGACCCCACCCAGGGATGCCAAATTATGGGTCACTGAGAGATGTGCTCCCATCACCAGCAGAGCTTGTGTGTCTGCCTCTACCCGGGCCCAGCCCTGCACAAGAGGCATCACACAGAAGAGAGGGAACCGCGGAGCCAGTGGTGAGTGAAGACAGGCACGGGCGGCTTCCCCTCAGAGTGGGAGGTGGAGAGACAGACCAGACTAAGAGACTGCTTCCCTTTCACAGACTTCCCAGGGCTGTAAAAAGTCCCCGGTGGCCAAAGACCCGGAGAAGGGCGTGGGGAGGGATGAGTAGTAGCTGTCTGCGGTGGAATCACAGGATCAGGGCCGGTCCTAGGATTTGTGGGGCCCCGGGCAGAATAGGAACATGCGAGGCCCCTATAATTTGCATAAGATTTAACCTGACAGGAAGTGACCTCATAGGGTCAGGAAATAGGCCCAGCACAAAAATAAAAGTGGCCCCCATTAGTGAATTAGTTAGCTAGAAAAGTGTCAAAATTAGGGCAGTTTTTAACTAGTAAAGACATGCGGTTTACGTTTTCTGTAAGGTATGCGAGATTGCATAATTTGATTTTGCTGCAGGCAATGTTTGTTTTAATATCAGGAAAATCAACATTAAAAACATGTTCATCTGACCATAAAGCAGGCAAACAAACAGCCCAAAAAACAGGTCAAATACTAACCTGGCAGATTGGACCATTACACACTGCCTGATTGCCCTAATGTCCAACCCGGCCACTGTGTTATACAATTATTATGCTGATGCAGGATCATTGTTTTTGTAGGTAAAGTAAAGGACAAGAACATAGGGTCCGATAGGGGCCTGTTTCAATGTCGATTTTAATTTACTACCAGGTAAAGACTCGAGGGACCTAGCACACTGAAAGCCATAGTCCAGCCAATTTTACATTCTGATTGTGCTCCTCTTCCTGCACCTCTTGTCTGGCTGCTATCACACCTATCTTCTCCCCCCGCCCCCTCTCACTTGATTCTGTATTTCGCACCCCTTTCATTTACTCTGTGCTCCCTTTCCCTAGTCCTGGGTGAGCTGAGCTCTTTTCAGTGTGAGGCGCCGTCATTCTATCTTTCCTTTAGCGCCCTGCAGGTTATCCTGCTTCTTATTCAACCAGGGGCAGGGCGCACTTCACAGGTGATGTCTCTTGAATGACCTGTCTAATCGCTGCTATCCTCATGCAGATGCAGCCATTAGGCCAAGGCAGGCAGATATTGATTAAATCCCTTGGGCCTCCGGGGCCCCCTGGGCCTCCAAACTCTGAAGTATTTGAAAGCGCGAGGCCCCCTGGCTGCGAGGCCCTGGGCCGCTGCCCACGCTGCCCATGCCAGGCGCCGGCCCTGCACAGGATGGGTATGAGAGTGCTATGCCATGAGCCAGGAAGGGAGGGGGTCATGGTTTGAATCCCGGCTTCTCCTTTGCAGGCTCTGTGATGTAAGGCTGGCATGTCGCCTCTCCTGTTTTCTCTGCACTAGAGTTGTTTTTTCTGGGCTGTGCCCAAGTGCACGGATTCAGTAAAGACCCTAACAGCATCCTCTCTGAACTTACTGAGGGTAACACTGAACATCAGAGCACCCATAAACCATCCGGCACGGGCGTGAACACTTTGAAATTAACTGTAGATAAGGGCAACAGAAGGCTGCAATAAAATAGCATCTGGTGTTTTATGTTCTTTCCCTTTGATAGGAAACTAGATTCAAAGTTACATCACGTAATCACTGAATGTTCAACATGCCTCCAAGTAAATTAATTTAATTGTTTTGCTCAAAATATCATGTGCGCTTACTACACACCTCCTTTTCATTTGTAAATGGATCACCTGCAATATATATACCACGAGTAATATTTTGTTGTAGAAGTTGCTCAGTCATTAAGTTATTTTACCAGACAAAATCGGAATGTTTCTTTGTTTGGAAGAGCAAGCACATTACAAACAAGGAGAAAGCCAGGGGGCCTGGTGGTATGTTGCTAGACTTTGTACAGCACACAGTCTGCCATTAGTAGAGTCTTAGGTTTGCACTGCAGACTGTAGTCTCAGGCATTCTGATCTGGTCCTGTGTTATGGGCAGACTCTGGATGGGTGGCACGTCATGTTCAGTGGGCTATGTGTGTATGATTTTGGTGCCTGATGAGTGCAGGGGCAGCATTTCACAGTACACCTGTATATATGTCAGCCAAGTGACCCTTGCCGGTAATGAGTGATGGTGCAGGCATGTCCATATGTTTCTGCATGGTGCACATTGGAACGACGTGCCAGCTGACTGAGGCATGTGGGTTATATGCTGGACGCATGTAGGATGATGTCTAGCATGCACTGCTGGCTGTGGTTGTGTTTATATTGACGCTGCGCAGCTTCTCAACAGGTGTCATGCTTCCCAATGCAACAATAAAATAAAACTCTTCACACTCCCATCTGGGCGTGGCATCGGCAAGTGTAACTAATCCCGGCATAATTGCCAATGGGAATGGCCACTTCCTCTCTCCTCCAGTCTGGCCAGCTGCTCCTTGTGGTACTCGTCCTGCTTCTTCAGCTGCTCCTCCTCCTCTTCCATCTGCTCCTTGTTGTACTCGTCCTGCTTCTTCAGCTGCTCCTCCTCCTCTTTCCAGCTGCTCCTGGTGGTACTCGTCCTGCTTCTTCAGCTGGCGCTCCTTCTCTTCCAGCTGCTCCTTGTGGTACTCGTCCTGCTTCTTCAGCTGCTCCTCCTCCTCTTCCATCTGCTCCTTGTTGTACTCGTCCTGCTTCTTCAGCTGCTCCTCCTCCTCTTTCCAGCTGCTCCTGGTGGTACTCGTCCTGCTTCTTCAGCTGGCGCTCCTTCTCTTCCAGCTGCTCCTTGTTGTACTCGTCCTGCTTCTTCAGCTGCTCCTCCTCCTCTTCCAGCTGCTCCTTGTTGTACTCGTCCTGCTTCTTCAGCTGGTGCTCCTTCTCTTCCAGCTGCTCCTTGTGGTACTCGTCCTGCTTCTTGAGCTGGCGCTCCTTCTCTTCCAGCTGCTCCTTGTTGTACTCGTCCTGCTTCTTCAGCTGGTGCTCCTTCTCTTCCAGCTGCTCCTTGTGGTACTCGTCCTGCTTCTTCAGCTGCTCCTCCTTCTCTTCCAGCTGCTCCTTGTGGTACTCGTCCTGCTTCTTCAGCTGATCCTCCTCCTCTTCCATCTGCTCTTTGTTGTACTCGTCCTGCTTCTTCAGCTGGCGCTCCTTCTCTTCCAGCTGCTCCTTGTGGTACTCGTCCTGCTTCTTCAGCTGGCGCTCCTTCTCTTCCAGCTGCTCCTTGTTGTACTCGTCCTGCTTCTTCAGCTGCTCCTCCTCCTCTTCCATCTGCTCCTTGTTGTACTCGTCCTGCTTCTTCAGCTGGCGCTCCTTCTCTTCCAGCTGCTCCTTGTGGTACTCGTCCTGCTTCTTCAGCTGCTCCTCCTTCTCTTCCAGCTGCTCCTAGTTGTACTCGTCCTGCTTCTTCAGCTGGCGCTCCTTCTCTTCCAGCTGCTTCTTGTGGTACTCGTCCTGCTTCTTCAGCTAGCGCTCCTTCTCTTCCAGCTGCTCCTTGTTGTACTCGTCCTGCTTCTTCAGCTGCTCCTCCTTCTCTTTCCAGCTGCTCCTTGTGGTACTCATCCTGCTTCTTCAGCTGCTCCTCCTTCTCTTCCAGCTGCTCCTTGTTGTACTCGTCCTGCTTCTTCAGCTGGCACTCCTTCTCTTCTAGCTGCTCCTTGTTGTACTCGTCCTGCTTCTTCAGCTGCTCCTCCTTCTCTTTCCAGCTGCTCCTTGTGGTTCTTGACCTGCTTCTTCAGCTGGTGCTCCTTCTCTTCAAGCTGCCCCTTGTGGTACTCGTCCTGCTTCTTCAGCTGGCGCTCCTTCTCTTCCAGCTCCCCCTTGTGGTACTCGTCCTGCTTCTTCAGCTGCTCCTCCTCCTCTTCCAGCTGCTCCTTGTGGTACTCGTCCTGCTTCTTCAGCTGCTCCTCCTTCTCTTTCCAGCTGCTCCTTGTTGTACTCGTCCTGCTTCTTCAGCTGGTGTTTCTTCTCTTCCAGCTGCTCCTTGTGGTACTCGTCCTGCTTCTTCAGCTGCTCCTCCTTCTCTTTCCAGCTGCTCCTTGTGAATGTCTGACAAAATATCGATAACACAAATATCGATATACAAAAATATCGGAACAAAAATATCGAAGTCAAAAATATAGGAATCCTATCCCTAACAAGGTAAGTACAAATATATCGAAAATAAAATATAGAATGACAAAAATATCATTTTTTGTATAATATCGTTTTTTTTAAAAATAAAATAAATATCTAATATTAACAATTCAATTCAATTCAAATTATCTTTATTCGGTACTTAAGAAGATACCATTAAAGAGCATGAAAAAATACATACATACAGTGTTTAAAAACAATTAAAAGAGTATTTTTTAAAAAAAAAAAAAGATTTTTCTGATAAATAGTTCATATATGAGGGCAGAACATCGTTTATACAATGGGGGTCTCAGACTGGGTTCAGATCAGAATGTACAGTTATTTCACTGGTGTTCCTCAGTCTTATAGCAACTTTAATGAAACTTATGACACACAACAGGGTATATGGGTCTGATGCTTTTTGCAAAAAAAGTAAGGCTGCTTTGGCATGCTTCAGTTTTTGATTTTTCAGAATCCTAACTAAAAACTTCCTTCTTGGCTCAGAGTAGGAAGGGCATAATAAAACAAAGTGAAGGGTATCCTGCGGAGACCTAGTGTCGCAGCCGCAGCTACCCTTCAATTCTACTGTGAGTGTGAAACCTGCAGGAACTGCCAATAAATGGTGAAGTAGATTCAAACGGAACCTTGTCATATAGAATTTTTCCTGCGCATTGTACATTACCGCTAGGTATGGTTCCATTTTAAAATTTGTAGATACCACTGAGCCATGTGCCACCACCGAGGGTTTTTTTTTTTTTTCAGTGAGGGCCCTCCTTGTTGATGCCCATGCACTGAATGAGTTTTTGGCCAGTACTTTATTCTGTGTGGTCATCAGCTCTGGGTCAGAGAACAGATCTTTACAGCCAATACATTCCAAGGTGTCCTTTACATATTTAAGCCATGGAACTTGTTCCCCTTTATCCCGGCTCAGGCAATCCATAATAATCTGTCTGCTAAGGCAAGCCTCTGGGTTTGTCCAAATCTTGATCCAGGCCATGATAGGTCGGATCGTGATTTTATCCTCAATATAGGGCTCGCCCAGTTCCAAGTGAGTTATGTGTGCGGGGGTGCACTGAGGAACCTTAAGTAGTCTTTTGAAGAATTTATTTTCCTCAGCTTGTATCTGCTGTACATGGTTGGTTTTACAGCCCCACACTTCTGCTCCATATGATACCTTAGCACAGGATACTGCTCTGTATAGATTTAATATCTGTTCTGGGGACCACCTGCCTAGCCTCCTTCCAAATGCCATTATATATTAAAAAAATAATACTTATACATGTAATAAACATATTTAAAAATGTACTATAATATTTAAAATTAATACATAATGTAATACAAATTAATATTAATAAATATATAATACATAATATATTTTTCATTAATAATAACTCTAAATTAATTATTGTCATAACTTATAAACAAATAAAAATATAATAAATTACTAATACATTTATTTACATAAAATAATCACATAAATAACAATTAATAACAACATAATACTAATAAAGAAGCTAAATACATTTTAGATAGCGTATAAGTAAAAATTACTTTTCCCACTCCAGAGAGTGCGACAGTAGGGAAAGTGTTGGATAGCGTAGCGGTAACAATTACTATTCCCACTCCAGAGAGTGCAACAGTAGGGAAAGTGTTGGATAGCGTAGGGTTAAAAATTACTATTCCAACTCCAGAGAGTGCAACAGTAGGGAAAGTGTTGGATAGCATAGAGGTAACAATTACTATTCCAACTGCAGAGAGTGCAACAGTAGGGAAAGTGTTGGATAGCGTAGGGGTAACAATTACTATTCCAACTCCAGAGAGTGCAACAGTAGGGAAAGTGTTGGATAGCGTAGGGGTAAAAATTACTATTCCCACTCCAGAGAGTGCAACAGTAGGGAAAGTGTTGGATAGCGTAGGGGTTAAAATAACACACTTATCAAATTATTATTTTTTTGATCTATTAAATAAATATAAAACATTTACAATAGATATACATAATTATTAAAAACATGATTAGCAAAATATACGTAACCTCAAAAAATCATGAAAAACATACCATTTTATAATATTTAATTACCAATTAATAAATAATTAACAATTATAAAATTAACTTAATTATTTTTAATTCATTATTACTTAATTACATTAAAATTAGTTCCCACCATATTCCCCTATAAACACACAACCCACAACATAACACATCTATCAATTAATGAATTATTTAAAATTAATTACCAATTAATTAAAATTATTTACCAATTAATACAATTTAATGTATGCTTCCTACTAATTAATAATTAATTCTACATAATAAAATTACTTCCCACCCTATTCCCTTATAAACCCATAACCCGCTACAGTACATATTTATCAATTAATCAATTAATTAAAATAATTACCAAAATAATTAAATATAATTACCAATTATTTTAAATTAATGTATGATTCCTACTAATTAATAAATATTTCAACATTATTAAATTACTTCCCACCCTATTCCCCTATAAACCCATAACCCGCTACAGAACATACTTATCAATTAATCAATTAATTAAAATTAATTAAAAATAATTCTCAATTAATTAATTAATAATTCCTCCTAATAATAATTAATTTAATATAATTAAATTACTTCCCACCCTGCTTCTACAGCTGCTCCTCAACCTTTTCCATCTGCTCCTTGTTGTACTCGTCCTGCTTCTTCAGCTGGCGTTTCTTCTCTTCCAGCTGCTCCTTGTGGTACTCGTCCTGCTTCTTGAACTGGCGCTCCTTCTCTTCCAGCTGCTCCTTGTTGTACTCGTCCTGCTTCATCAGCTGGCGCTTCTTCTCTTCCAGCTGCTCCTTGTGGTACTCATCCTGCTTCTCGAGCTGGCGCTCCTTCTCTTCCAGCTGCTCCTTGTTGTACTCGTCCTGCTTCTTCAGCTGGCGCTCCTTCTCTTCCAGCTGCTCCTTGTTGTACTCGTCCTGCTTCTTCATCTGGTGCTCCTTCTCTTCCAGCTGCTCCTTGTGGTACTCGTCCTGCTTCTTCAGCTGCTCCTCCTTCTCTTCCAGCTGCTCCTTGTGGTACTCGTCCTGCTTCTTCAGCTGCTCCTCCTCCTCTTCCATCTGCTCTTTGTTGTACTCGTCCTGCTTCTTCAGCTGGTGCTCCTTCTCTTCCAGCTGCTCCTTGTGGTACTCGTCCTGCTTCTTCAGCTGCTCCTCCTTCTCTTCCAGCTGCTCCTTGTTGTACTCGTCCTGCTTCTTCAGCTGGCGCTCCTTCTCTTCCAGCTGCTCCTTGTTGTACTCGTCCTGCTTCTTCAGCTGGCGCTCCTTCTCTTCCAGCTGCTCCTTGTTGTACTCGTCCTGCTTCTTCAGCTGCTCCTCCTTCTCTTTCCAGCTGCTCCTTGTGGTTCTTGACCTGCTTCTTCAGCTGGTGCTCCTTCTCTTCAAGCTGCCCCTTGTGGTACTCGTCCTGCTTCTTCAGCTGGCGCTTCTTCTCTTCCAGCTCCGCCTTGTGGTACTCGTCCTGCTTCTTCAGCTGCTCCTCCTCCTCTTCCAGCTGCTCCTTGTGGTACTCGTCCTGCTTCTTCAGCTGCTCCTCCTTCTCTTTCCAGCTGCTCCTTGTTGTACTCGTCCTGCTTCTTCAGCTGCTCCTCCTTCTCTTTCCAGCTGCTCCTTGTGAATGTCTGACAAAATATCGATAACACAAATATCGATATACAAAAATATCGGAACAAAAATATCGAAGTCAAAAATATAGGAATCCTATCCCTAACAAGGTAAGTACAAATATATCGAAAATAAAATATAGAATGACAAAAATATCATTTTTTGTATATAGTTTTTTTTAAAAATAAAATAAATATCTAATATTAACAATTCAATTCAATTCAAATTATCTTTATTCGGTACTTAAGAAGATACCATTAAAGAGCATGAACAAATACATACATACAGTGTTTAAAAACAATTAAAAGAGTATTTAAAAAAAAAAAAAGATTTTTCAGATAAATAGTTCATATATGAGGGCAGTACATCGTTTATACAATGGGGGTCTCAGACTGGGTTCGGATCAGAATGTACAGTTATTTCCCTGGAGTTCCTCAGTCTTATAGCAACTTTAATGAAACTTATGACACATAACTGGGTATATGGGTCTGATGCTTTTTGCAAAAAAAGTAAGGCTGCTTTGGCATGCTTCAGTTTTTGATTTTTCAGAATCCTAACTAAAAACTTCCTTCTTGGCTCAGAGTAGGAAGGGCATAATAAAACAAAGTGAAGGGTATCCTGCGGAGACCTAGTGTCGCAGCCGCAGCTACCCTTCAATTCTACTGTGAGTGTGAAACCTGCAGGAACTGCCAATAAATGGTGAAGTAGATTCAAACGGAACCTTGTCACATAGAATTTTTCCTGCGCATTGTACATTACCGCTAGGTATGGTTCCATTTTAAAATTTGTAGATACCACTGAGCCATGTGCCACCACCGAGGGTTTTTTTTTGTTTTCAGTGAGGGCCCTCCTTGTTGATGCCCATGCTCTGAATGAGTTTTTGGCCAGTACTTTATTCTGTGTGGTCATCAGCTCTGGGTCAGAGAACAGATCTTTACAGCCAATACATTCCAAGGTGTCCTTTACATATTTAAGCCATGGAACTTGTTCCCCTTTATCCCGGCTCAGGCAATCCATAATAATCTGTCTGCTAAGGCAAGCCTCTGGGTTTATCCAAATCTTGATCCAGGCCATGATAGGTCGGATCGTGATTTTATCTTCAATATAGGGCTCGCCCAGTTCCAAGTGAGTTATATGTGCGGGGGTGCACTGAGGAACCTTAAGTAGTCTTTTGAAGAATTTATTTTCCTCAGCTTGTATCTGCTGTACATGGTTGGTTTTACAGCCCCACACTTCTGCTCCATATGATACCTTAGCACAGGATACTGCTCTGTATAGATTTAATATCTGTTCTGGGGGCCACCTGCCTAGCCTCCTTCCAAATGCCATTATATATTAACAAAATAATACTTATACATGTAATAAACATATTTAAAAATGTACTATAATATTTAAAATTAATACATAATGTAATACAAATTAATATTAATAAATATATAAAACATAATATATTTTTCATTAATAATAACTCTAAATTAATTATTGTCATAACTTATAAACAAATAAAAATATAATAAATTACTAATACATTTATTTACATAAAATAATCACATAAATAACAATTAATAACAACATAATACTAATAAAAAAGCTAAATACATTTTAGATAGCGTATAAGTAAAAATTACTTTTCCCACTCCAGAGAGTGCGACAGTAGGGAAAGTGTTGGATAGCGTAGCGGTAACAATTACTATTCCCACTCCAGAGAGTGCAACAGTAGGGAAAGTGTTGGATAGCGTAGGGTTAAAAATTACTATTCCAACTCCAGAGAGTGCAACAGTAAGGAAAGTGTTGGATAGCATAGAGGTAACAATTACTATTCCAACTCCAGAGAGTGCAACAGTAGGGAAAGTGTTGGATAGCGTAGGGGTAACAATTACTATTCCAACTCCAGAGAGTGCAACAGTAGGGAAAGTGTTGGATAGCGTAGGGGTAAAAATTACTATTCCCACTCCAGAGAGTGCAACAGTAGGGAAAGTGTTGGATAGCGTAGGGGTTAAAATAACACACTTATCAAATTATTATTTTTTTGATCTATTAAATAAATATAAAACATTTACAATACATATACATAATTATTAAAAACATGATTAGCAAAATATATGTAACCTCAAAAAATCATGAAAAACATACCATTTTATAATATTTAATTACCAATTAATAAATAATTAACAATTATAAAATTAACTTAATTATTTTTAATTCATTATTACTTAATTACATTAAAATTAGTTCCCACCATATTCCCCTATAAACACACAACCCACAACATAACACATCTATCAGTTAATGAATTATTTAAAATTAATTACCAATTAATTAAAATTATTTACCAATTAATACAATTTAATGTATGCTTCCTACTAATTAATAATTAATTCTACATAATAAAATTACTTCCCACCCTATTCCCTTATAAACCCATAACCCGCTACAGTACATATTTATCAATTAATCAATTAATTAAAAATAATTACCAAAATAATTAAATATAATTACCAATTATTTTAAATTAATGTATGATTCCTACTAATTAATAAATATTTCAACATTATTAAATTACTTCCCACCCTATTCCCCTATAAACCCATAACCCGCTACAGAACATACTTATCAATTAATCAATTAATTAAAATTAATTAAAAATAATTCTCAATTAATTAATTAATAATTCCTACTAATAATAATTAATTTAATATAATTAAACTACTTCCCACCCTATTCCCCTATAAACCCATAACCCGCTACAGAACATATTTATCAATTATTCAATTAATTAAAATTATTTAAAAATTATTCTCAATTAATTAATTATTAATTCCTACTAATCAAAAATTAATTTAACATAATTAAATTACTTCCCACCCTATTCCCCTATAAACCCACAACCCGCTATAGTACTAAAAGACAATATTTAATTAAATTACATTAAAAATAAATAATAAAACATAATAAATACAATATAATATACACAAAATGTATTTAAAAATCAATATTAGTAACATCGAAATTATTTACTTCGATATTACTGACATCGATATTTAAAACTTCAATATTACTAATATCGATATTAAGAGTGTCGATATTACTTACCTTCTATATTGTGTCCCATCGATATTTAAACTTCGATATAATTGTATATCGAAATTTAAAACTCGATATTTTGTCTGTGTACCGCTCCTTGTGGTACTCGTCCTGCTTCTTCAGCTGCTCCTCCTTCTCTTTCCAGCTGCTCCTTGTGGTACTCGTCCTGCTTCTTGAACTGGCGCTCCTTCTCTTCCAGCTGCTCCTTGTTGTACTCGTCCTGCTTCATCAGCTGGCCAGGGGCGTAACAAACGCCCCCGCAGACCCCGCAGTGCGGGGGGGCCTCACTCTCTACAGTTAATGAAGGGGCCCCCAGGGGTCCACGGCCCCCTCAGCTCTTCTGAGAGCTGTGAGAGAGGTCTGCGCTGAAGCAAGCCTCTCTCCCTCTGCATCTGAAGCAGGTGCAGCCTGCTCGGAGCCCCGCCCCCTCCCTCTGACTGAAGAGAAACAAAGTATCAATATACATTGTTTCACTTCAGTCAGAGCCAGAGGCAGTCCGGAAAGAGACTGGGGCCCCAGAGACAGCAGTCTCCACTGCTCCTCTGAGGCAGCACAGAGCCCGCCCCCACTCTCTCCTCTCCTCCCCCAGCCCAGAGAAGAGACAGGGACAAGGATGGGGTGGGGGCTTCACCCCACAAGAGAAGAGAAGAGACAGGGACAGGCCCCCATCCGAGAAGAGACAGGGACAAGGATGGGGTGGGGGGCCCACCCCACAAGAGAAGAGAAGAGAAGAGAAAGGGACAGGCCCCCAGCCGAGAAGAGACAGGGACAAGGATGGGGTGGGGGCCGGGCCCACCCACAAGAGAACAGAAGAGACCGGGACAAGGATGGGGTGGGGGGCCCACCCCACAAGAGAAGAGAAGAGACAGGGACAAGGATGGGGTGGGGGCCGGGCCCACCCACAAGAGAACAGAAGAGACAGGGACAAGGATGGGGTGGGGGCCGGGCCCACCCACAAGAGAACAGAAGAGACAGGGACAAGGATGGGGTGGGGGCTTCACCCCACAAGAGAACAGAAGAGACAGGGACAGGCCCCCATCCGAGAAGAGACAGGGACAAGGATGGGGTGGGGGGCCCACCCCACAAGAGAAGAGAAGAGAAGAGAAAGGGACAGGCCCCCAGCCGAGAAGAGACAGGGACAAGGATGGGGTGGGGGCCGGGCCCACCCACAAGAGAACAGAAGAGACAGGGACAAGGATGGGGTGGGGGCTTCACCCCACAAGAGAAGAGAAGAGACAGGGACAGGCCCCCATCCGAGAAGAGACAGGGACAAGGATGGGGTGGGGGCCCACCCCACAAGAGAAGAGAAGAGAAGAGAAAGGGACAGGCCCCCAGCCGAGAAGAGACAGGGACAAGGATGGGGTGGGGGCCGGGCTCACCCACAAGAGAACAGAAGAGACAGGGACAAGGATGGGGTGGGGGCTTCACCCCACAAGAGAAGAGAAGAGACAGGGACAGGCCCCCAGCCGAGAAGAGACAGGGACAAGGATGGGGTGGGGGCCGGGCCCACCCACAAGAGAACAGAAGAGACAGGGACAAGGATGGGGTGGGGGGCCCACCCCACAAGAGAAGAGAAGAGAGGGTGGGGGGCCCACCCCACAAGAGAAGAGAAGAGACAGGAACAAGGATGGGGTGGGGGCCCCACCCCACAAGAGAAGAGAAGAGAAGAGACAGGGACAGGCCCCCATCCGAGAAGAGACAGGGACAAGGATGGGGTGAGGGGCCCACCCCACAAGAGAAGAGAAGAGACAGGGACAGGCCCCCATCAGAGAAGAGACAGGGACAAGGATGGGGTGGGGGGCCCACCCCACAAGAGAAGAGAAGAGAAAGGGACAGGCCCCCATCCGAGAAGAGACAGGGACAAGGATGGGGTGGGGGGCCCACTCCACAAGAGAAGAGAAGAGACAGGGACAAGGACGGGGTGGGGGGCCCACCCCACAAGAGAAGAGAGGAGACAGGGACAAGGATGGGGTGGGGGGCCCACCCCACAAGAGAAGAGAAGAGACAGGGACAGGCCCCCATCCGAGAAGAGACAGGGACAAGGATGGGGTGGGGGGCCCACCCCACAAGAGAAGAGAAGAGAAGAGAAAGGGACAGGCCCCCATCCGAGAAGAGACAGGGACAAGGATGGGGTGGGGGGCCCACCCACAAGAGAACAGAAGAGACAGGGACAAGGATGTTGTGGGGGGCCCACCCCACAAGAGAAGAGAAGAGAGGGTGGGGGGCCCACCCCACAAGAGAAGAGAAGAGACAGGGACAAGGATGGGGTGGGGGGCCCACGCCACAAGAGAAGAGAAGAGAGGGTGGGGGGCCCACCCCACAAGAGAACAGAAGAGACAGGGACAAGGATGGGGTGGGGGCTCCACCCCACAAGAGAAGTGAAGAGAGGGTGGGGGGCCCACCTACAAGAGAACAGAAGAGACAGGGACAAGGATGGGGTGGGGGGCCCACGCCACAAGAGAAGAGAAGAGAGGGTGGGGTGCCCACCCCACAAGAGAACAGAAGAGACAGGGACAGGGATGGGGTGGGGGCTCCACCCCACAAGAGAAGAGAAGAGACAGGGACAAGAAGAGACAGGGACAAGGATGGGGTGGGGGGCCCACCCACAAGAGAAGAGAAGAGACAGGGACAAGGATGGGGTGGGGGCCTCAGAGAGCAAGAGCAAGAGACAGCACAGAGCAGTGCTCGGGACCCTGACAAGGGTGGGAGTGGGGGCCCCCAGGCAGAGTATTCTCCAGGGCAAAGCTCACATGAGAAGGGACGAGGCAGCAAAATGGTGCCCTCAGGTAAGCACGCTTGTTAGAACACACCATGGGCGTCCACAGGGAGAGGGAAATGGGGGCCGAGAAGGGTGCAAGGCAGAGGGGGAGAAGGGTGCAAGGCAGAGGGGGAGAAGGATGCATGGTAGAGAAGGGTGCAAGGCAGAGGGGAGAAGGGTGCAAGGCAGAGGGGAGAGGGTGCAAGGCAGAGAGGAGAAGGGTGCAAGGCAGAGAGGAGAAGGGTGCAAGGCAGAGAGGAGAAGGGTGCAAGGCAGAGGTGCAAGGCAGAGAGGAGAAGGGTGCAAGGCAGAGAGGAGAAGGGTGCAAGGCAGAGAGGAGAAGGGTGCAAGGCAAAGAGGAGAAGGGTGCAAGGCAGAGAAGAGAAGGGTGCAAGGCACAGAGGAGAAGGGTGCAAGGCAAAGAGGAGAAGGGTGCAAGGAAGAGAGGAGAAGGGTGCAAGGTAGAGAAGGGTGCAAGGCGGAGAAGGGTGCAAGGTAGAGAGAAGGGTGCAAGGCGGAGGGGAGAAGGGTGCAAGGCAGATAGGAGAAGGGTGCAAGGCGGAGGGGAGAAGGGTGCAAGGCAAAGAGGAGAAGGGTGCAAGGCAAAGAGGAGAAGGGTGCAAGGCAAAGAGGAGAAGGGTGCAAGGCAGAGAAGAGAAGGGTGCAAGGCAAAGAGGAGAAGGGTGCAAGGCAAAGAGGAGAAGGGTGCAAGGAAGAGAGGAGAAGGGTGCAAGGTAGAGAAGGGTGCAAGGCGGAGGGGGAGAAGGGTGCAAGGTAGAGAGGAGAAGGGTGCAAGGCAGAGGGGAGAAGGGTGCAAGGCAGATAGGAGAAGGGTGCAAGGCGGAGGGGAGAAGGGTGCAAGGCAGAGAGGAGAAGGGTGCAAGGCAGAGGGGAGAAGGGTGCAAGGCAAGAGGAGAAGGGTGCAAGGCAGAGGGGAGAAGGGTGCAAGGCAGAGAGGAGAAGGGTGCAAGGCAAAGAGGAGAAGGGTGCAAGGCAGAGAAGAGAAGGGTGCAAGGCACAGAGGAGAAGGGTGCAAGGCAAAGAGGAGAAGGGTGCAAGGAAGAGAGGAGAAGGGTGCAAGGTAGAGAAGGGTGCAAGGCGGAGAAGGGTGCAAGGTAGAGAGGAGAAGGGTGCAAGGCGGAGGGGAGAAGGGTGCAAGACGGAGGGGAGAAGGGTGCAAGGCAGATAGGAGAAGGGTGCAAGGCGGAGGGGAGAAGGGTGCAAGGCAAAGAGGAGAAGGGTGCAAGGCAAAGAGGAGAAGGGTGAAAGGCAAAGAGGAGAAGGGTGCAAGGCAGAGAAGAGAAGGGTGCAAGGCAAAGAGGAGAAGGGTGCAAGGCAAAGAGGAGAAGGGTGCAAGGAAGAGAGGAGAAGGGTGCAAGGTAGAGAAGGGTGCAAGGCGGAGGGGGAGAAGGGTGCAAGGTAGAGAGGAGAAGGGTGCAAGGTGGAGGGGAGAAGGGTGCAAGGCAGATAGGAGAAGGGTGCAAGGCGGAGGGGAGAAGGGTGCAAGGCTGAGGGGAGAAGGGTGCAAGGTGGAGGGGAGAAGGGTGCAAGGAAGAGAGGAGAAGGGTGCAAGGTAGAGAAGAGTGCAAGGCGGAGGGGGAGAAGGGTGCAAGGTAGAGAGGAGAAGGGTGCAAGGTGGAGGGGAGAAGGGTGCAAGGCAGATAGGAGAAGGGTGCAAGGCGGAGGGGAGAAGGGTGCAAGGCTGAGGGGAGAAGGGTGCAAGGTGGAGGGGAGAAGCTGCAAGGTAGAGAAGGGTGCAAGGCAGAGGGGGAGAAGGGTGCATGGCAGATGGGATAAGGGTGAAAGGCAGAGGGGAGAAGGGTGAAAGGCAGAGGGGAGAAGGGTGAAAGGTAGAGGGGAGAAGGGTGCAAGGCAGAGGGGAGAAGGGTGCAAGGCAGAGGGGAGAAGTGTGCAAGGCAGAGAAGAGAAGGGTGCAAGGCAAAGAGGAGAAGAGTGCAAGGCAAAGAGGAGAAGGGTGCAAGGAAGAGAGGAGAAGGGTGGAAGGTAGAGAAGGGTGCAAGGCGGAGGGGGAGAAGGGTGCAAGGTAGAGGGGAGAAGGGTGCAAGGCAGAGTGGAGAAGGGTGTAAGGCGGAGGGGAGAAGGGTGCAAGGCAGAGGGGAGAAGGGTGCAAGGCGGAGGGGAGAAGGGTGCAAGGTGGAGGGGAGAAGGGTGCAAGGCAGAGGGGAGAAGGGTGCAAGGCAGAGGGGAGAAGGGTGCAAGGCAGAGGGGAGAAGGGTGCAAGGCAGAGGGGAGAAGGGTGCAAGGCAGAGAGGAGAAGGGTGCAAGGTAGAGAAGGGTGCAAGGCGGAGGGGGAGAAGGGTGCATGGCAGATGGGAGAAGGGTGAAAGGCAGAGGGGAGAAGGGTGCAAGGAAGAGAGGAGAATGGTGCAAGGTAGAGAAGGGTGCAAGGCAGAGGGGGAGAAGGGTGCAAGGCAGAGGTGAGAAGGGTGCAAGGCAGATGTGAGAAGGGTGCAAGGCAGAGGTGAGAAGGGTGCAAGGCAGAGAGGAGAAGGGTGCAAGGCAAAGGGGTGTAGGGTACAAGGCAAAGGGGAGATGGGTACAAGGCAAAGGGGAGATGGGTGCAAGGCAGAGGGGAAAAGGGTGCAAGGCAGAGGGGAGAAGGATGCAGGGTAGAGAAGGGTGCAAGGCGGCGGGGGAGAAGGGTGCCAGGCAGAGAGGAGAAGGATGCAAGGTAAGTGTTACTTATAACGGCTATATTGGTGACAGTGGCATAACAATCACCCCGCATCCCCTGCAGTATGGCGGGTCGCTGGCCTGAGACCTCTAGACTGGCACGGAGAATGGGAGGGGGGCCCCCTCCATGTAGTTTGCAGGGGGGCCCCCTCATGTTTTGTTACGCCACTGCAGCTGGCGCTTCTCTTCCAGCTGCTCCTTGTGGTACTCATCCTGCTTCTCGAGCTGGCGCTCCTTCTCTTCCAGATGCTCCTTGTTGTACTCGTCCTGCTTCTTCAGCTGGCGCTCCTTCTCTTCCAGCTGCTCCTTGTTGTACTTGTCCTGCTTCTTCATCTGCTCCTCCTTCTCTTTCCAGCTGCTCCTTGTGGTACTCGTCCTGCTTCTTCAGCTGCTCCTCCTTCTCTTCCAGCTGCTCCTTGTGGTACTCGTCCTGCTTCTTCAGCTGGCGCTCCTTCTCTTCCTGCTGCTCCTTGTTGTACTCATCCTGCTTCTTCAGCTGGCGCTCCTTCTCTTCCAGCTGCTCCTTGTTTTACTCGTCCTGCTTCTTCAGCTGGTGCTCCTTCTCTTCCAGCTGCTCCTTGTTGTACTCGTCCTGCTTCTTCAGCTGCTCCTCCTTCTCTTCCAGCTGCTCCTTGTGGTACTCGTCCTGCTTCTTCAGCTGCTCCTCCTTCTCTTCCAGCTGCTCCTTGTGGTACTCGTCCTGCTTCTTCAGCTGGCGCTCCTCCTCTTCCAGCTGCTCCTTGTTGTACTAATCCTGCTTTTTCAGCTGGCGCTCCTTCTCTTCCAGCTGCTCCTTGTTGTACTCGTCCTGCTTCTTCATCTGGTGCTCCTTCTCTTCCAGCTGCTCCTTGTTCTACTCGTCCTGCTTCTTCAGCTGCTGCTCCTTCTCTTTCCAGCTGCTCCTTGTTGTACTCGTCCTGCTTCTTCAGCTGGTGCTCCTTCTCTTCCAGCTGCTACTTGTGGTACTCGTCCTGTTTCTTCAGCTGCTCCTCCTTCTCTTCCAGCTGCTTCTTGTGGTACTCGTCCTGTTTCTTCAGCTGCTCCTCCTTCTCTTCCAGCTGCTCCTTGTGGTACTCATCCTGCTTCTTCAGCTGGTGCTCCTTCTCTTCCAGGTGCTCCTTGTTGTACTCGTCACGCTTCTTCAGCTGGTGCTCCTTCTCTTCCAGCTGCTCCTTGTTGTACTCGTCCTGCTTCTTCAGCTGCTCCTCCTTCTCTTTCCAGCTGCTCCTTGTTGTACTCGTCCTGCTTCTTCAGCTGCTCCTCCTTCTCTTCCAGCTGCTCCTTGTGGTACTCGTCCTGTTTCTTCAGCTGCTCCTCCTTCTCTTCCAGCTGCTCCTTGTGGTACTCATCCTGCTTCTTCGGCTGGCGCTCCTTCTCTTCCAGCTGCTCCTTGTGGTACTCATCCTGCTTCTTACACTCTACTTCATGGATCAGTGAAATTCAGAGGAAAAGCTGCTGTATCATAGTGGAGTATCTAAAACCAAAATTGAATATTAATACTATTGACACCTGCAGTTTAAATACGTTTACCATGGTTTTAATTTAATACGACATTTTATTTAGACACACCACCATTGAGATCAATGGATCTGCTAGTAAAATATTAGGCGTAGGAAAACTGAAGACCAGCTTAATTCTCCATTTATCTAATTTTTATTAAGAGCAAATTCAGCATGTCTAAGATTATTTACTTTATTTATTTCTTTATTTCAAAAGGACGACATTTAAAATAAGGTTTAAATTCAGGACAGGTAGATTCATTTATTTAAGAAAAACTCAAAGATAGACATTACTCATTTTTTTTATATAGCAAGTATTAGCAAAAGACAGATAGTTCCCAAATAATAATCTATTCTCCTATCATCCCTAACTAAACTCTCAATTAAAGTGCATCTCCCTATGAAAAGAATTAAGAATTATGCAAAGTCTTACATATCAGGAAAAATCAGCATTCTAGCAGCATCTCCGGTAGCAATCGAAGAAAGGAGTTCCTCTTCAGTAAAAACAGCACTTTTTATACCTTTTTCACAAGCTCTATCTATCTAAAAGTGTAACTTTCAACCTAAATTCGAGTTCTGATTGGACAATTTTGGGGTGGATGAGTATCATCTCGTCATCACAAATTATTTGTTACTTCCGTGCGCAATTTTCTAATGGGTCCATTGTTTAGCCAAAGTCCGGCCTAGTCCTGTTCCCTACTTGCAACTGTAGCATGTATTCCCAAGTTCTGTACCATTTTGCTCATCATTTTGGCAGCCATCTGCACTTCCAGGCTAACATGTCCTTGAACTGTAGTCATTCCAGACTTGCGCATGCGTACTTCCTTTGCGGCCAAAATAATCAAGTGACTCCATTTTCTTTTAGGCCTCACGAGTCAAAATTGGAACTATCATAGAAACAAACACAAATAAACGTTAATTTTAAGTGATTTAACCCTTCTGTTTACCTCCCCCCTTACTAAGGTTTTCCCTATTAGTAGTTACCTAGCAAATAGCCACACTTAAACACGATATACTCACTTTATCCTCGCGTTTTGCCACAATAACACATAAACAAAAGCACATTTATGCCGTATTCCATTATCTTAAAGCTGCTCATTAGTTTAGAACATGACAAAATCACACAAAATTAATTATGTTTGCAACATAAGCAGAATTAGTTTCCCGCATGTATACGTATAGGTGCATTTCTTATTCTATGTTGGTTAATCATGCATAGCATTCCATTAGTACAAATTATAGTTATTGAAGTATGACTTTGCAAGGGGTACGCAAAATTTTGCAATTCCACCTCGGTCCATCACTGCTTCTTCAGCTGCTCCTCCTTCTCTTCCAGCTGCTCCTTGTGGTACTCGACCTGCTTCTTCACCTGGTGCTCCTTCTCTTCAAGCTGCTCCTTGTGGTACTCGTCCTGCTTCTTCAGTTGGCGCTCCTTCTCTTCCAGCTGCCCCTTGTGGTACTCGTCCTGCTTCTTCAGCTGGGGCTCCTTCTCTTCCAGTTGCTCCTTGTGGTTCTTGACCTGCTTCTTCAGCTGGTGCTCCTTCTCTTCAAGGTGCCCCTTGTGGTACTCGTCCTGCTTCTTCAGCTGCTCCTCCTTCTCTTCCAGCTCCCCCTTGTGGTACTCGTCCTGCTTCTTCAGCTGGTGCTCCTTCTCTAGCTGCTCCTTGTTGTACTCGTCAAGCTTCTTCAGCTGTTGCTCCTTATCTTCCAGCTGCTCCTTGTTGTACTCGTCCTGCTTCTTCAGCTGCTCCTCCTTCTCTTTCCAGCTGCTCCTTGTTGTACTCGTCCTGCTTCTTCAGCTGGCGCTCCTTCTCTTCCAGCTGCTCCTTGTGGTACTCGTCCTGTTTCTTCAGCTGCTCCTCCTTCTCTTCCAGCTGCTCCTTGTGGTACTCATCCTGCTTCTTCAGCTGGCGCTCCTTCTCTTCCAGCTGCTCCTTGTGGTACTCGTCCTGCTTCTTCAGCTGCTCCTCCTCCTCTTCCATCTGCTCCTTGTTGTACTCGTCCTGCTTCTTCAGCTGGTGCTCCTTCTCTTCCAGCTGCTCCTTGTGGTACTCATCCTGCTTCTTCAGCTGGCGCTCCTTCTCTTCCAGCTGCTCCTTGTGGTACTCATCCTGCTTCTTCAGTTGGCGCTCCTTCTCTTCCAGCTGCCCCTTGTGGTACTCGTCCTGCTTCTTCAGCTGGTGCTCCTTCTCTTCCAGCTGCTCCTTGTGGTTCTTGACCTGCTTCTTCAGCTGGTGCTCCTTCTCTTCAAGCTGCCCCTTGTGGTATTCGTCCTGCTTCTTCAGCTGCTCCTCCTTCTCTACCAGCTCCCCCTTGTGGTACTCGTCCTGCTTCTTCAGCTGGTGCTCCTTCTCTTCCAGCTGTTCCTTGTTGTACTCGTCATGTTTCTTCAGCTGGTGCTCCTTTTCTTCCAGCTGCTCCTTGTTGTACGCGTCCTGCTTCTTCAGCTGCTCCTCCTTCTCTTTCCAGCTGCTCCTTGTTGTATTCGTCCTGCTTCTTCAGCTGGCGCTCCTTCTCTTCCAGCTGCTCCTTGTGGTACTCGTCCTGTTTCTTCAGCTGCTCCTACTTCTCTTCCAGCTGCTCCTTGTGGTACTCATCCTGCTTCTTCAGCTGGCGCTCCTTCTCTTCCAGCTGTTCCTTGTTGTACTCGTGATGCTTCTTCAGCTGGTGCTCCTTCTCTTCCAGCTGCTCCTTGTGGTACTCGTCCTGCTTCTTCAGCTGCTCCTCCTCCTCTTCCATCTGCTCCTTGTTGTACTCGTCCTGCTTCTTCAGCTGGTGCTCCATCTCTTCCAGCTGCTCCTTGTTGTACTCGTCCTGCTTCTTCAGCTGCTCCTCCTCTTTCCAGCTGCTCCTTGTTTTACTCGTCCTGCTTCTTCAGCTGGCGCTCCTTCTCTTCCAGCTGCTCCTTGTGGTACTCGTCCTGTTTCTTCAGCTGCTCCTCCTTCTCTTCCAGCTGCTCCTTGTGGTACTCATCCTGCTTCTTCAGCTGGCGCTCCTTCTCTTCCAGCTGTTCCTTGTTGTACTCGTGATGCTTCTTCAGCTGGTGCTCCTTCTCTTCCAGCTGCTCCTTGTGGTACTCGTCCTGCTTCTTCAGCTGCTCCTCCTCCTCTTCCATCTGCTCCTTGTTGTACTCGTCCTGCTTCTTCAGCTGGTGCTCCATCTCTTCCAGCTGCTCCTTGTTGTACTCGTCCTGCTTCTTCAGCTGCTCCTCCTCTTTCCAGCTGCTCCTTGTTTTACTCGTCCTGCTTCTTCAGCTGGCGCTCCTTCTCTTCCAGCTGCTCCTTGTGCTACTCGTCCTGTTTCTTCAGCTGCTCCTCCTCCTCTTCCAGCTGCTCCTTGTGGTACTCATCCTGCTTCTTCGGCTGGCGCTCCTTCTCTTCCAGCTGCTCCTTGTGGTACTCATCCTGCTTCTTACACTCTACTTCATGGATCGGTGAAATTCAGAGGAAAAGCTGCTGTATCATAGTGGAGTATCTAAAACTAAAATTTAATATTTATACTATTGACACCTGCAGTTTAAATACGTTTACCATGGTTTTAATTTAATATGACATTTTATTTAGACACACCACCATTGAGATCAATGGATCTGCTAGTAAAATATTAGGCGTAGGAAAACTGAAGACCAGCTTAATTCTCCATTTATCTAATTTTTATTAAGAGCAAATTCAGCATGTCTAAGATTATTTACTTTATTTATTTCTTTATTTCAAAAGGCCGACATTTAAAATAAGGTTTAAATTCAGGACAGCTAGATTCATTTATTAAAGAGAAACTCAAAGATAGACATTTCTCATTTATTTTATATAGCAAGTATTAGCAAAAGACAGATAGTTCCCAAATAATAATCTATTCTCCTATCATCCCTAACTAAACTCTCAATTAAAGTGCATCTCCCTGCGAAAAGAATTAAGAATTATGCAAAGTCTTACATATCAGGAAAAATCAGCATTCCAGCAGCATCTCCTGTAGCAATCGAAGAAAGGAGTTACTCTTCAGTAAAAACAGCACTTTTTATACCTTTTTCACAAGCTCTATCTATCTAAAAGTGTAACTTTCAACCTAAATTCGAGTTCTGATTGGACAATTTTGGGGTGGATGAGCATCATCTCGTCATCACAAATTATTTGTTCCTTCCGTGCGCAATTTTCTAATGGTCCATTGTTTAGCCAAAGTCCGGCCTAGTCCTGTTCCCTACTTGCAACTGTAGCATGTATTCCCAAGTTCTGTACCATTGTGCTCATCATTTTGGCAGCCATCTGCACTTCCAGGCTAACATGTCCTTGAACTGTAGTCATTCCAGACTTGCGCATGCGTACTTCCTTTGCGGCCAAAATAATCAAGTGACTCCATTTTCTTTTAGGCCTCACGAGTCAAAATTGGAACTATCATAGAAACAAACACAAATAAACGTTAATTTTAAGTGATTTAACCCTTCTGTTTACCTCCCCCTTACTAAGGTTTTCCCTATTAGTAGTTACCTACCAAATAGCCACACTTAAACAAGATATACTCACTTTATCCTCGCGTTTTGCCACAATAACACATAAACGAAAGCACATTTATGCCGCATTCCGTTATCTTAAAGCTGATCATTAGTTTAGAACATGACAAAATCACACAAAATTAATTATGTTTGCAACATAAGCAGAATTAGTTTCCCGCATGTATTCGTGTAGGTGCATTTCTTATTCTGTGTTGGTTAATCACGCATAGCATTCCATTAGTACAAATTATAGTTATTGAAGTATGACTTCGCAAGGGGTACGCAAAATTTTGCAATTCCACCTCGCTCCATCACTGCTTCTTCAGCTGCTCCTACTTCTCTTCCAGATGCTCCTTGTGGTACTCGACCTGCTTCTTCAGCTGGTGCTCCTTCTCTTCAAGCTGCTCCTTGTGGTACTCGTCCTGCTTCTTCAGTTGGCGCTCCTTCTCTTCCAGCTGCTCCTTGTGGTACTCGTCCTGCTTCTTCAGCTGGTGCTCCTTCTCATCCAGCTGCTCCTGTGGTACTCGACCTGCTTCTTCAGCTGGTGCTCCTTCTCTTCCAGCTGCTCCTTGTGGTACTCGACCTGCTTCTTCAGCTGGCGCTCCTTCTCTTCCAGCTGCTCCTTGTTGTACTCGTCCTGCTTCTTCAGTTGGCGCTCCTTCTCTTCCAGCTGCTCCTTGTGGTACTCGACCTGCTTCTTCAGCTGGTCCTCCTTCTCTTCAAGCTGCTCCTTGTGGTACTCGTCCTGCTTCTTCAGTTGGCGCTCCTTCTCTTCAAGCTGCTCCTTGTGGTACTCGTCCTGCTTCTTCAGCTGCTCCTCCTTCTCTTCCAGCTGCCCCTTGTGGTACTCGTCCTGCTTCTTCAGCTGGTGCTCCTTCTCTTCCAGCTGCTCCTTGTGGTTCTTGACCTGCTTCTTCAGCTGGCGCTCCTTCTCTTCCAGCTGCTCCTTGTGGTACTATTCCTACTTCTTCAGCTCGTACTCCTTCTCTTCCAGCTGCCCCTTGTGGTACTCGTCCTGCTTCTTCAGCTGGTGCTCCTTCTCATCCAGCTGCTCCTGTGGTACTCGACCTGCTTCTTCAGCTGGTGCTCCTTCTCTTCCAGCTGCTCCTTGTGGTACTCGACCTGCTTCTTCAGCTGGCGCTCCTTCTCTTCCCGCTGCTCCTTGTTGTACTCGTCCTGCTTCTTCAGTTGGCGCTCCTTCTCTTCCAGCTGCTCCTTGTGGTACTCAACCTGCTTCTTCAGCTGGTCCTCCTTCTCTTCCAGCTGCTCCTTGTGGTACTCGTCCTGCTTCTTCAGCTGCTCCTCCTTCTTTTCCAGCTGCTCCTTGTGGTACTCGACCTGCTTCTTCAGCTGGCACTCCTGCTCTTCCAGCTGCTCCTTTTAGTACTCGTCCTGCTTCTTGAGCTGATGCTCCTTTCTGCCATTTTCGCAAAATGAATGTCTGAGACTGTTTACAAACTGCTCCTTGTTGTACTCCTCCTGCTTCTTCAGTTGGCGCTCCTTCTCTTCCTGCTGCTCCTTGTGGTACTCGACCTGCTTCTTCAGCTGGTCCTCCTTCTCTTCCAGCTGCCCCTTGTGGTACTCGTCCTGCTTCTTCAGCTGGTCCTCCTTCTCTTCAAGCTACTCCTTGTGGTACTCGTCCTGCTTCTTCAGCTGCCGCTCCTTCTCTTCCAGCTGCTCCTTGTGGTACTCGTCCTGCTTCTTCAGCTGCTCCTCCTTCTTTTCCAGCTGCTCCTTGTGGTACTCGACCTGCTTCTTCAGCTGGCACTCCTGCTCTTCCAGCTGCTCCTTTTAGTACTCGTCCTGCTTCTTGAGCTGATGCTCCTTTCTGCCATTTTCGCAAAATGAATGTCTGAGACTGTTTACAAACAATAAGGGAAAGGGGCTTTGAAAGGCAGCAGTGGTGGGGTGGGGGGATTCCGGCTTTCTTTCTTGTCGGAATATGCTTTCAGCTGGCCATTTAGTACCCTGATAAGCTGTTAGCGACAGATTTCAGGTGAAAACATCCATTATAAATATCGCCACTTCTGTTTGAGATAATGACATGCAAGGGAGGCTTTCCGTGCAAAAACGGCCGCTAACCCCACTTCGCGATCTTTACAAGGGGATTCTTGAAGTTTGTAGGACCAAAAAGACAAGAAAATAGCTGGCCTTAAAAATGGAGATAACCCTTGTGCCACATTTCAGCAGGTTCTGGTGCAGGACAACGCTGCAAGCAATGTTGCTGCGCTGCACTGTGAAAAAACTACAGGGCAGGACTGCACACCGTCAGTAAGATAGAGCACATTCCTGGGCTTCACTCATGAAAAGTGTTGCAGGGCTGCGACAAGACAGCGTTGCAACACTTTTCACTATCCCCTTCTTGCGACACCACGGATGGGCTGTATTCACTGGGCAGCGCTCCATGACGCAAGTCATGACAGATACGTCTGGAATCCTGACGTATCTGTCTGCGCTAAAGTCACGCATTGTTGCAGTCGTGTCACAACCATGCCATCAGGCAAGTGTAAGGTACTGATGCAGTGTCGTCCTTGAGGAGTGCCCGGGCGTCGGCGCAGTTGATTATCCATCGGTTGTGGTTGGGTGCTGCGGTGTCATCGTAAGCGGAGTGGTGGTGCCGAGGGAGTTGACAAGACATACTTTGGTGGCCTTGATCCAGCTGCAAGCAGGGTGATGATGGCGGTGGTGTATGGTGTGCATGGTTAAGACGTAATATAGACACTGTTGGTCGGTTCCGGAGAGTCCGGTGGTGTGGCTGTAGTTGAAGTTCCTGCTTGCGGAGGAGACATGCTGGACCGTGTGCCCTGCTATGTGGCTTGCTGCGGTGACTAGCTGCTTCAGTCTGATGTTGGGGAGCTTCCCCAGGAGGGGGTGGAGTTCTGGTCACTGGGGTAGTCTCGGTGGAACTTGAGTTCACCAAGTAGGATGTCATCGGTGAATGGGAGAGCCTGGCATGCAATGAGCTCTACAATGGTATCAGAGAATGGGCGTCCATGACACGGGGGGCCTGCAGATGATGGTGCACAAAGGATGGGCGTGGGGTTGGTTCAGATCTGGAAGTTGAGGTGTTCATTCCTTGGTCACTGCTGGGTCATTAGAGTGCGTGGTCAGTCGGAGTGTGCTTCTGTAGGTGATGGCAATGCCTCCCCCTGGACGTTTGGGGTGGTCCTTGCGGGTGATTTAGTAGCCATCAGGGATGGCGATGGCAATGTCTGGTCCGGAACAGAGGTTGGTCCTGGCAGCCGATGTTGTGTGCAGGGTAGATGGCAAGGAGGGTGCTGGCGTTGTAGCGGTGGAGTGTCCAAGAGGAAGGGTGCTTGGTCCTGAGCGCATTCCAGGGGCAGACGGACGCAGACGGGCTTGCCTTTGGCACGGGAGATGTCCATTACAACGCAGGCATCACATCATAATGCCTTTACAATGCAACCCTAATGACACAGGTTTCTTTACATCGCATTCCATTACAAAGCATTGTGAGGTCAGTAATGGGATATTTTTAATTTTTAGGGTGGCTATGGGTTTTGCGAGTCGGAGATGAAATGTGGGATGTATTACGGGATAAAATCTGAAATTTGGGGTATGTATTGGGGTAAATTATGAAAATTGGGGTGTGCATTTGTGTCAAATAAGGATTTTAGTATGTGTTTTTGGGGCTCAAAGATGACTTTAGGTTTCAGGGTTTGCTTTGGGGTGCCAGGGTTAGTTTTAGGGTTGCACCTTCCCCACCTTCCCTACTGTTGCAATATGCATAGTATTAGTATGCATTGTAATGGAAAGAGATGTAATGGTATACGCCGTAACTTCATATATACGTTTGGCACAACAGTGATACTCCCGCTGGCATGGCTGCACAGCGCCCGCCATTTAGAAGCTGCGGGGGGACTGGACAACTGGTAGGTGGGAAATGCCGGAAAGGACACTGGATGGGGCGTGGATGCGGGGGGGGGGGGTGTGAGCGGGTGAGGAAAAAATTTAAATGAGAGAAATTTTACCTCTAGGCTGTGTCTTCGTAGCTCCTGCTCTCTTGAGTCTGCTTCCAGGGACAGGAAGTAGGCAGCCAGGGTACCTCCCCCAAGACAAACACAATGCTGCAATGCAGCATTTGGATTGGTCATTTGCACCGGGACAAGGTGTTCAGCCAGAGGCTGTAGGGGTGGGCATGTTCTCCATGCAGGCTGTAATGCAGCCTGCATTGTGACCAGGACAGTGCGCATGGCTGCATTATGCGGCCTAAGTGGGCCGACCAAACAGTTGTTGTGCACTAGAGTGGGCATGCCACTCTGCCCCTGCCCTGCTACATGAGTGGAGCAGCCCTACCCACCTTCCCGTCCCACAAAGGAAATATAGCACGATTACATCAGGAAGTTATCATCATGTAATGATTTTTCGTGTACCTGCACTGCTTGAAAGCAGTGGGGCGATGCTATTTTGCTAGAGCGGATGAGCCGCCAATGGGGGTGCATCATCTACAGCTGCAAGGCCTGGATGACTTGACCCCCAGCCCTCCTACGCTCCTGGACATTGACACTGTGGTGCAATCCACTAAACTCTCTCCAAATCTGTGACTCAGCTAGCAGGTGCCTCAGCCAGGTGGGATTTCAATAGCCTGGGTAAAGCAGTCACCGACAAGTCTGCTGGTGAACCTCCTGATGCAGTTGATGCAGCAGGGCCCCCTTAGGCGTGAAGTTGCAGCGCTCCCGCCACACATGTTCCGCGCAACTCAGGGTCCTCACCCTACACAGTGTCCGGCCAGCGCAACATTATCCGGCCTGTGATGCAGAGAGATGCCTCCCACCATTGGTAATCCCCTCCGTGCACCCCGGTGTAGTGGTGGAACGTAGTATGTGGTGCAAATCTCCCAACGTTAGTGCGCAGAGGCGTCTATACCAGGGTCTCAAGGTGGTTTTCTCACACAGGTCAACAACTTGTCTCCATGCGAACTGCCAGACTTTACCAACAGGTACAGGCGATCGCCGCGCCTCAATGTCTACTGCCACGGTGCATCGACTCCACAGCTCCTCCATATCATACTCCAGGCTCCAGACGTAGATCAAGCGAGGCATCCAAGCTCCAGAGGCAGGTCCAGAGAGGCAACCAGACTCCAGACACAGGTCCAGTGAGGCATCCATGCTCCAGGCACAGGTCCAACGAGGCAACCAGGCTCTCATCCTGGTCATCCTGGATGTTGGGTGGCTTGAGGGGGTTGTTGATGTTGATGTGTGCAAATCTCCCTACGTTAGAGGCGTCTATACCATTCATAGCTCCAAGGGTCTAAAGGTGGTCTTCTCACACAGGTCAACAACTTGTCTCCATGCGAACTGCCAGACTTTACCAACAGGTACAGGCGATCGCCGCGCCTCAATGTCTACTGCCACGGTGCATCGACTCCACAGCTCCTCCATATCATACTCCAGGCTCCAGACGTAGATCAAGCGAGGCATCCAGGCTCCAGAGGCAGGTCCAGAGAGGCAACCAGACTCCAGACGCAGGTCCAGTGAGGCATCCATGCTCCAGACGCAGGTCCAGAGAGGCAACCAGACTCCAGACGCAGGTCCAGTGAGGCATCCATGCTCTCATCCTGGTCATCCTGGATGTTGGGTGGCTTGAGGGGGTTGTTATTGTTGATATGTGCTGCACTTGACCCTGGCTGCTACATTTTGCATTTCATTGTATTTTGTGCCTATTTTCTATTGCTGGTTGACTGATTGGCTATTTTGTCCATTAGAGGCAAACAAACTCATGTTTGGCTGACTAACGTGCGTTTCTTTGCCGTTAATGGGCCTTTCTTTGGTTTTCGCACACTAACGCTGGAATTCCTATTGCCATCACGCTATTTTTAGTGGCAGTTTTCACTGCCGATCCATGAAGCGATTGCCATGTAGCGAGGTCTTGTAACTACATTGCTAACATGGCGATAGTTTTCCGCGGTACACGGCGATAAAAAAAACTGCCGCTAACTAGAGCTAGCGATAGTTATCGCTAGTCCTTGTACATATGCCCCTGTGTTTCCACATCCTCAGGCAGGGAGTATGGCGCAGCTGCAGGAGAGCTGCGTATTACCGCTAAGGCTGGCGGGAGCATCTTTGCATTCTTTTCAGTTCCATTTTGCTTACCCTTGATTGTACCCAACTGATGGAGCTGCAGTAAGATTTCTAAATGGTTGTCAGATAAAGCCATGGGCTGGTACAAAAGTGCTGGTTTATTATATATAACACGCCTGTCTCTTCCTCCGCCATGCCAGCAGTGAACCAAACGTGTCTGACATGAGTCCTTACCTCAAGCCCAGGTCGGAAAGGAGAAAGAGAAAGCATGGAGCAGGCAGGTAAGAGGATCGAATTGTGTAGTTATAGAATCTGCAAACTTGGCAATATAATATGTAACTAGAGCAGACGGAGATAACATCTCTCCACATACGACTGGCGAATGTTCCCAAGTTTAGGAGGGCACGCACCGGAGGCCGTCGTTTCTCAGTAAAGGCAGCCTCCCGCTGGAACTTGCTCCCCCGCAGCTTGCGATTGGAATCCTGCTACGTTCGCTTTCGCAAACAACTCAAAACGCTGCTTTTCCCCAAATAAGAGTTCCGCTCCTCCTTTCTCCCCTCTTAGCCAACCTACAGTTTTTATAGCGCGGGGATGCCTTCGGGTCACCAGGCGCTCTACAAATCCTTAAATAAATAAATAAATAAACATACACGTTTGAAGGCTTTGTGGCAGCAGAAATAAAAACTGTTTGATTTTTAAACTAGACCAAACTGCTTGGATGAAAGAACTTGCTTTCATGAGTACACAACCTACTGCAGCTCTTTAATTATGTTGATTAGAGCTTTAAGTCTGATGGAAAGGGGGGCAGGTCTCCAGCATAGGCGTGGCTAAAGAAATGTAAATAAGATTCCTTTCTAAGAGGGTCGGCCTATGTTATTAAGGTTATGGATGAAAAGATGTGACCCAACATCCTGTGCTTCACACAGCAAGCTACCTAACAAATATATTGGCATCTATTTGTGAGCCTTCTGTTATGAAACCTAGACATATAGATCATGTCAAAGGTTATATACCTAAAAAAGCAGACTTAATCGCTTTCCCAGTGCCTGTTAACAATATGAAATCAATTGGCAACAACAATAATTTTGGTGTGACTAAGAAGAGATGAAAATGTGAGAAGTTCATGAACACCAAGCTCTGTGGAAAGGTTTGTGGTCTTCATAGCGTATAAATCTCTCCTTTCTCCCCTTTACTTTCCTCTGCAGTCTCTCATGCAATTAGACGCTAACATACTTTTCCTCCCCTCCATCTTGCTGAAATCCTCTATCTACATATCTAGCAAGCTGTCTCTTTCCTCTTCAACCCCAGTTGCCCGCTCTCCTGCAAGCAAGTCCTTTTATCTCCCTCACTTCACCATCTCTCCCACACATGCAACCCACACCCTCACCTGTAAGGATGCATTTTCTATCCTTTTGGTGCTGTCAATATTTAAACAGTGGACCACCACTTCACACACTTTACCATAGAATCACAAATACAGTTGGTACATATGTGAGCTTCGCTATGCGCGCTCTGCAGAGAGGCCAAAGTCTGGATGTGCCTGTAGTCTGCACACTTTTATGATGTGCTCACAGCCTCTGCAAGAAATTCCCACCGCCTTCAGCATAAACACTCACCCACAACCTGAACTCGGCAGGACACCTAGACGGTAACTCTGTCCACTGTATGCACTATACAAAGTTATATGTTGCTTGATAAAACAAGCATTTGCAATGCAATAGGTCTCGCATTCACACCAGTTTGAGCTTTTGATATTGTAAATGACAAAGCCTTTTATTTTTGTTTTTGTTTTTAAAACATAAATAAAAGGCAATATCATTTACAATGCCAATAGCTTAAACTCTTGTTTACCAAACACGTAGTTATTCTATATATCTGCAGTGATAGTGATTTCACACCTGTATCTGCAGTGCTGGTGATCTCACACCTATATCTGCAGTGATAGTGGTCTCACACCTATATCTGCAGTGATAGTAATCTCACAGCAATATCTGAAGTAATGGTGATCTCACACCTATATATCTGCAGTGATAGTGCTCAGAAACCTATATCTGCAGTGATGTTGATCTCACACCTGTATCTGCAGTGATGGTGATCTCACATCTATATCTGCAGTGATAGTGATCTCACACCTATAGCTAAAGTAATGGTGATCTCAAACCTATATCTGCAGTTATAGTGATTTCAGACCTATATTTGCAGTGATAGTGATCTCACACCAATATCTGCAGCAATGGTGATCTCACACCAATATCTACAGTGATAGAGATCTCACACATATATCTGCAGTAATAGTGATCTCACATCTATATCTGCAGTGTTGGTGATTTCACACCTAGACAGTGATCTCACACCTATATCTGCAGTAATAGTGATCTCACACCTATATCTGCAGTGATAGGGATCTCACACCTGCAGCTGCAGTGATAGTGATCTCACACCTATATGTGCAGTGATCTCACACCTACATCTGCAGTGATAGTGGTCTCACACCTATATCTGCAGTGATAGTGACCTCACACCTATATCTGAAGTAATGGTGATTTCACACCTATATCTGCAGTGATAGTGATCTCATACCTATATCTGCAGTGATAGTTATCTCACACCGATATCTGCAGTGATGGTGATCTCACACCTATATCTGCAGTGATAGTGATCTCATGGTGCAGAGCAAGAATATCGACTGAGAAATGTCAACATACATATATATCGAGGTAAGAATATCATTTGTTTTAAATATCTATGTAATTAATATCTATTTTTTAAATATTGATTTGTTAGTTGTGCCAAAATATTGAGAGTGTCAAATATCGATGTTATAAAAATAGATGGAAAAAATATCAATGTAAATAATATTGATATTATGTTTATGATGGGAATTTTGTTTAGTTTATTTAGTTTTTTTAATAGTTATTTTGTTATATTTTTTTAAAAATTTGATGTTTATATGGAAAGAATAAATGTGAAAATATTTTTTTTGATAATTTGTATATTAATTTTTAAGAGCATGATGTTGGGTTTATAGGGGATAGGGTGGGTAGTAATTTAAAAATGTGTTTAAATTTCATAATGAATTATATTTTGAAAACATTTAATTTGAAATTAGAAATTAAAAATTTTTAATCTGGCAAAATTATGTTTTTCATTTGAAAATGATAATTTGCTATTAAAAAATGTAATAAAAGTTGAACATTTTGTATAATAATTTAAAATATGTAAAATTAAAAAAAGTAATAAAATAAATTATGAATAATATGGTAATTCATTAATTTTATATTTGAAATGTACACATTTAATTATGAAATATATGAAAATAATATATTTTTCATAAGAGAAAATATATTAACGAACATTTTATATAGATTTTTATTAAAAATGTAAGGTAAATGTAGATACATTTTCTATTTTCATAATATTTCCATTATATTTTGATAACATTTGGAAATATATTATGAAATAGTTCAATATAAAAAAAATATATATTTTAAATTTGAAAAAAAATAATCATTTTCATATTTGTTGTTTTTTTTTATTTAAAATGTAGAAAGATAAATTGTATTAATTTCTAATATGTAGTTTTAAGGCTATATATTTCAAAATACTATAAATGAAGTAGTGTATATTAAATATTTATTGTTTATGGTTTATGTGGATTTAGATTTAGAATAGTACATTATTATGGTCTAATATCTTGCACTTTCCCTGAATTATTTTGGATTAGGAGTTAGAATAGAACATTTTATATGGCTTAATATCCAACACTTTTCCTGAGTTGTATTGTATTTGGAGTTAGAATAGTAAATTAATATGGTTTACTATCCAGCACTTTCCCAGAGTTTTATTGGATTTGGAGTCAGAATAGGACATTATTATGGTTTGATATCCAGCACTTTCTCTGAGTTTGATTTTATTTGGAGTTACAGTAGTAAATTATTATGGTTTAATATCAAGCACTTTCCCTGAATTTAATTGTATTTGGAGTTAGAATAGTACATTATTATGGTTTAATATCCAGCACTTTCCCTGAATTTGATTGGATTTGGAGTTAGAATAGTAAATAATATGGTTTAATATCCAGCACTTTCCTAGAGTTTCATTGGATATGGAGTTGGAATAGTAAATTATTATGGTTGGATATCCAGCACTTTCTCTGAGTTTAATTTTATTTGGAGTTAGAATAGTAAATTATTATGGTTTAATATCCAGCACTTTCCCTAAGTTTAATTTTATTTGGAGTTAGACTAGTACATTATTATGGTTTACTATCCAGCACTTTCCCTGAATTTTATTGGATTTGGAGTTAGAATAGTAAATTATTATGGTTTAATATCCAGCACTTTCTAAGAGTTTAATTGGATTTAGAGTTAGAATCCTACATTATTATGGTTTAATATCTAGCACGTTCTCGGAGTTTAGTTTTATTTGGAGTTAGAATAGTAAATTATTAAGGTTTACTATCCAGCACTTTCCCTGAGTTTTATTGGATTAAGAAGTTTGAATAGTAAATTATTATGGTTTAATATCCAGCACTTTCCCTGAATTTTTATTGGATTTGGAGTTAAAATAGTAAATTATTATGGTTTAATATCAAGCATTTTCCCTGAATTTTATTGGATTTGAAGTTAGAGTAGTAGATTTTTATTGTTCAATATCCAGCACTTTCCCTGAGTTTTATTGGATTTGGAGGTAGAATAGTAAAACATTTTTTTCCTTTCTTTTTTTTATTGAAAACCATACAGAATACATACATTTGAATCCAAATATACATCCATTAAAATCTATCAATAACATCCAAAGGGGTAATACATAGCACCAATTAATCAAGAAGCAGCACATCCAGAAATCAATAAGAAGGCGGATCTTAAAAAAGCATTTTTAAGTCGTAAGATAAAAAGGAATGCCTAAAATCCTGCAACTAATGTTCACTGCCTCAAACCAATACCAATCAAGCGAAACGTTAAATTTAAGGTGTAAAATCGTAAAATCACATGTAACTTAGTCCGATAAGACTGATAAAATGACATGAAAATACTATACATGTTAAAGTGCCAAGGTCTGAGATTCATAAAAGAAAGGACAGATTAGAGAAATACGGCAGGTTATATACTAACTTTAAGAAATCACAGTCAAAATACATTGCCCAGATCTTCTCAAACGTCTAAAGTCCACCAATTGGTGAAGCATACACTCGTCTGCTTCTTTTAACCTGACCCATTTTCCGAACCCATTCATTTTTAGATGGAATTAGATCCGTTCGCCAAATTTGAAGTACAAGTGATCTGGCGACAGCCATTCCAATATATAATAGTTTATTCAACTTCTCTGGTAGCCGAAGATCTGGGTCATAACCCAACACTATCAGCTGAGCATTAAACCCAATTGTTATTAAACATTCTGTTGCCAGATAATCAAAAATATTGTTCCAAAATTTCTGGATCAAGGGGCACTGTAGTATTATATGAGTCCAGTTGGCTGAAGATTGAAAATGGCACCGGAAACACTGCCTCGAATGATTGGGATAGACCTTGGCTACAAAGCAAGGGGTTCTGTAAAGTAACCACTTGCTGAAATATAACATCCTTCGCCAGTTAGCCCCTCTAACTGAGCTAAAATTTAAGTTATTAACTGTAGACCACATATTTGCTGTAATTTCCAAGTCCTCATATTTACCTCATTTTGTTATGGCCTTGGCCTCAAGATCTATTGTTCAAATCTGTTTTTATTGTGAACACAGCGATAAGCCTACACCTCATGCTGAGGCCGGCCGCGCATAGGAGAACTCATAGGTGTATACCAACTGGGGTGGGGAAGAAGCGTTAACACAGCGCCCTGCCTACAACCCCTCTAAGGGGGCCGGCCGCGTGGCTTAAGGGTGAAGATCGCAAAGGTTGGCGTTGCGCGGGTACTATGTTGCTACGCGAGGGAGGTGCACATAGAATAGCTAACTGTAGTGTCACAAAATTTTAAGGCCCAACAGGGCTCAACTGCCCCATAGGGAGGCGAAGGCCAGGATGGCGAGTAGGAAAGGAGAAAGAATCAGAGGGTAGCTAGGTAGAGATGAAAGGGGGGCAGGGAGAGAGTGCGGCTGCATTGTAAATCTGGTCAGGGGGCAGAGTGCGAGAGGACTTGCGTGGTTGCAACAGCGCCTGCAGGGGTAAGGGTAGTCAAGGGCAAAGTCTGCCGGGGTCTGCTGGGAGAAGGGCGTCGTCAAAGAGGTGGAGAGCACGGAGTCTAGGAGGCATGTGGCGCGCGTAACTGATTGAGCATAGGTGGCGCACAAGGGGTTCTCACACTGCTTTGAAACGCGCGTCTCTCGCTTGTATCCGCGCCGTAAGCATTTCCATAGGCAGGACCTGCCAGAGGCGCACAAACCAGGAAGCTATCAGCGGTGCTTCGGCCCGCTTCCAGTACAGTGCGATGAGTTGCTTAGCTGCGCCTAGCATTTGAAGCGTGAGGATCCAGTCGCTGCGCGTGAGGGCCCTAAGCACGGGGGGGTCGGATGCCTAGCAATAGCGTGCACACTTCCTCAGGCAGGGGAAAGCCCAGCACCCTTTTGATGTGACTTAGTACCTCCTTCCAGAAGACAGCTAGATTGGGGCACGTCCACCAGATATGCACAAAGTCACCAGTCGCAGATCCACACCTCCAGCACAGCGGCGAGGTATTAGGGAACATTTTACTAAGTCTCAGCGGGGTATAGTACCATTGTGTGAGCATCTTGTAGGCATTTTCCCTCTGGGGGATGCTGCAGTAGATTTTGGGGATATCGTTCCACAGCCTGTTCCATTGGGAGGGCTCTATGTCGACGCCCGCTGCCAACTGCCATTGCCTCTGATAGGGGTGTGTAGGTGTCGAGGTAGGGTGTTGCAGTATGCTATATATTTGAGAAATAAGCCTCTTCAGCCCCCCTAGGGAACGTGCTAGTTTCTCAAAGGGTGTGTAGGCCATGGAGGCCGCCCGGTACATGTCGTCGCCCATAGTCCAATGGCGCAGCTGGGCGTATTGCAGGCCAGCAGTCGAGGGTAGTCCGAATTCCTCCCTGCAGTCCTTCCACGATTTGGGCGAGCCTCCAATGAAGAGGTCTCCTACGACCCTGCAGTCTCCGTGCGTCCAGCTCTCAAATGCTCGAGTCCGGGCGGCGGGAGGAAAGTGCGGGTTTCCAGCGATTGGGGTGTGCGGGGACGGGAACGTAGTGAGGCCTTTGGACACCGCTATCCTGTCCCAGATATCCAAGACCGTTTTTGTCGGGACCGCCATGTACGCACTCCTGGATCGTGCCACTCGCGGCAACCAGGGTAGATCCCATATAGTGCGCCCTGTGACTGCCCGGTCCATGTGGAACCAGTGCTTGTCGCTTTCTCGTGCACCCCATTCCATCACGAACCGAAGGTGCGCTGCCCAGTAGTAGTGCAGTAAGTTCAGACAGGCGAGGCCGCCTCTATCTCTCGGTTCCATAAGAACCTTCTGGGAGAATCGGGGGCGTTTTCCACCCCAAATGAACGACGTGAGATCGCGGGAGACTCCTAATACAGTGGAGTGGGATCGGGGTGGGCAGACACTGAAAGACATAAAGAATTCTGGGGAGAATCGACATTTTAACCGCGTTGAGGCGCCCCAGCCACGAGACCATCAAGGGTTTCCACTTCCGTAGGTCTGCCAGGACTGCTTTGCGGCATTCCGTCCAGTTCACCGAGGACCAAGAGTCTAAATGGGGCGTCAAATCAAGGCCCAAGTACTTGATGTGGCTCTCCGCCCATCGATAAGGCACAGCCCCTTTCAGGAACTGAACCTCTTCCTCAGGTATGGTGAGGTTGAGCGCCCAGGATTTGGTGTGGTTTATTTTAAGGCCGGACGCCCTCTCGTACAGGTATAGCACCTCGTGAACCGCTGGGAGGGAGTCGCGAGGGCGCGTAAGAGTAAGGATCAGGTCGTCCGCAAATAGCGCCACCTTGTTGTCACGTCCCCGTGGGGTATTCCATGGATGTTAGGAGCACGCCTTATCAGCGCTGCCAGTGGTTCCACCGCGAGAGCGAACAAGAGTGGCGAGAGCGGGCACCCCTGCCTCGTGCCCCTGTGAATCGAGAGCGGCGGTGTCAGCTGGCCATTGACCCTAATTCTGGCCTGCGGCCCAAGATAAGGGGCCATGATCCTAGCGATCATTTTGGGACCGATACCGACTTTCTGGAGAACCTCCCTCAAAAAGGCCCAGTCGACCCGATCAAAGGCCTTCTCCGCGTCAAGCGAGAGAAGACAAGCCGGGATGTCCCAGTGCCGCACCTTCCCTACTAGATGTGCCATCCTGCGCATGTTGTCAGCCCCCTGACGATCACGAATGAACCCCACCTGGTCCGGATTTATCAGTCCTGGCATATACGGGTCGAGTCGTTTGGCCAGTATTTTGGTGTATATCTTCAGATCGGTATTCAGGAGGGCGATAGGGCGGTAGGAAGCACACAGGTTGGGATCTTTCCCTGGCTTAGGGATCAAGGCGATTTCCGCCAGACCCATATCAGGGGACGGGCCAGAGGTGTCGGAGAAGGAGCGGTATAACCGCAGTAAGTACGGGCAAAGCTGGGTCAGGAATACACGGTAAAAGGTCAGCGGCAGGCCATCCGGTCCCGGTGTTTTCCCGGTGGGGAGGTCCTTGATAGCCGCAGAGATCTCCTCCTCCTGTAGGGGTTCTTCCAGTTCAGCCGCACAGGCCGGTGGCAGCGGGGTCCCTTCATAGTCAGCAAGGACGGCCGCTCGCGCCTCCGCCGTTGTAGCTTCCTCTGCATAGAGGGAGGAATAATAAGCAACAAAGGCCTCCTGCTTGGCTCTTTCAGTGGTGGCACAGGTGCCGTCCTGCCGTCTTATATTGGCTATATGAGCTCTAGCCGTTCATGCCCGCAGTCTACCAGCTAGGAGACGCCCTACCTTGTCCCCTCCCTCGTAATATCGTTGTTTAAGTGCCAGCAGGGAACGCTCCGCCTTGTTGGTGCACAGCGTTCGGAGTTGCCCCCTAAGGTTGGCGAGGGTTCTCCTAGACGCCTGCGAGGGACAGTCTCTGTCCTGGGTCTCCGCCAGCTTGATCTCGCTTGCTAAGTTGTTTTCCAGTTTAAACGCCTCCCGTCGTCTTGCTACCGCCAGGGAGGTAATGTGGCCTCTAATGGTGGACTTAAAGGCATCCCAGACTGTCGGGAAGGGCGTGTCCGAGTTGTCATTAATGGCAAAGTACGAGTCTAGGGCTTCCCGGATGCTGGCAACATCCTCCGGGTCCCGAAGGATATTCGGAGGGAGGGTCCATCTCCGCTCCCGAGGGGGGCGAGCCAGCGGGTCTTGTAGCAGAAGTTCCACGTGCGCAGGATCCGACAGCGAGATATCGGAGATGGCGGCCTTCAGTGAATCTCGAGTCAGCTCAAGGGAAGTGAAGAGATAGTCAATACAGGAGTACGTCCTGTGAGAGTGCGAGTAAAAGGAATAATCCCGGATTCCCGGGTTGTGATAGCGCCACACATCTACGAATCCCAGGTCCGTGATCTGCGCCCTAAGGGCAGAGGACATTGCGCCCGCGCCATTAAACGAAGCCCCCGCGCGGTCCAGCTCCGGATTTCATACGAGATTGAAGTCCCCACCCAGTATCGCGTGGGAGTCACCGGGTCTAAACTGATCTCGCAGAAGCGCTTGGAGGTATTTATCCTGCGACTGGTTGGGTGCATATACACAACCCAGGGTGAACTGTGTGCTCCCCAGCTGCACCGTGGCCCGGAGGAAACGCCCGTCAGCACTCTTGTAGGGTTTAGTGGGTCCCCGTCTAAAGCCAGCCCTACATAAGATAGCCACCCCCGCCGTTTTAGTGTCAGCTGATGCCCAGAATTGCGTGGGGTATCTAGGGTGCGCCATGCGCCTGGTGTCCCCCCTCATAAGGTGTGTCTCCTGGAGGAGGATGATGTCGGGGGAGTTATGTAGAAGATAGCGCCATACCTGATTCCGCTTATTGGGGGAGTTAAGCCCTTTGACATTTAGCGACAGGATCTTTAGGGGAGCGGGAATAGTCGCCGTCATCGCACTAAGGGGGTCATCGTCGCTCTAATACCCATCGCTCACCTTCCCCCGCAGACAGGGCAGTGCCCTCCTCCCTCAACCCCCATTGCGCCAGCGCCTGTGGTGTCCACCACGCCACCACACTACATGAAGGGAAAAGTTGCCAGGAGAGAGGATAGCGCAGGCAAAAAGTAGGAGAGACAGGAAAGGTAGGAAAATGGAGAGTATATAGAGAGAGTGTAACCACAACAGGCCAACAGGGCCACACTACATTGTCCCAGGTACCGGGCATCCTCTTCCCAAGGGTTCGGATGAACACAGGAATGTCACTTCCTACGGGACAAAGTGGGGGGGGGGCGGGTATCTGAAGGTAAGAGTTCTGGTCGTCCCGCTGCCCATCTGCCCGCTGTCTCGTGCAAGTTCGGGGGCAGCCAGAACCGAAACCTTCCAAAGGTAGATGAGTCTTGGTCAGTGGTGCAAATGGACAGTAAGGCTCGATAGGGAGGGTTCGGGCAACGAGGTAGAGGAATGTCACAGATTTCACCCTCAGATCCACCAGGGGGCAGCGGAGGCGCCCCGTGGAGAACAATTAGAGACTCCATCAGCGGTGGCGGCAGGGCAAATCTACCGCTAGTGACTGGAGGACCCCGGACAGCCGTGGGGTAGTCCCAACCTCCGGAGCATGCGTCCGTCCTAGAGGAGTGTCGGCCATGCCATCGCCAGTCATTGGTCATCTGGAGTCGGGGGTTGGTCTTCCCCTCCGGTCTCAGAGGCTAGGGGCTGGGAGGCCTGCTCTTCGCGGTCGCCCTCTAGGGAGCGAATGTGCGCTATAATGTCCTGTTTCGCCTGAGAGGTAGAGCAGCTATCCACCGGGGGGGTTCGGCGATGTCGGCGCACCGTGGACCAGTCCGGGCGGGGAGTGGCCTTCTCCTGGCGGCGAGGGCGAGAGGGGCTGTGCTCTGGGGACTCTGACATGCCAAGCAGGTGGGCCGCTTCGCGGTAGGACCGGATGGCCCTGCGTTTATCCTCCCACCGAAAGATGAGGGCGAAGGGGTGTCCCCACTGGTAGGAAACGTTGAGGGCCCGCAGTCTCTCAGTGACCGGACGGAAGACCTTCCTCCTGTGGAGCGTGTTGGGGGCCAGATCTTGGAAGATCTGGATCTTGTGTCCTCCGTAGCGCAGGTCTGGTTTGTCCCTTGCCGCCTTCAGTATGGCCTCCTTGTCCGTAAAGTAGTGCAGTCTGGCAATGATATCAGGTAGGAGGCCCGTTTTGTTCCCTGCCCCAAAGACTCGGTGGGCACGATCCAGAAGCGGCGGGGAAGCATCGTCTTTGCCCCATACCTCGTGTAGGAGTTGGGCCACATAGGCCATGGTGTCAGTCCCCTCTTCTCCGAGTGGCACTCCCCGTACCCGGAGGTTGTTGCGGCGTCCCCTATTTTCAAGGTCCTCCTGCTTGACCTGGAGCTCGATGTTCTGTTCCTCCAGGGCCGCCACTCTCTGCCATAGTTGCTCCAGGTCTTCCGTGCGGGTGTCAACTACTTTCTCAAGACCATCAACCCTATCGCCCAGGTCTGTCACCTCCTTACGTAGCTCCTTGACACACGTGTGGACCTCCGATCTCAGGGACCCAATTTCGGATTTCAATTCAGTCATGAAGGAGGACATAAAAGCCTGGGTCACCGGGGGGGGAGTCGGCGGGCGGCCGCGGCGGTCCTCCAGATGAGGGCGGCGTGCCCGGTTTGCCCCACAGGGTGGCCACCGACGTGCCCTTGGTCGCTGCCGCCGGCGGGTCCGTCTTGCCCCCTCTGCCACGGGTCATCGTCCGCTCCAGGTGCGGGGCCCCGTCCCCTAGTGCGCCGCTCTCAACCGCGGGCGCGGGTCGCTGCAGGCGCCTCAGCAGCGCGGGAACGGGTGATCCGCCACCAATGGCCTCCCGCCCGCACCAGCAGTGTCTCCAGTGGAGGTCTCCCTGGTTCGATGTGGGTGTAGGCCACGTCCCCTGTGGTCGTGAGGGCGTCCCAGCACGAGCCTGTCGGGTGTGAAGGGCCTCTCCCCCAGTCAGAGGTGCTATACTGGTCCCCCCGGCTTGAGTCGAGGGCACCCCTGTGGGCGCGTAATGGGTCCCTCAGCTCCCCGACCGCCAGGGGTCTGTGTCCCCCCAGCGGCAGCAAACCGTGCGCCAGCCCCCCAAGCTGTCAGTAGAGGTGAAGGGGTACTCACGCGCCGCCAGGCTGGTCCTCCGTCCGCTTCCAGGGGGGGTGGGGGGGGGGGGGGGGGGGAAGCGCACAGTCCGTCTCCGTGGCCCCCAGGCGATGTAGTGTGAGGATCCAGCACAGGGTCACAGGGGTGGGTGTCGGATGCGTGTTATAGGCGAGGAAAGGGCCAGTGCAGGTCACCTCAGGACGCAGCACCCAGTAGTGGCAGCCCGTCCAGTCTCTGCGTCTCCCCACCCGGCAGCCGCCACTCCTCAGGCCCCCAGTAGGCAGGCAGGCAGTTCAGGGCCCGGGGCAGACGGCGTCAAGCAGCTGGGTGAAAAGTGGTGGGCAGTAGCAAGAGGTCCCACTGGCAAAGAGGAGGGTGCCCCAACCGGTCTCACCGCTTCCTGGCCGTCCACTTAGTTGCTGCGGGCGGCCGGGTGAGCACGCAAGGACCCCCCCCCACCGCGTCTGGGTATGCCTCTGTGGGCAGCCATTGAGAGGGGAAGATGGCGGCCAACACCGCTGTATGGCCCATCCGCTGCCGGACACCGCCGGCAGTAGACGGGGGAGGGAGGCGCAGGGAGGGTAGCTCACCGGTGGTGTCCCGTGGCAGTCCGGGGATCTGGAGTCGGGCCTCGCAGGTGTAGACCCTCCGGCAGCTGCTCCAGGCTCGGCCGTCAATCTCCGCCGAAGCCGGGGGCTCTCTCTGAGCGGCAGCGCCCGGGTGTCCTCAACGCCTCCGGACAGGGAAGCTTCGGCGCCAACAGCCGCGCTCACTCCGCCCAGCAGACCCCCGCCAGCAGTTCGTCCCCGGGGGGAGGGGGTCCACCGCAGGCGGTGTGCAGGCAGGCTCCGCTACCTCTCCGGTGGCAGGGATCGGCTTCAGAAGGAGCAGGGCCGGGCGTCTTGGCGGCAGACCCGTCTACAAGATGGCGACCAGGAGGCGGCTGCAGGAGATCTCAAAGCTCCGGTCCCCCTCAGCAGATTGCCCCATGGCCAGGACTCACTCCGGGGGTTGTCGGTGCAGATAGGGCTTGCCGCTGAGGTGGGGGCCCCCAGAAATAGCCCCCAAATGTCGCTCAAGCAGGCTTATGACACAGCGGGGCGACGGAGCTCGCCCAGGACACGTCTGCTCACATCGCTGTCTCGGCCACGCCCCCTCTCAAAATCTATTCCTTTAATTGTGGCTAAACATTTTTTCCATTACCCCTGCTTTTTTTGCTACCCTATCTTCCAGCAGGTCATAAACCAACTGTTTCTGGGCAATAATCTGAAGCAGATTAAGTTTGCTAAGGAATTTACTGAGAATATTATATGACCCAACTCAAGGAGGAGGAAATCGCCAGAGATTAATTGAGATATTTCACTAATAATTAGTCATCTATCATTCCGTAGAAAATCGGAGAGTTTGTGAAAGCCGGCCTTGGTCCAATTTTGTATAATTAAAAATGAATCTCTAATTCCTGCTGACACGAAAAGACCAGCTATTGGAGTTGGAACATTAATAACTGGGATGGAATACCTTCTAAAAAAAAGCCTGATGTTTATGAAAAAAAAACCAACGTAAACACTTATATCTTACTAATTTAGTAGATCAAAATATTGATAGTTGGCAGTGCATCTGATTTTCTTTACATATTAAATTCATGAAGAAGTTAATAAAAAGACCCGGATGCGGTCCCTGCTTAAATTTAGACATCTGTTGTGCAAAATATGCAAAGCAGTATTCGCTCAAATTGGGGAGGGCTAAGCCGCCATCTTCCAGCTTCTCATATAAAGTGCTAGGTGCAATTCAGGGAACTTTCTTGCCCCACAAGAACAATGCAAACATTGACTCTAATTTAGTTAAAAAAAGGAGTTCACTAAAACACAGGGAATTGCAGAGAAAAGGAAATTAAACAGTGGAAGCACCAACATTTTGATCAAGGCGACCCTACCGAGAATGGTTAAAGGGAGAGAGTTCCATCATGAAAATAAGTCCTAGACTTTTCGTAACAATGGAACAAAATTCAGACCATATAATTCCGAAATTAATGGTGAAAAATAGACACTTAGGTATCTCTTGGGGTTTGAATTTAAGCAAGGAAGACTATCAGGGGGTAAATTCCTAGATGCACAACCATACAAAATTATTTCTGTTTTCCTTTTAATAATTTTGTAACCGCCAAACGGCTCATAGAGGTAAAAAATCTGGAAGGCTTTTGCCTGCACATCCTCCTCCAGCTTTATTATAAGCATAATGTCATCGGCGTATAATTTAACTTTATCCATGGTTGGAAGCGGAGGGCAGATATCCCCACTATTCCTGATAGCTATCGCGAGGGGCTCAATAAAAATGTCGAATAGCACTGGGGATAACGGACATCATTGTCTGGTTCCCCTTTTAACTTTTACTTGGCCAACCTCAGTAGTGTTAATAATAATATTCGCCTCCGCATTCAAATATAATTTCTTAACCAACCCTGTAATTTTAGAGGGTATGTCAAATTTAGCTAAAATACAAGATAAAGTCTCCTAAATCACCAAATCGAATGCCTTATCAGCGTCTAAAAAAAGTACTATTGCTGGTATCTTCCGGGTCTCAAAATAGTCTAGTGCCTCCACTACAAAATGCGTATTGGTTCCAAGCTGCCTCCCGGCTATAAAACCATTTTGTTCGGGATGGATTAAATGTGAGGCGATCCCGTTAAATCGATTGGCTAAAAGTTTAGTCATTATTTTGTAGTCAGAATTTAAAAGCGTAATCGGGCGATATGAATTGGGGTCTTCACTATTTTTGCCTTTTTTTTTAAAACTGACTACATTCCCTTTTTTAAAAGACAGAGGAATGAACCCTCCTTCTAGAATTGAATTTACCAATAAAAGGAGATAATCCACAATTACACTAGCGAATGTTTTAAAAAACTCGGCAGGGAGGCCGTCTGGCCCTCAGGCTTTACCATTCGGGAGATTTTTAATAACCTCCCCTAGCTCTTCTTTAGTGAATGGTCTCGCCGTGTTCCTTTATTTTAAGTCTGTTAAGACAGGTAATTCATATTCCTGGAGAAAATCACCCAAAGATGAAATATCAATCGATTGCTGTTGGCCATATATCTTCTTATAATGTTGTACCATTATGTCTCCTATCGCTCCCAGTCCTCCAAACGAGAACCAGAAGTGGGGCATCTCAGTGTGACTATTGGATTACTTGCAGCCCGTTTCCTTGCCTGCCATGCCAGCAATCTACCTGTATAGTTGCTTTCCTCATAAATCTTTTGCCTATTATGCTGAAAAAGGGATTCACTTTTAGCACAATATTTTTCGGCCAGGTTCCGCTTAGCCGATTCCAGCTGTCGTCGATTCACCACCGAGGAGCTAGAAAGGAATATGTCAAAAGACCTTTGCACTTTTTGCTCGAGTGTTCGCTTCTCCTCCTTCCTATTCCTTGCTTTCTCTGCATCTTTGCCAATAGCAAGCCATCAGAAAAAGGCTTTAAACGAATCCCAGACCACATGCAGTGGAGCTGAGCCATGATTTCGCTCAAAGAACTCTCTGATTTCTGTTTTGATAAAAAACACCAAATTCTCCTCTAATAAATATTGTCGATTTACCAGCCATCTTTTGGAGGTTTTTACTACATTCACCCAGTTCTAACTCTAAAATTATCAATGCATGGTCCAAGAACCCATTCTGAAGAGTTTTCTGCTAACTAAAAACCAAATGCCTGGAGATAAGAAAAAAATCAATACGCTAAAAAGTATGGAATCTTCCTGAGAAGCAGGTGTAAGTGATTTCAGTGGGAAATGCAGCCCGCCAAGGGTCGGCTATACCAAGCAGCGAGCTATAGCTTTGTACAATTTTAAAAGATCTTCGCTTTAAGTGTTTTTTTATGATGAGGAATCAATTTTTGGATTCATTAGCAAATTGAAATCCCCGCCTACAAATAAATCACCTGATACTTGGATTAATGATTGGAAACATTCCTCATATGGGGTGGGATTATCCTCTACTGGGGCATATATACTAGCGAGCGTCAAAGGTCTGTGTCCTAGATTACAGGTGACCCAACACCATCTTCCACATTGGTCACTCGCCGAATTAACTACCTTGGCTTGAAAATGCTCGCATTATCGTCAGGTCACCATTAGATTCTTTATAAATGAATCAACCCATTGTAGAGTCTGCTAGCCCTCAATGCCCTCCGGGATGCCCAAGATTCAGAGATTTGAGTGCCTAGAATGGTTCTCTAACTCCTCCAGCTTGTGTTCCAACGTGGTTCTCTGGAACTGAAAGGTGGCGACTTTGAGATTCATAGATGACACTTGATTCTCCAATTGCGAAATCCTGGTTTCGGCCTCCGACAGCCGTACCGGGATCTGAGCCATATTTTCCTCAATCTTTGTCAAGCAGGCATGGACTACCGCAATCTCAGCAGATTGGGAGGTTTTTAATTCACAAATTTCTTCAAGAATCAGATTATGAAGACGCTTAGCATCCCATTGCATGGAAAAAGAGCTACTGTCTAGAGAAGAATTAATCTGATTTACATTAGGCCTGTACTCTGACTGCAAATGTGCTGGATCAACAAGCACAGACTCCACTGGTGTAGTCAAAACAGACACCTCTGGGGCCACCGGAATAGAATGATACATGGACCTTCCTCCAGCTGATGGTTCTAACAGACCTGAGGAAGGAAAGGAGGAATTACTACCAATCTCAGAATTTAGAGTCCAATGAATTTTCAACTAATAGGAGGTCATTCCCTACCATCTCCTGCTCCGTTCCACCCAAAAGCCTACCCGGCTTAGCTTTAAAAAATATAGGGTACTTTCTAAAATCTGCAGTTTCCCCCACTGCTCCATCAGGTGTCAAGTTTAACTTAGTCAAAGCTGAAGAAATTGGTGAAGCCAGCCACTAGGGCTAATGGTAGAGTCCAAATCCGCTGAGGCTGCTTTGTGAAGGTCTTGTTTATTGGTCTCAGTACATGCCATTTCAGCAAATTCAGTAGGGAGGCGAAAGGTCTTTTCTGAAGGCGGCTGCGTAATTAGACCGAGCTGCGGCCTGTCCAACTTGCTTTTTAACCTTTTAGCCCAATTTTGGAGACTCAGACTGGGCAATCCCTTTGGCCCCTTTAGTGAGCTTTCACATAATGTACTGATCGTGAAGCCCCTCTGCAGCTCCCTGACCTCGATTACCGCCAAATGTACTTCTAGGACCTCCCCAGCGACCCTCAGCCAAGGTGAGTAGGAACAAGACCTTCACTTACCCACTCTTGGAGAGAAACCTGGAGTTCCAAACATTGTCCCAAATCCTCGAGTCCGGGGACCGCAGCAGTCCTTGCGTCCATGGAAGCAGACCGAGATCGAAAGTGTCCTGGCACTGTAGCCCAGCAGAGAATATTCTGCCTTGTGTTTAACCAACACCAGTTCTAGTATAACAAATGCACACAGGGTTTTACCGCCCAAAGCACCTGGAACAACTTGGCTTTGGCTTGGCTTGGGACCCCCAGAATAACACAGCCCTTGAGTCTTCAGTTCCAGCTGCGCTTCCGGCTCTTCGCGCTATGTGAAACTGGCAGGACAAAGCGTTGAGACAGGGAAGGGATAGAAACTCCTTTTCTCGTTGGAGATATCAAGGATGCACGCTGCTGTAACACAGCCTGCCGGCAGATGCATCAAAAACGGGCTGCTGTAACTCCGCGGCTCTGTAGCATGTTTCTTTGACATCTGACATCAAGGGGAAGTGAGGAGGTGTGGTTGCGGCCTCTCTCAGCTGATCAGTAAATTATTATGGTTGAATATCCAGCACTTTCTCTGAGTGAAATTTTATTTGCAGTTAGAATAGTAAATTATTAGGGTTTAATATCCAGCACTTTCCCTGAGTTTATTTGGATTTGGAGTTAGAATAGTAATTTATTATGGTTTACTATCCTGCATTTTTTAAAAACTTTAGTTATATTTGGAGTTAGAATAGTAAATTATGAAATTTGAATTTCTTTTACAATGCATTACAATATTGCAAAAATATTAGACATGTTCAACAAATTATATTTCATTACATTGATATACATATGTATTTGACAGTTTTTTCAACATTTTACTATTTATTTGGTATACATATGTAATGGTAAAGTAAAATAGTATAATTTGTGCATGCACATACAGTATCTTTTGTAATGTTTAATATTTTTTAATGAAAACATTTCTATATTTTTCATCAACTTTTATTACATATTTATAACATGACTTATAAAAGTGCAGTAGTTGGAATATATATACATTGTACATTTGTTTACAATATTTTTTATTATATAGCATATTAAATTTAATTTAATTAAATAAAATTTAGTATGTTAAATCATTTAAAACATTTTTCATGTATATTTTGAGAAGTATATATATATTTTTTGAACATTTGTAAAATATTCGGAAATTAAGAGTGACTGTAATAAAAATATTTTTAAACACACATTAATTATTATATTATAATTCTTTTAACATAAAATAATGATGTATATTTAACCATATTAATATGTTTATTTTAAACATTTAATAACAACATTATAATAATTATTATAATTATTATAATTATTCGCTAAGCGAATTGAATTCAAGGCCCTGCTACTGACATTTCGGGCGGGTAAAGGGCTAGGGCCGGTCTATCTCAAAAGGAGACTTTGCCTATATGCTCAGACCAGAACGCTACGGTCCAACACCCAATGCTGGCTGATTACACCCAGATTCAAAAAAGCCAGATCTGGAGGTAAATCATTTGAGGTGGTTGCTAATCAATGTTGGAACAAACTTCCTATGTACCTGCGTCTCATTCAGTCGGAACCCTAGTTCCGCAAATCCCTTAAAAATTGGCTATTTAGTCGCCAGGACTAGTCTAACTTGGTCAGTCGCCCTCCTCACTGTCTGCGATAGCGCCGGGACACCCCGTTCGGGTAGCTGAGCGCTTAACAAATGCCTAGTTATTATTATTATACATTTTTAAAGCATTTTTTTTATTTTCCATTCATTCCTATTAGTTCTATTTTTGTTTTAATTATGCAGCCATTTTGTTTTCCTTTATTCATGTTTTGGACTTTGGACAGAAACTCGCGCTTGGGAGCTGCTTCGTTCCTGTAAGTTTACTTTTAATTACTTTTAAGTTAGTTCTATGGTAGTGTTAAGTTAGTGGTAGTGGTAATGTCTTAGTAAAAGTGTTATTTAATCATTTTTATGAAAGTTACGTGTTGTTTACATAGGTTAGTGATTTTGTTGTTTATTTACTCTCGAATGTTATTACAATGCAATGTTTTTTAATTATTATTTTACTATGAGTGTTTATATTTATTATATGTTGCTAATTCGATTTGTGGGTTTATATATTTGATATGGGTGGGTGTTGTTTGCTTTTGTTTAGAGGTTCGGTATTTGGTGAACAGATGGATTTGTCCACGCGTTTAAAAAAAAAATAAAAGAAATTGTTGTTTCTTGTTTTAAAACAAGTTGCTATATATTTCCTTTTTTTATCGGGTTGTTCCACCAGGGAATTTGACATTTTGGTTATCTACGGTGACCTGAACGATGCAACCTTCCCACCCAGGTGTCCTCAAAGTAATCCAACAAGGGAGTTAATTTGTTTTCATTTATGCGGTAGAAAGGACTGTCAATTAATAAGTTATAATAATTTGCCACTTCTGTTGTTGGTACGTATGATAGTGCAATTCATTTTGAAATTTGGTATGCAAAGTTGCTGTTAGTAGAGTAGTCACCACTAAGGGTCCGATTCTGATCTGGGTCGATCTCTGACAGAGCCGCATGCGGATCAAGTGCAGTCCGACTGAGCGAGTACGATGCGGCCGCATGCTGCCGGACTCATTCCGGTCGGACTCCCATAGAAGTCAATGGGAGCCAGTCGTACGATGCGTACATGGGCTCCCATTGACTGAATTTGTACGTCTCGTACAAGGGCACCCCCTACAGTGGGTACGCATCTGTGCCATCCGCACAGTACATGCCTGTGTTGTTGTCCACGTCGTAAGGCTGCAGGTGACAAGGGGTCCGACGCAGACCCCCAAAGGCAACTTCCTGGACATTTTGATAGAACGGGAAACTGTCCGACACGTGCATCGTACTGGCTCGGTCATAAATCGCATCCATTGCACGGCACGGTATACTTACGGAGCGGTTCGGACCCGGAAATGACTCGGTCGGTGAATTTCACGTTGCTCGCATCATACTTGCTCGCTGGTACAGCTGTAGAAGTCGGGCGGAAAACACGCGTACAGCTCGTACTTTTTCCGGCTTGATCACGTTCGGTGCCCTTCAGAGCAAGATCAGAATCAGCCCCTTGAGGTAGATCTTTGAGGGTGTCTTCACATACTTTGATTAAAGTGGTAGTAACCATCTTGTATTGCAGTATGTGGGTATATTTTTTAGAATAGCTTGTATCATAGCTAGTTCAAAATCTATTATTATCCTTTGGGTATAATATTTATCAGTTACTTCTTTTATTGTTGTTAATAGTTCAATATATGTGGGATTATTTTTATTTGGCAGCAATGCATAAATGAAGGGAATATTGGGTTCCTAAAATTCACCATGAATGGAGTAAAGTTAATAAAAATGGTTTTGGGCACACTTTAAAAGTTCCGTCCTTCATCCATGTTTCACAGTGTTTCAGTTTTTGCAAGTTATTATTAGTTGCAAAAATAAGAATTCTTTTATCATTACTTTGGTTGTCACTACAGCAAGAACTTGTCCTCTTTGTGGGTAATAGTATATTCTGGTAGTATTTCAATTTTTTTAACGGTTTGGGGGGTGGGTGGAGTTGGATTGGATGCTCTTTTAGTTTTAGCTATTAATCGTTTCAAGTTGGGGCGGGAGGGCAAATGTCCTTTGACATGTTCTGGTACTTTTGTCAACACATTTTTCAAGATTTCAGTGCTTGTTTGTTGGGAGCCTGTGCTTGCTTCTCGTATTGTTTCTGAGGCTTCCCTTACTTCAAATTCTGTCACATTGGGTGGATGGTTGTGCTCTCTCACATTCACAACATTGTTATCTATAGTTGTAGCTTGACCATAACATGCAGTTGAAAAGTATTTCCTACATTTCCAATTTGTTTTATTATCTTTCACCTTTTCTTGGGTGTAGGTATAACCCATGTAGCTAAACATTAATTTTCCTTTTTGTGATGTAATAAAGCTTGCTCCTTCAGCCATTTCTAGGGTTTGTATATTTTATAAGTTATTAAAAAATACTTACATTATTGTTTTTTCTGTTTTGTTGATGGCTTTATTTGTTGTTTTTGCAGTTTCACATATGTAATTTCTGTAGGTGGGGTAGAAAATTGTTTTTGTTAATTATATTGGATATTGTTTTTAATTTCTTTCACTTAATAATTTATTTACAGTGAAAGTATTCTTACTTTTTGTAGTTGATGAATTTCATTTGGTGGATGTTTTTTGGTATATGCAGTTTGTTGAAGCTGTGATGAAAAATGTATAAATTAGTTTTGTTTTATATTTTTATGCTTGTAATAAAATTAGACAATTTAATTTTATTTCTAGGTAGTTCGTTTTTTAATAGTTCATGAATATTTATCATGTAGAATTAGTTAAGGTACTCAATCACATTTGTTTTTTATTGTTTTTGCTGTTGTTGATAGGAAGTTTAGTTTTAAATTAAAAAAGAAGAGAACATTTAATTAATTTAGGGAGTTAAGTTAAGGATGTTGAGGCATTTATATTTGTTAAAAAATGTTTTTTCTTACCTGTGTTGTTGTATAATCTGTTATTGTATTTTTGTAGATATTCTTTCTCTCTCTCTCCAGCAAAGTAAAGTTCTTCCGTGTTTGGCCAATAAATGATAACTTTCTTTAAGTTAGGTCATCGTTTTTATAGTGGTTAGTTAAGTACTTCGAAATTATAATTGGTTTGTGGTCTTGTAGTTTAAATTCATTGGTTGAAATAAGTTGTTTGAATTAGGCAGGAGTGGGGTAATTTCTTGTATAGTTTCACGCTGGCAACACAGGTTTATTCCCAATCGGGACACCATGGATCATGTCCGGAGGGCTATTGCCTTGATGGACTGGGCGCAGGGTACTAACACAGCCATAGGGATCACCCTGTTGGATGCCGAGAAGGCATTCGACAGGGTGTCTTTGCCCTATCTTTGGGATATGCTGTCTTTGAAAGGGTTTGGCCCATGTATGATTGGGGCATTGAAAACTTTGTATGAATCACCAGTTTCTTGTATCAAGTTTGGGACAAATAAATCTGGCTTGTTTCCCATTTATCGTGGCACAAGACAAGGGTGCTTCTTTTTGCTATTTATATAGATATCTTTCTAAATGAACTAAACCAAGCAGAGGATATTACCCCAGTGGAGGTCGCGGGCACTTGTTATAGAGCACTTGCCTACGCGGACGATGTGGTGGTGATAACCACAGACATCGCAAAAGCAATGCCAAAGATTGAAGAACTTGCTTCTCAGTTTGAAGCCTTTTCGGGGTATAAATTGAACATGTCTAAGACCCAAACAATATTTGTAGGCCAGAACCCCCCTGCACATCTTAACATAGTCTCTTTGGCGACATACTTGGGAATCAAGATCACAACCCCGGTGTCAGTTATTCCTGAACTTAATTTTAAACCACTTCTTAAAAAGGCTAAATCCACATTGGAGCGTATCGATCATTTACATCTGTCTTTATACGGGAGGAATAATGTGCTAAAAATGCTAATATTGCCAAAACTGCTATATTTATTCAAAACTGTACCTCTCGATTTTCCTCTTAGCTTTTTCAAACACCTGGAGAGGATGGCTGGGAGATTCTTATGGGGCTATAAACGTCACCGTAGAGCTTACAAAAAATGTATTCTTCCAAAGGCAAGGGGGGGGGGGGTGGGTTATTCCACATTTTATGTTTTATTATTTTGCGTCGGTACTACAGTTTATTGCCCCTTTAATAATAGGCGTTAAGGCCCCAATGTTAGAATCCCATGCTCCATCAATATATGAGTTTGCTCTAGGGGTGGAGGCCCGTGGCTGCCTGTTAAAAAACGTAGAACCCAGCTATTATAAAAAAAACTAAATTTAAGATCTTGAAAGCAGCATACCGGGTCTGGCAGCTTATCAGGCACCACATGAGGGATTCCAATTTTTTTTAGATATACCCCTTTGATGTCACAACATATTTTTCCTCCTATCTTTAGAGATTATATAATGATAAGATGGCGCAACTGTGGTATTACTTACCTTGGTGATTTATGGCAGAACAATCACATGTTATCTTTTCTAGACCTTCAGCTCAAGTTTAATCTTACAAATGCTGATTATTTTAAATATCTCCAGTTGGGGGGGAGGAGCTTCGCGGGCGACCAAGATGGCCGCGTAAGCTCGGAGCTCCGTGGACCGTCCGACCCACCGCAACTATCCTGCTTGAAATCCTGGTCCACGTTGGTGGAACTGTAATGCTGGTGGCCTGCTGAGGTGGGGACTGCAATCGGCTTCCGAATCGGTGTATCCTGAGCAAAGTTACGTCGAGCTGAACTCCGCTCCGTGACAGTGCCATTGTCCCTCCGGACTTCGTCACTTCGCACGATCGGACTGCGTAGTGCCCGCCTGCCGCCTTCGTTGGTGGAGTAACTGTGCTCATGCTTGAGCCTTCGGCACCCTGGTCTTGATTTCTTGATCCTTCTGCCTCTCGGCTGTGGACCTAGTTCTGTTGCCACCTCGCCTTTGTTCTCACATACCCATCATGGCGGGCAGAGGTGATCCGGACAGGGCATCGAATAAAGGTGGTCGGGGCAAATCGCAAACACAGAACAATCGCATGGAGCGGTATGTGAATCTCAAGTCGCCACCTACATCTGGGGCCGTCTCTAAGGGGACCCCATCGACTAGCCCGCCGGATGGATCGGACCCCACCCTCATGGACATCATGGGTGCCATTACTAGCCTTCGTGCCGACATGCAGCAGCAGCACGAGACCCTGACTCATAAGGTGGACTCCATGGCTGTTGATATCACCCTCATCAGGGCCGACTTGGGAAAGACCAATGAGCGTGTGAAGGCCCTCGACATCAAGACCACCAGCCTAACCTCGGACGTTTCTGAGTTACAGACTGAGGTCCCCAATCTGCGGACGACCGCTGATCTATTCTCGAGGCGGCTGGAGGACTTTGAGGGGCGAGCCAGGCGGCAGAACGTCCGCATAGTTGGGGTGCCGGAGGGGTCCGAGAATGATGCAGCTGATCTATTTGTGGAGGACTTGGTCAAGATTCATTTGGCGCCCTCTGGACTGAGTAATTTTTTCTCCGTGGAGCGCGCCCACCGTGTACCAGGGGGCCCGCCGAAAACGGGAGCGTCGCCGCGACCGATTGTGGCGCGCCTCCTCAACTTCAGAGACCGGGACGCGATCCTTCAAGCATCCAGATCGCATGGGCCACTCCACTACCAAAATGCGGAGGTGCACTTCTACCCGGATTTCACCAGGCTGGTGCAGCGTCAACGACTGAGCTACGCGGGGGTGAAGAAACGCCTCAGAGACTTGAGTCTCAAGTACTCCATGATGTTTCCTGCGAAACTCCGTGTTGAACACAAGGGACGTGCCCTCTTTTTTGACTATCCTGAAAATGTCAGTGAATGGCTGGACACTGTTTCGCCGGCGCGTGACGAGCAGGAGGATGAAGTTGGAGGCGCCTCGGGCGGAGCGGAGCGGCAAGAATGAACTAGGAGCTGATGCTACCCCCGCCTTGAATGACCGCCGGACTGGTGTTTTGTTCTTTAATGTTCTCTCCTTCATTTACATGGTGGGTGGCGGGACGATTTTGCGGGGATTCCTTACTCCTCTGGGTCTTTCGTAGAGTAGTTAATGGGGCGACAGGCACACTGCTGGTTGGGGGGCTTTTTAGTCTAACGCAGGGGTGTGCCGGGTGGGGGGTTTGTTGGGTACAGTTATGTTGTGTGTTGTTTTTTTCTTTCTTTTTCTTGTGTGGCAATGGGACATTGGTGCTCCTGAACTGTTTTTGATGCGGGTGTCTTTGGGCTCTGGGTGGGGCGGGCAGTGGGGGGATGGGGGGTAGGATGTTAAGAATTCTCAGTTGGAATGTTAACGGGTTGGGTGACCGAATCAAGAGAGGGGTGGTGATACAACTGATTAAACGGCATATGCCTTTTATTGTTCTTCTTCAGGAGACACACTTGGTGGGTAACGCTTGTAAAGCTCTGAATCGTAAGGGTTATAAAATGGTGGCTCACTCGGGGTTCTCTTCCGGCTCCCGGGGGGCGGGCATCCTCGTGCGGGCGTCCCTTCCCCTGGAGATAGAGACTACTTTGATTGATGACAGGGGGCGGTACGCCGCCATAGCTGGTAGATGGGAAGGGCGTTCCCTCACGTTGTTTTCTGTGTATATCCCCCCGGGGCTCCAATCCAGTACATTTCAGGACCTTGGTGGTGCCATCTTGTCTATGCCGGCGGGTCGTTTGATAGTGGGGGGTGACCTTAACTCAGTTTGCTCTGGTCTGCTTGATCGCCAGCCGCCCCACGACCTACGTAGCCCGCAGTTGTGGCTGCCATCCTTTCTCGAATCCATGGGGCTGGTAGACGGGTGGCGACTTCTGCATCCCATGCTCCGTCAGTTTTCCTTCCTATCGGGCGCACACGGGAGTCTTTCGCGCATCGACTATGTCCTTACATTAGCTTCGGATGCGCTGGCCGTTTCCGAAGCCCGCTTTCTGGCGCGGGGCATTTCTGATCACTCCCCGTTATGGATCTCCTTTGACTTTGGGGTGGTCCTGTCGGAACGGCCGGCAGCGGTAAATCCGTGGTATTTCCGGAATTTCAAAACCCGCTCCCTCCTGGCCAAAGCCATTGATCTTTACTTCTCCGAGAACGTGGGCTCGGTGAGGTCGGCCGTTACACTCTGGGAAGCCTTCAAGACGGTGCTCCGTGGCGAGGCCCAGGCGCTCATTGCTGAGGCCCGCCGGACTAGGGATTCTGATATGCTGGTTGTTGAGCAGGAAGTACTGCGACTCGAGGCCCAGCGGGGGCCCGAGCCGGACCCTTCTGTCCTCCATACCCTCTCGCTGAAACAAGCGGAGTACCAAGCCCTGGCCACCAATGCCGCTCTTGTCCTGGCCAAGGAACAGCGAGGCCGCATCTATGACGTGGGCGATAAGGCCGGGAAGTTATTGGCCTGTCTAGACAGAAGGGAGATGGCCAGCCGTGTGGTACCCGAACTCCTCGGGGACGACGGTGTAGTCCTTACGGATCCTAGTGCTATCGTTGACTCATTCGCTGGCTACTTTCAGAGGGTCTATGAGTCTGCCTCGGACTTTTCGGAGGCGGATTCATCGGCCTTCCTCTCGGATATTGACCTACCCAGCCTCTCTGATGAAGAGAGAGCGGACCTGGATAGAGACATCACCGCTGAAGAGATTGGCCTTGCGATCCGCTCCCTAAGGACCGGAAAGGCCTCCGGGCCTAACGGCATACCGGTGGAACTGTACAAAATCCGTTCGGACGCGATCTCCCCGCACCTCCGTAAAATGTTCTTAGAGTCCTTTGAGAGAGGCTCTCTCCCCCTGGATCAACGACTAGCTACCATCGTGGTCATCCACAAGGAGGGTAAGCCAAGGGACGTCTGTCCATCGTACCGTCCTATCTCTCTCCTTAACGTGGAGCCCAAGGTCCTCGCCAAGCTGCTTGCCAACCGCTTGATTGGCGTCATTAGCGACCTCGTGCACCCCGACCAGTCAGGATTCATCCCCCACCGAAACACTGCCCTCAACTTGCGTCGCCTTCATGGTGTCATGGCCAGGGCCCACACTCTCGAAGAGCCGGCTGTCCTGGCGTCTCTCGACGCCACTATGGCCTTCGACTCGCTCGAATGGCCATACCTCTGGGCAGTGCTGACCAAACTCGGGTTCGGGCCTGTCTTTGTGAGCTGGGTGAAGCTCTTGTATGCGGACCCGATGGCCAATGTTACGGTCAACGGCCGCCTGTCGGCGCCATTTCCCCTACGTCGGGGTACTAGACAGGGCTGCCCCCTGTCCCCCCTTTTGTTTGCCTTGGCCCTTGAACCGCTTGCAGCTCTATTGCGTGCGCATCCTGACCTGCGAGGCATTACATGGGCCCCTGGCTTTGAAGACAGGGTCTCCCTGTATGCCGATGATATTCTGCTGTATCTGACTTCCCCCTGCAGGTCCCTCATTGTGGCCTGCGATGTGATTAGACTTTTTGGGCAGTACTCTGGCCTGGTTATCAACTGGGCCAAGTCCTCCCTATATGTCCTCAAGGGGGATACTCCGCGTCTCCCCAGGGGCTGCAGGATTCAGATTGCCACACGCGGCTTCAAGTACCTGGGCATTTACATCTCTGGTAATCCCAAGTTGAGGCATGACAACAACCTACTCCCTCCTCTCCAGCGGTTATGGCGTGATGTGGACAGCTGGCGTACACTGCCGCTCTCCCTTCTTGGCCGTGCCGCTCTATTCAAGATGGTGGCCCTGCCCAGGTTCCTATACGCGCTCCAAAACGCTCAGGACCCGGTCCCGGCGCGCTACTTTCGTGATCTTGAAAGCCTTCTCCGGACCCTCCTCTGGGAGGGTCGACCCCGCGTTGCCTTTCACAAACTCACACTCCCCTGGTACGACGGTGGCATCGCCCTCCCAGATGTGCGCCGCTACTATTGGTCTTCGCAACTAGCTGCCCTCAACCACGGCTTCTATGGCCCAGTGGAGAGCCCCGGCTATGCCATGGATAGATGGCTGATGGGCGACGGTAACTACTACCGGGCCCTATACTCGAAGTCTTTTGACCGACGGTTGACGGGCCCCACCCGTACGGCGGTCCGCACTTGGCGGGCGGTAAATAAGGCACAAGGGTGGCAGAGCAGACTCACGAGGTTCACTCCCCTCTTTGACTCCGACATCCTGGGTAGACTATGGCACACCAAGGGATTTGATAAGTGAGACCTTATCGGCATCAGTAGGGTTGACGACATGCTCTTCAAGGGCTCGATTAAGACCTTCCCCCAGTTACAAACTGAATACCAGCTGGGCGCGACGGAGTTTTTTCGCTACGCTCAACTGCGACACGCGCTGCTCTCGGCCTCTCCGCCGGACGGCGTCATTCCCGAGAGTTCCCCACTGGAAGACAGGATACTAGATGGGCACATGCCGGACAGCGCAATCTCCCTCTCATATAAAAAATTAATCAATGTGCGCACGGACCTCCTCCTTAGTTTGAGAGACCAGTGGGTGGCGGATGGCCTTGAATTGGACGATGAGGATTGGCAGAGCGCAGTTTCCTCCCCTAAGGAGGTTGCCATTTCTTCCCGTCTTTGCCTCGTGCAATTTAAGATCTTGCACCGGGTGTACATGACAGGACCCCGATTGATGCACATGGGTTTCTCGCCTGACGGTCTCTGTCGCAGGGGCTGTGGAGCTCTTGCCACTTTCCTTCACATCCTTTGGGATTGCCCGGTGATCGCCTCCTACTGGAGAAGAGTGCACCGCGTTATGGAGGAGGTGACTGGCGTGGCTGCTCACGCTGAGGCCCGTCGATGCCTTCTGAACGTGTGGGAGCCTTCCGATCACAACGTTGCGCAGACTAGATGGGTTACCCTTGGGAACATGGTAGCTAAGAGGGACATAGCCCAGAGGTGGGGTGCGGCCGAGGCCCCCCTGCTGGTACAGTGGAAGGCCAACATGGACTGGTGCATGTTCAGGGAGAAGACAGTCTATGTGGCCAGAGGGAGACCTCGAACTTGGACTAAAATTTGGGGAGCATGGAATGAGTACAGGGGAGATGTGTGTCTACCGCCCGAATCAATCAGCCAGCATGATAATGTGTCCCCCTAGCCTGTGACGCCAACTGAGCTCTACTGTACTACATTCTCCTGTCACCTTCCCCCTCCCTCCTCCTTCCCATTCTGCAACCTATTCTTGCTGTACGTTTCCCTGCCCTTCCCTACCCATCCCTGACACCCAGCGTCACACTATTCACACTGCCACTTTCGCGCCCGAGGGCGCCTTGTTGTTGTATTCACTTAATAGAAAATTAACCTTCGACGACTATGTCTCAATTGTTTGACACTATTTCTCTCCTATTGCTCCTGCTGCCTTGCCTCCGGGATGTCAGGCTGAATAGCTGTGTGTTCTGAACTTAATAAAGGTTTTCAAAAATTAAAAAAAAAAAAAAAAATATCTCCAGTTGCACAGCTGGAACGCATTGATCTACAGAAGATCCCATTGTCTGTACAGTAAAAAAGGATTGGATATTTTTATAATCTATTAATATCATCATATCCGGATGATTTACTGATTGTCCAAGAGAGATGGGCCGAGAAGCTGGGCTCTGATAATATTATGATTGAGGACTCTATTTTTCTGGCCAGTTCCATTCTTCTGTCAGGTAGAACACGTACACAGCACTATATGGCTCTTTTCGATCTCTATTACACCCCCGCAAAAATCTCTAAATGGGGAACAACAGAGGGTATATCATGTAGTAAATGTGGGCTCGTTGCAGCAGACGCAGCTCACATGTTTTTCCTCTATCCACAATTAACCCCATTACTGTCTGCTATTCAATCTTTTCTTTCCATATTATTCGGATCCTCAGTAAAATTAACAGCTGAGCTACTTCTTATAGGGGTATCTTCTCCTACAATGGCAGGGGAAAAGAGAAACCTGTTATTTATCTCTATGGCAATTCTGCGGGGTTGTATTACTCAAGAATGGATTAGTCCAGAACCACCATCCTTTTGTACCTGGAGGGCTCGTCTGCTAGCTATGTTTAATCTAGAACATGCTATTTATAGAACGAAGGGGCGCAAAAAAAGAGTCTTAGGAGGGAAAATATGGGCGCCGGTCCAACAGTGGACCCAGGGGGAACTGGGGTAGATGTATGCTCGCTGCTATGCTTGTTGTAGTTTTATATTTGTTTCATTTTACTCCAATGTAAGAATTTTGTTCTGCCTCTCCTTCTCCTCTGTGTTTATAAACATTTATTTGCTGAAATGTTGTGTTGTTCTTTTTTGCTCTCGGATGGCCTGAAACATATTGCGAAATGTATGCAGTTTTTTATTAATTTGAATTTATTGAAAAATATATGTAATTTGACCTGCTTGCAATAAAACTGAAAAAAAAATGAATTAAGCAGGAGTTACCTTTTAATTTTGGTAATTATATGTGTTGTTTGTTAGTTGCTTATAATATATTTTTGGGTGTAGATATTTACAAATTTGAGTTAATAATTTTATTTTACTATTTAAATAATTGTTGTATAAGATATGTATATGTGAATAAATATGTGTTAGTGGGTATATATATTGATTGTTGTGAATGTAAATATTTATTTGCGTTTTTATAATTGATTTATATTGATTTTAAATACATATTAATTTTATATATGGTAGTATTATAAAATGTTAATTTTTTTAATATATTAAAATATCATTTAGTTGAAAGGAGTGTTTATTTAATGTTGAATAGTATTATCGATATTTTTTGTATTAGTTATAAATATATTTGTAAGTCAAGTTTTCGAAATGTTGGAGTATAACTTTTTAATTTACATTTTTCGATATTTTTGTTATCGATATGGTTAGTAGTCTATATATTTGTTAACAATATTTATTAGGTTTACTGATCTACCGCCCTCCAGATGCTCTAAAACAATGCATTCCCAATCTTATTAACTCAGTCGCAAACTCAGCACTGGTTTCTGCAAACTTTACAGTGCTGGGGGATTTTAACATACACTTAGATGATCTGTCTAATCACACAGTCAGCGGTCTTTTATCAAGCCTTTTGGCAATTGATCTTAAACAAAAAGGCTTCCTCCCGACGCATGATAAAGGACACCTTTTGGATCCAGTTTTTAACAATCTTGATAATCTTAGCAGTGGGATCCCCATCCCACTCCCCTGGACGGACCATTATTTAATCCCTCTAATTTGGACCACTACCATTGTCTGTCAGTCCAAAAACAAACCACACCTTGGGGTAGGAAGTGGTCTAGACTTCCCCCCACGAAATGGAAGGCAGCTCTTGAGGCTTCAAAACCTTCGAGAGCAGCCACCAATAATGTGGCGTACAATAGTTTTAATTGCTGGATCCAGGACTCACTCGACGTAATACTCCCTAAAACTCTCATCCTAAATAAAAATAGGAAACATACCGCTCCTAAACCGAGGGAGATAAAAAAATCATGCCGCAGATTAGAGAGGAGCTGGAGACAAAATTCCTCACAATATAGGAAGGATGATTACAGGAAAGCAATCAGGCTGTATAAAGCAGAGATTAAAACAGCACAAGTACACTTCTACGAGACAATAATTAGTACTGCAGCCAACTCACCAAAAGAAATTTTCCGGATAGCTAAGTCTCTTATTTCTCCTCCCCAAATATCTATACCGATAGAAGGAGCATTAACTTACTGCAATAATTGAGCGGTCTTCTTTCACCAAAAAATCCAAACCATTTATTCAACCTTCTCCATACTACCTGACCCAGTGGACGCTGAGACAGGCGGCTCTGTCTCTCTACCTAATTGTGTGTTGGATCAGTTCGGTCTTCTAAATGCTGATTCACTGGATCTGGTAATCTCCAAAGTGACCTCAGGCTCCCCACTGGATCCCGCTCCACCACAACATCTTATCATGGCTATCAAATCTATTTGCCCAGTTATCCTTGATATTTTTAAGTGCTCAATCACCTCTAGTATGGTCCCCCTTTCTTGGAAATGTGCTATGGTTAGGGCTCTTTTGGAGAAGCCAAGCTTGGATCAATCTAACCTATCCAACTATCGCCCAATCTCTCTCCTATCCTGACTATTGGAAAAACATATTAAAACATCCTGGTTAGGTATTTAGAATCCAACAATTTGTTGGATGTCTCACAAACAGGCTTCCACCCTTTACATGGGACGGAGACGGCACTGTTGATGGTGACAGAAGATGCAAGGAAGTTGGTAGATGAGGGAGGAATGGCTGCCATTATCCTTCTGGACCTCAGTGCCGCGTTCGACACAGTCAATCATACCATTCTGACCCACCGACTTAAAAGTGTAGGAGCGTCTGGCGCGGCACTGGCTTGGCTCTCATCCTTCCTCAGCGACTGCTGTTTTCAGGTTTTCGAGGGGGATGTGGTGTCCTCAAGACTGCCCCTGAGCTGTTGGGTTCCACAAGGCTCGGCCCTGAGCCCACACTTTTTAATATCTACATGAGGCCTTTGGCGGGGGTCGTCCATCCGTTTGGCATTTAGATTGTCAGCAATGCAGACGACACCCAGTTAGTGGTGTCTTTACACCACACTGAGGGGCAATACATCAACTACTGTCCCTGTCTCCCTGTGACCGGCATGTCTGGGCCCTGCACCCTCCCCAAAACCACAGATAAAAAACCTTGGTATGTGGCTGGACAGCTCGCTTAATTTCACACATCAGGCAATCTCACTTTCAGCGACCTGTTACGGATTGATGAGAATGCTACCCAAAATCATCCCTCTCCTTCCTTTCCAGGCGAGAAGGATAATGGTTCAAGCGCTTATACTGTCTCGCCTGGATTATGGGAATGTTTTGTATCTCGGAGCTCCTCAGGCCACTATAAACAAATTGCAAGTAACCCAGAACTGTGCAGCACGGTTGCTCCTTCAGATCCCACGATGGCAATCTGCAAGACCAGCACTTAGGCAGCTCCACTGGCTTCCGATCTCAGCCAGGATACAGATTAAGGCTATGTGTTTTGCACACAAGGCCATGTGAAAACTGGTCCACCGATCATGCATTCTTTAATAACTCCATATCTTCCCCATAGAACCTCATGCTCTAGCTCTTTACACTTGGCTGCCACCAAGAAAATAAGGAAAGTAAGATGGGGCGGACGCTCCTTCTCATTCACTGCCACAAAGATCTGGAATTCCCTTCCTCAGGCCCTGCGGGGAAAAAACAATATGTTGGTCCTTGTTAAACTTATAAAAACCCATCTGTTTGGAATGCTACTATAGCACTGCGGACTGACCTACTCTGTTCTTCTTTTCATTCAGCGCTACAAGGCCTCGAGTAGCTAGGCGCTATATAAATAAATTTTCATTCATTCATTTATTACGGCGATAATTAATTATCGATATTTGTGTTTAAAAATTGTTTATGTATAGGATGGCGATATTTTTTATTACAATATTTTTGCCTCAATATTTTTGTATGCCGGTGTTTTTGTGATCGATAATTTAACAGTGATCCAATCTCACAGCTATATCTGCAGTGATAGTGATCTCACACCAATATCTGCAGTAATGTGGAGAAGTGTGGCTCACTGGTTAGAGCAGGCAGACCCTGAAGCAGAGGTCAGACCCAGGACCAGGGTTCAATTCCCGACGCGGCAGGGTCTTGAGCTCAAATGTCCATGGACTCGATAATTCTCGCTTCGGTGCCTGACCTAATCATGGGTTCACACTCTGCAACTCTGGGCATTAAGCTTGCTTAATCTCCACAACGGCCCCCCCGCGGCGGGATGCCTGGATTTCACCTTGGAGATGCCCTGTAGGGGCTATCTCACAGGGAAAAGCCAGGACGGGTTCCCAAGGCAAGCGCGGAGATACCCCTTCGGGGGTCGATTCAGGCGCTATATAAGAAACATAATAATAATAATAATAATAATGGTAATCTCACACCTATATCTCCAGTGATAGTGATCTCACACCTATTTCTGAAGTAATTGTGATCTCACACCTATATCTGCAATGATAGTGATCTCACACCTATATCTGAAGTAATGGTGATCTCACACCTATATCTGCAGTGATGGTGATCTCACACCTATATCTGCAGTGATAGTGATCTCACACCTATTTCTGCATTGATAGTGATCTCACACCTATATCTGCAGTGATGGTGATCTTACACCAATATCTGCAGTGCTGCTGAAAGGATTGCCATTTTGCTGGACGGCTGCTCAGAAGGACTGCTGCCCCACTGTGCAGACCTGCTGCCCTCTTGCCTGAGTGAAAAAGAGTAGTCCTGCATCTCTAAACCCAGGACCCCAGAGTGACTCCAGGGGGCTGGTTGCCTGGTCTCCTGACCAGGTGGAGGAGTGGGAAAAGTCGCTAAACCCGGAGGAATACCAGCCATATGAAGACCCAACATGGACTGGTGTGGGGAACTAGGTGAAGGCAGTGGACTCCACCACGAAGGCCAATTTCCACCAGTGTGTGACGGGCATTGCCGACTGGATAAAAACAACTGTCCAAAACTCAACACAGACAAATCGGAAGTGTTGATCTTCAGTATCAGTACCTCCCCTTGGAACCACTCCTGGCGGCCTCCAGAACTGGGACCAGCACCACCCCAAACAGACCATGCATGCAGCCTTGGCATCATCATGGACAGCAAGCTCAACATGAAAAATCAGATCAGTGCAGTTTCTTCCGCCTGCTTCCTCACCCTTTGCATGCCCCATAAGATCTTTAAATGGCTCCACGTCAACACCAGGTGAGCCATCACTCAAGCCCTACTCACCAGCAGGCTGGACTATAGCAACACACTCTACATACAAATCACCATGCACCTCCTAAAGAGACTGTAGACCATAGACTCATCCTTGACCTCCCACAAACTGACCCCATCATCCCTATCTTAAGAAGCTCGACTGGCTCCCCCTTCAGAAGAGATGTCAATTCAAGATGCTGATTCACACTTACAAAGCCCTTCACAATCAAGGACCATCATATCTCAACCACCGCCTGAACTTCCACCAAACCTCTAGACTCATGCGCTCCACCTCACGCACACCCCTGCATCTGCCAGAACAACAGTGGAGGAGGCTTCTTCTACCTTGCGGTGAAATCCTCAAACAATCCCCATTTCATTTGTGGACCTCATCCCCTCTTCTGGAATTCAGGAAAGTACTCAAGACCTGGCTGTTCGACTAAACCCATTAGCAGGCAGCAGCATGGGCCTCACTGCACACGTTCACCAAACACTACTGCCCGGACAGTCTGGTCCCTAGGGATGGGTACTTTGCCCGGTCGGATTTCCTCATTTGAAATCGGTCCGCAGATCCACCTTCGAGGATGGTATTGCTTGGTCATCTATTCTTAGGTAAGGAATCTGTGACTAGAAGTCTCTATTAAATGAACAATCTACAGTGTTTGGTATTGCCTTTTCTAGTAGGGACTATATATAGCAGCAGATTCCTTAGTGAACCACCCTTTCCTCCCTTCTCTATGAATGGATTTATAGGGACAAGGCTGCTTCCTTTTAGGGCCCTAGTTTTACACACAAGTAATCAGTGTTCTTCATGGCTCTGTGTTTGTGGCATAAAAAGTCATGAAAAGAAACTGATGTCCGGGCACCTAGGTGGCACCTCTATAGGTACAGGGGATGTTATTCCTAGCACGGCCAATGACGGAAACTGAGCCAAATGATGCCACCTACAGTGCACAGGGGTACTGCTCATGAAAAATCTTCCAGGTCCAGTCTGACGCCTGGGGAAATTCTAAGGTAAGAAATCTGCAGCTAGGCATAGTCTCTACAAGATAAGGTGTTACCGAAGGTAAGTAACTTGTTCATCACCTTCACAATTATTACATCATCAAATGAAATATAAAGAGACCTAAAATGACAACAAAGCCGGTGAACAATCTTCATTTTAAGTTCAAATTAATCCTTTCTATCATTTTGTAAGTGGGAGCCCAAGGGGACGTTTATAAACATAACATTAATTGAAAACCAAACGCTTTAATCCCACTCCTTAAGTTAGACAGTACCGATTCCTCATGTTGGGTGGGAATACAGTTAGTAATACAAGCCTCATTCACTGCAAAAATAAAGTAATTTACAAACTGATTAATAGGTTTAGGAAAATAAGTCTTTCTAGAAACCTCTCATGTGGTGAACAAAGTTAGGAATGGAGTTTGACTTAGCAAAGGGGCTGCCATCTGCCACAGCAGGTGAAGTGCCCATTCCTAGATACAGAGGGCCCCCTCTGTGAACCTCCACCTTGGGCCCACATGCTATGCAAATGAGTCAACCAGACACAAAGTTGGGGTCCCTGAGGGCCCTTCAGATTAGACCCTGCCGTTCTGCAGTCATGGCGCTACTAAATGGCCATAACATCCGGCTCTCCTGCAGGGCAACAACGTTTCTACTACAAGTCAAAGGGCGGCGACCTTTGCACTTGGCGACCTCCAGTGCCACATAGTTTTCTCCTTTTTCTTTTATTTCTCCTTTTTGCATTTTAGCGACTTCCCCTTGTGTTTCTGGAGTAACAGAACTTGTGCACTACATTGCATTTATTTCAATTTTTAGGGAACAATGACTTTCATTTATTTATTACTTCTCTAACCGATAATGCATATTATATATTTGATTGAACTTATTGAGCCACTCACAGTCTATGCAAACAAGAAAACAAGAACATTTTAATTTCTGTATTGTACTTTGTGGCAGCTGACCAGTGACGCCTGTGATGGATGGGTGTGGGGTGAGTACGGCAGGCCAGCCCTCAGGGAGTGCCAGGGAAACTAGTAGAAGGACAAACACTAGAATGTGCCCAGCAGAACACTATATCTCTCCAAAACTTTATTGAAAAAAACATATTTGTCCAACCTGTGGAAAAGAAGGACCAACAAGTAAAATACCATTGAGTCTCTTCAGGCAGTCCGTAGGACATGGTGAGTGGACAGGTGCAGCTAGGAGCACCTGGCATCATGGCAAGCATTTGTGGTTTAACCAACAGACTCTGGGCACGAATGCGATATGGATGGAGTCTGGATCTCTCGATCACGTCTGTGGGTTTACAGTCGACCTTGGTTTTTTTTTTTTGTTTTTTGTTTTTTTTGGAAGACCTTTATTGTATATAACATTGTTGTCATACATTGTACATTCCGTGTCATGCATGGGCCGGTCAGGCCATGTATAGATAGCAGGGTCCATAATCGAATGACACAGCCATTTAGCCGGTAACCCGGGGGTCCGCCGGCGATATTCAGAAATATACATAGGCAACAGTTTGGCATTCATCTGTATAAATGATAGGTCTACATTTTATATTTTATTATGAACATAAACATTGCAGAGTAGGTCAAGCATTAGCGCTGTTGTATTCAGTGCTCAGGTCCCCCCTGAGGATCCGCGTGCCCGTTGTGGATAAACAATGGTGGGGGAGCTGTCCATAGGTGGTAGCTCAGGTGAGTGTGAGTAATGCTGACGCAGGTGTAATAAGATGCGCGATGGTATAGCTCACTGAGGAGTAGAACAAGTGGTGAAGCTAGGCGTGGCATGCCCCGAGCCATGGTGTGTACGGAGACCAGGACGTCCGATGGCGCGGTGTGCAAGTAATTCTCCCATGATATGAGTAGGAGAGCGCAATGTGGAAGATCGAGGGGCGATGAAAATGTATTGTATGTCCTGGTCATATCTTATCGTAAGCGAGGTACTAGTGTGAGTCTGCATCTAGCTGCTGTCCTTGGGCGCTGTCGCGGCTTGGTAGGCAGCAGGTGGTGTGAGTTCCTTTAGAGGGCTGCTTCTTGTCAGTCTCATGATGCAATGGTTGCTTCCTTCTGCGATAGGGGAGGGGGTCTGGTTGGGAACTTGACCAGTAAGGTAACTAATCCCTATGTCTTAATAACTGTGGGAAGGAGAGATTTCCGTGAGTAGGGAAACAGGTGAGATCAGAGGAGGGAGGGGAGAGGGGGGGGGGGGGGAAGCGGAGATCGTTATGAGTTCTGTTTGGGGGCGGCTGGAGCAGGGTGGGATGCAGCTGGTTGTCTCGTAATGTAGGACATTGGGCACGGGGGGGCACTCAGTGATGACTTTTGTGGTCGTCCATGTGCGTCTTCGTGGTGGCAACAGGGCTTGTCGCCTCACGTTATCCCTCGCTCCAGGCAGGCGCGCTGGTATGTCTTGAGAAGGTCATCCCAGAGCTGGGCGATGGGGAATTTCCGAAGCCCTGCAGTTTCCTCCCGGAGAAGGACTGTGCTTTCCGCGCGTGCCCAGTTGGTGAAGGAGGTGCACCCGTGTCGGATGTGCGGGGGTGTCGCGGCTTTCCAATGTTTAGTAAGCAGGCGTTTCGCCGTTATGAGACCCATGTCCCAGAAGCGCTCTTGCACTTTGTTGAGTTTTGTGCATCTATATAAACCCAGGATGTACGCCTCCCAAGTGTGGGGTAGTTGTTCGTCAGCGTCTTGGTTGAGTAGCGCTGCGACGCCGTCCCAGTACGGACGAATATTTGAACAGTGCCACAGCATGTGTAGGAGATCAGCTCCGGGCAGGGAGCAGCGTTGGCAAGTAGCAGTCGTGGTCGCGAAGTATCTGTTAATTTTGTCGGGAGTGAGGTAAGCGCGGTGCACTATGTAAAATTTAAATATTTTAAAATGGGGGTTGCGTGGGATGTATGTCGGTCCAGCCAGGATCATCTCCCATTCTTTGTCGGTCCTGTCCTGTCCTCTGTCTGTCGCCCACTTCGCCCGCAGCGGTGTCGTCAGTGGTTGTGAGTGTGTCTGCAGGGCTTGCGCTAGCCAGTGGATGATGTGTGAGCCGTTACCCATGACGTGCAAGTATTGCACAAAGGTGTGCATCGGCAGCTCCACTGTCATGTCGCCCCAGGAAGCGGTGAGAGTACGCAAAAGGGATGCATGTAACAGGAACTGGCCAGCTGGGAGGCCTGTGTCAGCCGCCAAGGTCGCAAAGGGGAGCAACTCTCCATCGGCATACAGGTCGCTAAGTGTGTCGACGCCAGCCTGCGTCCAAGCTGCTAGGCGTGTCTCCGTCAGCGCGCCTGTTGGGCTCGGAGTGCCCAGTAGGGGCAGTATCGGGGCATATGGTGTCGTTGTTCGTGTGAGTTTCAGACATCTCAGAAAGCACTTACGTGCTACTGCAAGGTGCAGCTGGGAGGGGCAGGGAGTCTTGGTGAGTGGGTGGAACAGTGTGCAAAGTTGGGGTTGCGTCCAGGCAGCGGTGTCCGAGGTAGTATCATCCAGATGTTTGCCGCTTAGCCATCCCGTCACCCATTGTAGTTGCGCCGAGAGATAGTACAGTTCCATGTTGGGAACCGCTAGGCCTCCCGAGTCAGTGGGCATATACAATTTGGTCAGCGCCACCCGGGGATGGCCCAAGTTCCAAATGAGGCTCCTCTGCAGGACCTCCAGGTCTCGGAATACTCTGCAGGGCAAGTACGTGGAAATATTAGCAAAGTAGTATAGCAGTCTGGGCAGTACAATCATTTTGGTCAGCGCTATTCGGCTGGGAACATTGAGGGGCAGGGTGTTCCAGAAGGTGATTTGTGCCCTGATTGAGGCGATCGTCCGCAGAAGGTTCCCTTCCAGGACGTCTGTCAGATCCCGGTAGATTCGTATACCCAGGTACCGAAAGGTGGTAGGGTACCATTGCAGTCTCCCCCCGCCCAGGCAGATGTCACTCTCGGGTGTGTCAGAACTGAAGGGGTAGGCCCCAGACTTGGCCCAGTTGACTCGTCGACCCGACATCTCCTCAAACGTCCGGAAGACGTCAGTAAGGGAGGCCGGGATGTCAGTGATGTCTCTGACATACAGCAGCAGATCATCTGCATAGAGTGACACTGCATGTAGGCCATCCGCCAGCGGTATCCCCCACTCAGGTCCCTGCGTCCTGAGAATCGTGGCCAGGGGTTCCATTGCCAGCGAGAACAGAATAGGCGATAAGGGGCAGCCTTGTCTGGTGCCCCTCCGAACCCGGATCACGTCCGAGAGCAGCGCGCCTGTGCGGACCCGAACCGTCGGTCTATCATATAGGAGGCCCACCATAGCCACGTAGTCATCTTCCAGCTGACACTTCTCCGTAACTGCTCTAAGGAACGGCCACTCGACCGAGTCAAAGGCCTTTTCCAGGTCCAATATCAGGCACCCTGCCCAGGGCCATTGCTGAACAGCGTATTTTTGTACCCGGAAGAGGCGACGGATTTTGTGGGGGGTGTGCCGCGTCGGAACAAAACCATTTTGGTCTGGGTGAACCAGGTGGGGTATGTGCGGAGCCAGTCTACGGGCTAGTGTGGAGGCCAGAATTTTGTAGTCCGTATTCAGGAGCGCTAGGGGGCGGTAAGAGACCATCTGTGTGCTGTCTTTGTTCGGTTTAAGGATGGAGATTAGAGTGGCCTCATTTAACGTTGGGGGTAAGGCCGCGTCCTCCACGGCAGCGGCGTACATTTTCAACAGTTCCGGGACAAGGATGTCAGAGTTAACCTTATAGAATTCACCTGGAAGCCCGTCTGGACCCAGGGATTTACCGTTGGACAGGTGAAATATTGCTTCACGAATTTCATTGTCAAGTGTGGCCCCCAAGTCGGTCTGTTGGGCAGGTGTGAGCTGTGGCATGGGAAAGGGGGAGAGGTAGCCAGTGATGTCAGGGCAAGGGGTTGCTAGCCGGGAGCGGTATAGTGCTGTGTAATCGGTGGTGAGCGCATCGTGAATGTGGCGCTGAGTATACAGGAGGCCTTGCCCCACTGCGTGTATAGCTGTTACAGGGGTCACGCGGTTTTCCTGCGATATTAGCCAAGCTAGGAGCTTGCCTGGTCTGTCGCCCAGGTGATGTGTTCTTGCTGAGTGTGCTGCATAATTAATGTTGCGCAGGCGTTCCAGCAGTCGCGCGTGTTCCGCCTGTGCTTCCCGTAGCGAGTCAGCACCCCCTTCAACAGCCTCCTCCTCCCTGTCAAGCAAGTCAGTTTCCAGACTGGTTAGATCGCTCTCCAGTTGGTGCCCTATGCATCCCTGTGTTCTCAAGCAGTGGCCCCTAATCACCACTTTGAATGCGTCCCATTCTACCTGGGGGGAGGACGCCGTGTCTGTGTTTTCCTCGAAGTATTGGGCAGTGCGTGTAAGGAGGGAATCGCGGAAGGCCGCATCAAGCAGTAGTGCTGGTTGTAGCCGCCAGGTGGGTACAGGGGGGCGCGGGCGTTCCCAGGACAAAGACAGGAAATGTGGGTTATGGTCCGAGTGTGTGCGGCCCATGTATCGTGCATCTGTCACTAGAGGCAAGAGTGCGGCAGACGCCATGAACCTGTCAAGGCGGACATGTAGGTCGTGGGCGCCAGAGTGGTAGGAGTAGACTCGCGTGCCGGGGTTGCACAATCGCCAAACATCTTGGAGGTCCCATTGCGCAGCCCAACCGAGTAATGCTTTTGTGGCGGCTCGTGTGGGCGCGTGAAGTGCGGGTGGGGAGGAGCGGTCCAGTGTCGTGTCTAGAGTGCAATTATAGTCCCCACCCAGTATCCATGGGATCGCATGCCAGGCCGCCAGTGCGGTGGAAAGGCGCGTCAGGAAGATACCCTGATCGACATTAGGGGAGTATAGAGAGACTAGAACCACCTGCTGCCCATCTAATCTGCCCTGTACAGCAACAAATCTACCCTCCCGGTCTATTATGGTATCAGTGACTGTCCAAGGGGTGCCAGGGCGAATCCACACAAGCGCGCCATGAGCGTACGAGGAGTAGTCCGTGGCATAGAGCTGGCCGCGCCATCTACGGTGTAGTGCGTGTACCTCTGCCTTGTTCAGGTGCGATTCTTGGAGTAGTGCAATGTTGATCCTATGACGTTTCAGATAGGAGTAGATTTGGTAGCGCCTGGCCGGTGTGTGCATCCCCCTGACGTTCCAGGTGCATAATCGTATATCAGCCATAACTGTCAAGTATGTGGTGTCCCCTATCCCCTCCGCACCGCAGCGTCTCGCGCGTAGCCCCCCGCCAAAGCCAGCACCCCGCCCGTGAGACAAAGAGGTTACCAGCCTTCAGTGCATTGCGAATCAGTCTCCAGCAATTTAGAAGGGGAAGGTAGGGAGGGAAAACATATGGCCTCAACTTGGCAATAAAGTCTAAAATACCAAAAGGTCGGCTGCACAACATGTCGCCGTCCAAACACTCTAATGAGCTCGTAAACTATACAGTTCTGGGGGGTTTCGTGTGGCTTATTCGTGCAGGAGCAACAGTCACAGCGTGGTTCGTGGGGAGTGCAGCGTCCCTCCCGGGCGTGTGAAAAAGGCCGACGCTGTCTGGCGGGTGCCCAGGCCTCGCCAGTCGGTACAATGTCAATGGCATGTTTCAAGTGTCATTGGTGGGGGGGTTAGGGCCCCCGGGGGAGAACCCTTTCCTCCGGCAACCAGGGCAGTGATGTCTTGGTATGAGCAGCACTGTAAATCGAACTCCAGTGCCCGGCAGTGAGCGGTCGGGCCAGGTGTAAGAAAAAAGCAAAAGAGTACTCACAGTGATTGGCGCAGCCCTGGTCCGTCGGGCCGGGGAGGCTGGGTCCATGGGTGAGCGCACAGGTTACCTGCGTGGGGGTGGGCATCCATACAGGCATTTAGGTGCGCTAGTGCTGCATTCTGGAGGCGCATCACTTGTCTGGCCCCTGGTTTAGCCAAAGAGGTCTGCTGTCTGTGGCGTGATTTCCGGAAGTCCCTCGGAGCCCTGTGTGTCCGGCATTCCGTACACTGCCTCATCGTCTGTCAGGGATGCAGTCGGGCTGGCGTTCGGGTGTGGCGATTGGGAAGGTGAGTTGCTAATTTCCACCACCGTGCGTAGAGCGTCTCGTTGGTCCTGTAGGATTTGGTCCATGGGTGGAGAGTGTGTGGGTGCTTCACGGTTCCGTGGTGATGAGGGAGTCCTGCCACGGCGCTGTCTTCTCGATCCTCGAGTCCGTTCCGCGGTGGCAGTTCCTTGCGCTTTCCTAGGTGCGTCCGGTTGTCCCGCATCAAGCCAAGCCTCTGCTTCCTCCGGGCTTGTGAAGAAGTGTGTTTTAACTTGTGCGACAACTCTGAGTTTGGCCGGGAAGAGCAACGAATATTTGAGATCCGCTTGGCATAGGCGTCTCTTCACCGCTAGGAATGAGTGTCTTTGTCTTTCCACTTGTACAGTGTAGTCAGGGAAGAACATCACTGTGGTATTGTCTATTTTAACTTCCCCCAGCCTCCGGGACTCGCATAGTATTGCATCACGGTCCCTGTAATTGAGGACCCGGAGAAGGAATGGTCTGGGGTTCGAGCCAGGTGGCAGTGGTCTCGTGGGCACGCGGTGGGCCCGTTCGAGCACGAAGTAGGGCGATAGTGCGTCCTCCGGCAACAGATCGCGCAGCCAGTCCTCCACGCGGCGAGCAGGATCTGTCCCTTCCCATTTCTCCGGAATGCCCACCAGGCGGATGTTGTTCCGTCGCGCCCGTCCTTCCGCATCCTCGGCGCGGTCCTCCAGGAACTCCACTCTGTTTAGGAGATCCCGTATGTGTTTGTCCGCCTGGGTAATCTTCGATTCGATGGTCGTTACCGTGCTCTCCAGCGTCGAGGTCCGGTCTTGGAGTTTTTTGTGGTCGGCTCGAAGGTGCGTCAGGTCGATGGCCACACTATCGATCCTGGTCTCCAGGGAAGTGCGTGTCTGTTGGAGGAATTCTTCCATCCTTTCCATGGCCGCCAGCACGCTGCCCAGTTTTGACGCCACCTGTTCCGCGTCCATCTTGGATGTTGCTTTCGACTGCTTCCCCTTCGTTGACGCAATCCCTAATCCAGAGCGCGATCTCACTCCCGCAGACATGGGCCAGGCAGGGCGTGCAAGTGGGCCCCGTTGTCAGGAGGAGGATAAGCAGCAACACGGATTATGTATCCGGTGAGAAAGGATAATCTCCGTAGGCTTCAGGCTGTCCCCGCAGGTAGCCACTCAGTGGCCTCAGTCTCGGGCTTCCGAGTGATGTGTAGTGGGCCCCTTCTGCTGCAGTGGCAGTCACTTCAGGCCTCAGAGGGCAAGTGTCTTGCAGGCGGGCGTGGGGCCTGTCCGCAGCTCAGTCCGTGCTTCTCAGGCAGTAGGACCTGGGGTGGGCGGGAGCGTAGGGTCAATCTCTCATCAGGCAGTAGGAGCAGGTCGGTGATTTATTCGAGGTAGGCAAGTGGGCTCTTCAAGTCATACCTCACAGCGTGCGAAGTTGTGTGAGTTGCGGCGTGGTCCGGTCATCTCTGTGGGGGGAGAGAACGCGTGGGTGTCCCCAGCAATCATCGCGCCTTCTCAGCGCTGTTTGTTCGCGCCCAGGCACCGTCCATGGCAGTCTATGGTGTCCCAGCGTGTGTAGCATGTAGGAGGGGGGGGGACCCCCAGGTACTGGAGGAGGGGCGCTCGTACGACCTGGGCAGTCTAGGGTGGCGTCGATTCCTTGTCGCAGTGCCCCCGGTATGGAGTCCCCGCTTACCTCCGCCGTCCGGATGGGTCGCAGGGCCCCCGCCGGACAAGGCCGCCACTCTCAGCCGCCCCCTGCCGTCCCAATGGGGGTTCCAGGCGACGCTGCTATGGCTGGGGTGGGGTGCAGGGTCGGGGATAAGCCTCGGCAGAGGCCGCTCAGTTCTTCTCGTAGGATCGCGGCGGTTCCGGCGCAGGCCGCGTACCAAGGCCTAGTCGGCCGTCAGGATCCTTGGACTCGCCCAGCAGCACCTACCGGCTAGGACGCGAGCAGGGCGGCGTCAAGTTGGCCAGCCTCGTCGGAGCGGAGCCCCCGCACCGATCCTTCCCAAAGTCAGGCCACCAGCGGGGAACAAGTGCGGGCGGGTCCGCCAGCAGTTTCAGGCCGGTAGGAGAAGTGTGGACGGAGAAAGGACCCGGGGTAGGGGAGCTTATGCAGGAGCTCTACCCGGGTGCGACCATCTTCGTTGCATGTTAAGCCACGCCCCCCCTACAGTCGACCTTGGTGATGCTGTTCGGTCCCGTCTGGTCTCACTGTGTTGGAGTCTATTTAAATACTTCAATGTGGGGGTGCATTAGAAGCGTTAGTGGAGTCTGCTGCAGGGGTTTCTTTAGAGGTGCCCTGGCAAACCGGCAAAGGCTGTGATGACAATGACAATGTTCGGACATCTGCCTCTGAGGCCCTGTGCTTCCCGGCACATGTCTGTGGAGCAGCTTGGATTAATCTCTCATGCAGGGATTCCATTGCATTGAAACTACCTTGAGGTCCTTTTCGCTGGGTTGCCAAGGGACCACATGGGCTATACGGAGCCTCACATAGGCCGTGCGAAGGGGTAGCTGCAGAACCACAGGACCACGGCCAAGTCGCTTGCGCAAGGGTAGGTGATACAATGGTCGGGTGTGCTCCCTTCAGCAGGACGCAGGTGAATGTGGGGTCTAACAGATAGTCTCTGGAAGATTAGTTCACCATGGCTCCAGGAGTGCCTCGTCAGTCTCCTGATGTTTTGCAGGTGTTCAGCTCCACTCTGTTGGTGCGATGCTCCTTAGGTGGTTCTGGTGATGCACATGGTAATGACGACGATTTTACCATCTTACAACTTGTGCTACAGGTGGCGATGTCTTGCTTTGAGTGAATATAACTGGAGGGACTTCGTAGCCAATTGTGGTTCTTCTTCTTCTTTGGTATGTGCAGGTGCTAGCTGGAATTCCATCTATCTAAAAGCAGCGGTGATAGGTGTCTGATCGGTCGCACTGTGAAGCGTGGGGCAGGGATGTGGTTCGTGCTTGCTGGCGACTTATAGTTGGTCCTCCCGTTGAGCTGTCTTCAGTGACATTGCTGCACCTTGTTGGCTGGCATGTGTTGATGGATGCACTGTCCGGTAGTGGTATCGGTCCTCGGTCTTGTGGCTCCACTTTCTTTCTCCTGCGCACCTGTTGATGTCGGGATCTTCCGTGTGTCACATGCCTTTCTCTCCTTTTCTTTTTCTTCTTTGTGATGCGACATTGTGCCATTCTCTTCTCCTCTTCAACTCTTTTGCGTTGTGGCATTGTGCCACTCACTTCTCCTCTTCAACTCTTTTGTGATGTGGCATTGTGCCAATCTCTTCTCTTCAGACAAGGCCTCTCGCAGTGATATTCACTTCAAATGGACCTCCCTTGACTCTTCTCATCCTCATGGACCACTCACGGGTCCTATCCTGTCCTGTCGGTAGGACGTGACTTTGCTCTCCTCGAGTACCTCTCACAGGTCCTGTTCAATCCTCATGGGTCTTCTTGGTGCTCCGCTCCTTTGCATCATGGTACATGCAGTCCACAATTTGCGCTCCCCTCAGTGTTGACTGTAGTGTTACACCACACTCAGTGTGGACTGTAGTGTTACACCACACTCAGGGGCAGATTCACAGAACTAACTTAAGACAAAATCCTAAATGTACTACTTTTGGTATTCACAGAAGGCATTTAGTAGTGGTAAAGTTAGGATTTTGTCTCAAATTTGACTTAAGACAAACTTAATGCAAACTTAAAACAGACTTAAGACAGACGTAAGACAAACTTATGACAGACTTAAGACAAACTTATGACAAAATCTTAACTTAAGTCTGTCTTAAGTCTGTCTTAAGTTTGTCTTAAGTCTGTCTTAAGTCTGTCTTAAGTCTGTCTTAAGTTTGTCTTAAGTCTGTCTTAAGTCTGTCTTAAGTTTGTCTTAAGTCAAACTTAAGACAAAATCCTAACTTTACTACTACTAAATGCCATCTGTGAATACCAAAAGTAGTAAGTTTAGGATTTTGTCTTAAGTTAGTTCTGTGAATCGGCCCCATGGTGTTCTATTCACAAGAAGCAATCGCCTCCTGACAGCCCTATCTTTTTACTTTTCTAACTTCTGTTTTACATACTGTGCTTGCTGCGGGGTGAATTTTTACAGAAATTCAAAGATTGGTGGTGGGATTATGCCAATTTAACCCATCGTGTTCAGCTTTTAAATCAAATGACTATTTAGCAACTCTATCTGTGGTGTCCAGAAGGAATGTTTCATCAAAATTCCATGTTTCTTAATTGCTCCTATTTCACAACGGGATAAAATATGATACTGTTATTAATTGATAAGGCTGTCGGTTTATTAACCTGGGAAGGAGGAAGGTCTGAATCGACCCTGACAGGTTACGCACTAGTGACCTACTGGCAGATTAACTCACCGCCTCATTCTTATTTAAGGGGAAATCACGGACCATTTTGACCCTGTTTCTTAAAAGCTTTTCCTCCAATTCGCAGATTTTAACAAAAAATTAAAATGTGTTTCCATGCAGTGGAAGGCCCTTTGGAATGGTTGACTAGTGTGCTATATGTTGTTTATTGCTATATGGAGGTCTTAAACTGGTGCCAGAGAGGTGCAACCTATGCCCAGATGTGTTAACAAGTGTAAAAAGGACAAAATAATACAAAAATATTATCACAAAATGTTCCACGTAAAGCCGCATAATTTGCCTTTTCTTGCCACATAATTTAATGTACACTACTGCATAATGTTCACTCCCCTGTCGCATAATTCCCGATGCCCTGCCACTAGGGGCCTTATGCATTATTTGCTAAATATTAGTCGCAATATGCAACCACTATTTTAACCAACAGTAAAGATTTTTAAGCACCAATTTATGTACTAATAGGTCGTTTTTTACATATCCGAATATTAGTGCACTGTTATTCGACCTACCTCATAAATATTGATGAGGTAGGTCACAAACATGAGATAGGTCGCAAATTGAGATGCACTACAACTCGTTGCCATCACAGGGATGGCGGCATGCTCGAGTGAGCAGATCACCATGTCTGTGATTGCTTTAAAAGAAAGCAATTTTTGTAAATTCAGCATGGTTTCGTTAAAGGAACAAGCATTGGATTTTTAAATCTGTATCTTGTATACCTGGGCATATTGTTTTTAAATCGCGCTGCCTCTGATCGCGCTGTTGATCTGACCTGATTGTTTTTAAATCGCGCTGCCTCTGATCGCGCTGTTGTATTCTCTGCCTACTTATTAGGCGCTTGCCATCAACTGTAATTTGGGGTATAGTCAGGCTTACCTGCACTATAATCGTTAATCATCCGCATTTGGCGGGACTTAGTGAGGTCCCTGCTTGTGGCGCTCCGACCGCCATCTTGGGTGGGTGTTTGAGGCTTGGGCCGTTTTCAGGCGCCATATTTGGTCGGGTCCAGAGGCTCTACTAGCCGGACCCCCGTGTGGCGTAATACTACAAATAGGAATGGGCGAGCAGGCGCGCAGCGTGTGCGCGCAGCAGGCGCGCCGTAGACGCACCGGAGGTGCGCCAGAGGTAAGACCGTTTGCGCCCGTTCGCGTCCCGGTTGCTCCCGGTGTGTCCGTAGTGGCTTCTCCTCAGTCGGCACACCCTCGGGAGGAATTGTGCACCTCAACCGGCTATACGGATTTAGGTAAGCAGCGTTTGTTGCCTCTACCTTCTCATGGTGCCCTCTCCTGTGGTCTGCTTAATGTTCGTTCTCTCGTTAAGCATCACGCTGAGATTGCCTTTTTAATTGAATCCTCAAATTTGGACATATTGTTTTTAACTGAGACCTGGACTAAAGTAGACAGTGGGGTGTAGCTTGGCTGGGCCTGCCCACCGGGTTACCTCATAAGACACACTCCCCGAGCTTCTGGTAGAGGTGGCGGAGTGGGATATATCTATAGAGACTCCCTCTCCCTCTCGCAGCTCGTGGTAAAAGAGGTGTTGGGGTTTCAGCTCATGGGTTTCTCTATAATGGCCCAGGGTGGTACTTTGGTAGCAGGTCTTTTGTGCTATAGACCGCCTTCCCTGACTACCTCGGCTTCCCAGCTATTGGTCGACCTGATCTATGACCTCTCAAACTCCCATGCTAGATTCATAGTGCTGGGCGACTTAAACTTATGGCCCACTGGCCCTCAAGACCTGGCTTACAGAGAACTTTGCCAAGCGTGTAGCAATGTACAACTTGACCAACTTGTGCTGTCACCCACTCACGCTAAGGGGCACACTTTGGATTTAGTATTTGCTGACAAGGAGCTGGTTGCAGTTAATGAGGTCTTGGATCAATGCTGGACCGATCATGCGCTGATTCTCATGTCCATCTCTTTGCCTGGAGGACCGTTAAATACAAATGGTTCAGGCAGGCTCAAGTTCAGCAGGCAATGGTCTCGCTTATTAAGGGAGTGGAGTCTACCCACATTACTGCCTAGAGCCTTTACTGTGGAGGACAGTGTGGATAAGAGCTACACCGCCCTCTGCCAGCAGATTCTGACATCACTAGAGGAACTGGCCCCCTTACGGAGGGTGAAGGACAAACCCATGAGAGCCAATGCCTGGTTTACTAGCGATCTTAGCCAGCAGAAACTTTGCTGTAAACAGGCGGAGCGTGCTTGGAGGAGAGGATATAGGAAGTCGGATAGGGCAGCATTTAAAGAGGCCCTGCAGGATTATAAAGCCCATCTAAGGAGGGCTAAAGCTAAGTTTTTGGAAGATACCTTGGCTAAGGCTTCTAATAAGTCACAGACTCTTTTTAAGCTTGTTAATAATCTAGCTAATCCAGCCTGTGCAATTCCAGCTATTCCGGCCTCTCAGGAACTGTGTGATTCCCTGGCCTCTGCGTTTGAGGAGAAAATCAGAACAATTCTGAACGGACTTTTGGCTTCCGGTCAGTCTGACCCGACACTGCCTTCTTCCTCAGAATTTCCTTATCCTTCGGGTTCTGAGCGGGACGACGACAAGGAAGAGCATCCTCAGATGTCCTGCTTTCCTATCCCCTCCTTGGAGGAATTTTGTGTACTGGCCAACGGCGTCTCTTCAGGTTCACCACTTGATCCAATGCCACATAAGATCTGGAAGTCATTCCAAGCCGAGCTGTTTCCCCCGCTCTACACCATCTGCTGTCAGTCGTTGGCTACAGCGTCAGTCCCTGACAGCTGGAAGCTGGCAATAGTAACACCTCTGCTAAAAAAGGCTTCTCTAGACGCCCTATGTCCGGCCAATTACAGGCCCATTTCGCTTTTACCATTCCCGATAAAAATCATAGAGAAGCTGGTCACAAGAGCCTTATCCAACTTCCTTGAAATCAACTCTTGTCTGGATGTAGCCCAATTTGGCTTTAGGCCGGCCCATGGTACTGAGACCGCTCTGGTCGCCGTGTTGGATGATCTACGAACGCGTGTCGACAGGGGTAAGTCAGCATTTTTAGTGCTGCTCGACATGTCGGCCGCGTTTGACACGGTGGACCATGCGGTCCTACTCGGACGCCTTCGGAGTGCGGGGGTAACTGGCCTGGCTTTAAGCTGGTTAACATCCTATCTTTGCAATAGACAGCAAGCTGTGGCGTTACCACCATTCGATCAGCCATTCGACAGGTGAATCAGGGTGTACCCCAGGGGTCAGCGATCAGTCCGATCCTTTTTAACCTATATCTTCGACCCCTAGTAAGTCTGATAAAGTCATTCAGCATATCAGTCATCAATTATGCCGATGACACTCAACTGATCTTTTAATTATAGGGTAAAGAGTCAGTTTCGAGGGACACCTTTCACCGGTGTATGTCCGCAACAGTAGAATGGCTGCGAGTCAACTCGCTTCAATTCAACGGGTCAAAAACCGAGGTCCTTCACTGCTCCTTGGATCGACTCCCCCGCCCGTTGCCGGATGACTTCTGGCCAGCCTCTATTTTGGGCACGGTGACTGCCGCTGAGTCAGCTCGCAATTTAGGAGTCTTGTTTGAGCCTAGCCTGCAGCTTGACGCCTCTGTCAACAGGACTACGGCGACTTGTATGGGCTTGCTTCGAGCCTTACGAAAAATCTTGCCGTTACTTCCCTCAGGAGCCAGAGCAGAGGTGGTGCGTAGTTCCATTCTCAGTAGGTTAGACTACTGCAACGAACTGCTTCTGGGAGCTCCTAAGACCCTGATACTAAAGCTGCAGAGGATTCAAAATATGGCAGCCAAATTGGCTCTATTTCGCCCACGCTCTGCATCGTCATCTGTAGCACTATCTGATCTCCACTGGCTACCTGTCCAGCAGCGGATTGCTTTTAAGGCCTTGTGCCTTGTTTTCAGGGCTTTGCATGGACTGGGACCAGTGCTGCTCCAAAATCTTTTTTCCTGGTACCAAGGTGCTAGGCCCTTGAGATCCTCTTCAGCGTTCCTGGTGATGGTCCCCAAGATTAACAGAGTGAGGATGGGCGGTCGTGCCTTCAGCTTCACGGCCGCCAAATTATGGAATACCTTACCTCTGGCGCTGAGGAGTAGGCAGGATCGGACTTCTTTCAAGAGGGATCGCAAGACCCAGCTCTTTCCAAGAGCAATGTAGTGTATTACATCTGATGGAATGGTATGGTCACAGCGCCAGGATACCCTTTGGGTGGCAGACGCGCTTAACAAGTACTCATACATTACATTACATAGCCAATAGGTCTCGCTTTTAGGACCTTATACGTATTTAATTATGCAGCACAATATCCTTGGTGCAACAATATCAACTGTTGCATGGCTAAACACTTATAAGGTCCCAAAAGCGAGACCTATTGGCTATGCCAATGCTTGTTACCATTACCATAGGTCTTGTTTGCTGGACTGTCAGAGGTAGTTTGATAATTCAATAAAAAAAAACAGTATCCCTGCTTTCTACCAAATGCAGACTGATAAATGTAAGTCACCCCCTCCCCCACACCCATAAATCAAAGGCTTAGGGCAGGTCCCCCATTTCCCATATCATTAGGATCACGCTTCAGTTGTGGTAATGTTTTAAACCCAGCATCAAAGCACTAAGAACATCTATGGCGAAGCGCTCAGACCTCTGCTGCTTGGATCAATCATTCGAACGAGAATTGCATGGGCCGCTTACTTTTCATGAACTGCATTTGTGCCGGTGCCCTCTGTTCTCCGAGGGTAGTCTTCCTCCTCGTGGTTCTACTTCCCTTCCCTTGAACATTACTCGGTGACCCAGATTGAGCCTCTGAACAAAATACAATCATGGAAATGAAATTGATCTGCCCTGTCCCCCTGTCTGGTAGCAAAAGACACCCATGCTTGAGGTGACAGGTCCTATACACCCCTGGACCCGGGCTCGATGCAGTAATCGTACCAGCACCCCTCAAGTACGCCTCTTTACCTATCCCCTGTATGTCTTTGACTGCTGCACAGTGTGTCCACCCTATCTTCCTCCATATGACCTCCTTGACTTCCTCACCTTTCTTGGTATCTTAATTGCCTGATAAAGGGGTGAATTACTAGGATTTAGATCACCAAGACACTAGGGCTTGGGTTAAGAGCCTCTGTTGCCTGATCTAACTTTGGCCATGATGGTTGCTTAACCCCAGAATGGGGAATAGCCAGGTGGACCTAGGAATTAATGGTTCCTTTTGACATGGTGACTCTGAGCACAAATCTACTGAGATGTACCACTTGCTTTGAACAGGGGGTTCAAGGAGACGTGTGGGACAGGAAGTGGAGAGGTCTTCCCTCCAGGAGACCACTCCACCAGACTTCTGATGGAACACACAGTTTATGTAATGGCAGCTACTCTTGAACCTTGATGAGGGTCTTCTCTCTTGCTTTTTCCTCTCATGCCTTCTCATCCTTCTCTCTGTCACTCTTTCCTTCCCTTTCTATGATATACTGCACCACTTCTTTTGTCTGCCTTCTTCTCGTCCATCTGTCTTCTTCTCTTTGTGTTTGTCTCCCTCTCACATACATTGTTTCTCATACAAGCATACCCCCTTCACTGCTTCTATTTCTCTCCTTGATGCTACACTCCACCTCTTGCCTTCATTTGCTGTCTCTGTTGATCTTCATTTCTCCTTCTGTCCTTGACTGTAACTTCTCTCTTCCATCCTTTCAATGTTCTCTAGGACGAGGCTCCCACAACTTGTTGTGACTGTATCTAGGACCCTAATTAAAACATTCCCGATTTATGCCCTTATGTGGTTATTTCAAATCATATCCTTATAAAGGCATAAGAATCATATCCATATTAAGTCATAGCATATGCAGTCCAAATACGACAAGGCTACTCCCATAGACTCCTAGAAAGCACAACGCGTTCTTAAACAAACCAAGCCTCCAGCATCCCGGGAATTCCCCCTGCTTCTGTTTTGATTTGTCCTAGAACTCCTGAGAGTCCTGAAAGAACTGCCAGTTCTTAGTGATGTCCTATGTCCAACCTTACGTCAAACTCGGCACCTTCCAGGTATAAATATACCAACATCTGCCTTAAGCAACACACGGTGGTTTGGAGCAGATCGGCTATCTACTTGCCCAACGCCCTGCTGATGCGAGTGCCGAAGGAAGCCGACTCTCCCTCCTGATGCACTGAGTGAGACGCTGTCTTTTCTCCTACCGAGCAATCCAGCTCCAGTGTTTCCCTGCTACCCTCGTGGGTTACTGAGAGATCAAGTCCTGAGAGAGAGATACAAGACCTCCTTCATTCTATACCCAAGGTACGGAGCTGATTAGACCCTTAGAGAATTCTTGATTCAGATTCTTGGCAAAAACTGTACCTCATCTACTCCGTCCCACGTACTAGGCTTAGGTTAGGTACACCGGGGTAGGCGTATCTTAGAAACACCAGTTGAGTACGTTTAGTCATTATTTTATCATTGTATGTATTTTATCCATTTTAAGTATCTTATGGCTTAGAAACCATATAAATGCTTTTACAGTATTATTTCATAATACTCCTTTTACTGTATGCACTTTACTTTATGACAAGTATTGCAATTGTGGAAATTCATTTCTCTTGCATGAGAAAGAAGACTGCTCAATAAATAACCCTTTCATTGAAAACGCCTGTCTCTCTATTTCTCTGCATTTCTGGTGAAACGAAGCATGCACGATTGACTGAGTAAAATAGATATCTATTGTTTCTGAGACTCTGAAGATATTCCTTATTTCAGGGGGAACAAAGTTGTCATGTTATATGGTTGTCAGAAGCTAATCCTTTCTTGACTATTCAGGAAAGTTGACACCTTCTTGTTTCCTCGAGAAAGTTTCTAGTGACCTCTGAGCTAGCTGGCACACACAATTACGTCTAACACATTCAATAGAGACCTAGTCGACCTCAGTCCTACGTCTACACTATCGTTTATGTTATTCCAATGCGCAGAGCCTATTGGGAATATAGGAACTACACTACAAACTACTGCTCCTCTGTCTCGTTGAACTACCTTCATCCCCAACTCTACCACTTCTTGCTTATTGTCCCTCCTCAATGGCCATCACGCTTAAAAGGCTCCTCCTCTTCAGATTCTCTCTCTCTTTATCTTTCTCCCACTCTTTGTGTTGCTCTCTCTCTCTCTCTCTGTCTGTCTTGCTCTCTCTTTGTGTTCCTCTCGCTCTCTGTGTTGCTCTCTCTCTGTGTTGCTCTCTCTCTCTTGCTCTCTCTTTGTGTTGTGCTCTCTCTCTCTCTGTCTTGCTCTCTCTCTCTCTGTCTTGCTCTCTCTGTGTGTTGCTCTCTTTCTCTCTCTGTTGCTCTCTCTCGCTCTGTGTCTTACTCTCTCTTTGTGTTGCTGTCGCTCTGTGTTGCTCTCTGTCTTTGTGTTGCTCTCTCTCTCTGTCTTGCTCTCTCTTTGTGTTGTGCTCTCTCTCTCTGTTGCTCTCTCTTTGTGTTGCTCTCGCTCTCTGTGTTGCTCTCTCTTTGTGTTGCTTTTTCTCACTCTCTGTTGCTCTCCCTCTGTCTTGCTCTCTCTTTGTGTTGCGCACTCTCTCTCTCTGTTGCTCTCTCTCTCTGTCTTGCTCTCTCTTTGTGTTGTGCTCTCTTTCTCTGTTGCTCTCTCTCTCTGTCTTGCTCTCTCTTTGTGTTGCTCTCTCTCTCTCTGTTGCTCTCTCTCTCTGTCTTGCTCTCTCTTTGTGTTGCTCTCGCTCTCTGTGTTGCTCTCTCTCTCTTTGGTTTGCTCTCCCTCTCTGTTGCTCTCTCTCTCTTTGTCTTGCTCTCTCTTTGTGTTTCTCCCTCTCTCTCTCTCATTGTGTTGCTCTTGCTCTGTCTTGCTCTCTCTTTGTGTTGCTCTCTCTCTCTCTTTGTATTGCTCTCTCTCTGTCTTACTCTCTCTTTGTGTTGCTGTCACTCTGTGTTGCTCTCTGTCTTTGTGTTGCTCTCTCTCTCTCTGTCTTGCTCTCTCTCTCTGTCTTGCTCTCTCTTTGTGTTGTGCTCTTTCTCTCTCTGTTGCTCTGTCTTTGTGTTGCTCTCGCTCTCTGTGTTGCTCTCTCTTTGTGTTGCTCCCTTTCTCTCACTCTCTGTTGCTCTCTCTCTCTGTCTTGCTCTCTCTTTGCTTTGCTCTCTCTCTCTGTTGCTCTCTCTCTCTCGATCTTGCTCTCTCTTTGTGTTGCTCTCTCTCTCTCTGTGTTGCTCGCTCTCTCTTTGCTTTGCTCTCTCTCTCTGTTGCTCTCTCTCTCTCTCTGTCTTGCTCTCTCTCTGTGTTGCTCTCTCTCTCTCTGTGTTGCTCCCTCTCTCTCTTTGTATTGCTCTCTCCCTGTGTTGCCCTCGATCTCCGTGTTGCTCTCTCTCATTGTGTTGCTCTTGCTCTCTCTGTGTTTCTCTCCCTCTCTCTTTGTATTGCTCTCTCGTTCTTTCCTCCATTCCTCCTTCACATTTCCTTAGACAGCTGCGTCCATTTGAAGCCCCATCACTGTGAGTCCACCCTTTCTGCTTCTGCACAATTTACCCCCCCCCCCCCCCGCGAGCACCTGCAATGTTTTATCCCCATTTAAAGCACTAAAACTTTTCATTGATATATCAGAGACCCTCTTTACAGCAAAGGTAAATGTGCTCGAGGTTGATTCATTGTGTGTGCACCTGACACGTCACAAAGTACATTTTCCTCTTAGTGCGATGCATGGGGATTACCAATCCCCATGCATGATTTTACATTTCCTCCTGAGGGCTGGGACCGTAGACAGGGGTTGAGCTTCACTGTCTGGAGATTTGGCATCAACTATTCAGATGTTTGCAGTTGCATTGATTTTACCTTTATTAGTGTAGTCTGTACCCTTTTTAATAAGGTCACATTCAGTCACGTCATGGAATGCAAATATAGACAACAAAACACATTTTTACGCTATCCCTTGCAGCTCTGACTCATATGTTCATGACATACGGTGTAATATAGGTATGATGGGGCCCCGTAAGTCACTCTGGCTTTACCACCCTTAGCTGTGGCCTGTCTCTGAGCCAAGATCCTCTTTTACCTTCTTCTGAAAACATATTAGTCTCTGATCTTCATTTAACTACGTGTGTGTCTGCGTGTGTGCGCGCGCGCGTGTGTGTGTGTGTATATGCATGCGCTTATAGTTTCTGCATCAGGTCACGGTTCTGCCTTCAGGTTTCTATAAAATGAGGTCTAACAATAATAATATTTTTTTCTATAGCACAAAAATGTTTTTTTTTACTAAGTGCTGTGAATGACTGGTGTGAAGTTTGAATTTTTAAGACGGTCAGAAATGGTGTGGGGGACCCATCAACATACCTTGCAGGGGGGCGTACCTTAAGTTTCACTTTGCCACTGGCTGCTGGAAACTCCCTCTACTTAAAATATCTGCTACTGCGAGCAGCACAAGGTCCGCACTCCTCCAGGGATGCAGAGAATCATGAGTGACAGGAGTCAGGGAAGGCAGATCATACACCACTGATCTCCACTATACTCACACTCCCCAGGGATGCAGAGAATCATGAGTGACAGGAGTCAGGGAGGGCGGATCACACACCACTGATCTCCACTATTCTCACACTCCTCCAGGGATGCAGAGAATCATGAGTGACAGGAGTCAAGGAGGGCGGATCACACACCACTGATCTCCACTATTCTCACACTCCTCCAAGGATGCAGAGAATCATGAGTGACAGGAGTCAAGGAGGGCGGATAACACACCACTGATCTCCACTATACTCACACTCCTCCAGGGATGCAGAGAATCATGAGTGACAGGAGTCATGGAGGGTGGATCACACACCACTGATCTCCACTATACTCACACTCCTCCAGGGATGCAGAGAATCATGAGTGACAGGAGTCAGGGAAGGCAGATCACACACCACTGATCTCCACTATACTCACACTCCCCAGGGATGCAGAGAATCATGAGAGTGACAGGAGTCAGGGAGGGCGGATCACACGCCACTCATCTCCACTATTCTCACACTCCCCCAGGGAAGCAGAGAATCATGAGTGACAGGAGTCAAGGAGGGCGGATAACACACCACTGATCTCCACTATACTCACACTCCTCCAGGGATGCAGACAATCATGAGTGACAGGAGTCATGGAGGGTGGATCACACACCACTGATCTCCACTATACTCACACTCCTCCAGGGATGCAGAGAATCATGAGTGACAGGAGTCAGGGAAGGCAGATCACACACCACTGATCTCCACTATACTCACACTCCTCCAGGGATGCAGAGAATCATGAGTGAAAGGAGAGAAGGAGGGCGGATAACACACCACTGATCTCCACTATACTCACACTCCTCCAGGGATGCAGAGAATCATGAGTGAAAGGAGCAAAGGAGGGCGGATAACACACCACTGATCTCCACTATACTCACACTCCTCCAGGGATGCAGAGAATCATGAGTGAAAGGAGCAAAGGAGGGCGGCTCACACACCACTGATCTCCACTATTCTCACACTCCGCCAGGGATGCAGAGAATCATGAGTGACAGGAGTCAGGGAGGGCGGATCATACACCACTGATCTCCACTATACTCACACTCCCGAGGGATGCAGAGAATCATGAGTGACAGGAGTCAGGGAGGGCGGATCATACACCACTGATCTCCACTATACTCACACTCCCCCAGGGATGCAGAGAATCATGAGTGACAGGAGTCAGGGAGGGCGGATCATACACCACTGATCTCCACTATACTCACCCCCCAGGGATGCAGAGAATCATGAGTGACAGGAGTCAAGGAGAACGGATCACACACCACTGATCTCCACTATACTCACATTCCCCCAGGGATGCAGAGAATCATGAGTGACAGGAGTCAGGGAGGGCGGATCACACACCACTAATCTCCACTATTCTCACACTCCTCCAGGGATGAAGAGAATCATGAGTGACAGGAGTCAGGGAGGGCGGATCATACACCACTGATCTCCACTATACTCACCCCCCAGGGATGCAGAGAATCATGAGTGACAGGAGTCAGGGAGGGCGGATCACACACCACTGATCTCCACTATACTCACACTCCCCAGGGATGCAGAGAATCATGAGTGACAGGAGTCAGGTAGGGCGGATCACACACCACTGATCTCCACTATACTCACACTCCGCCAGGGATGCAGAGAATCATGAGTGACAGGAGTCAGGGAGGGCGGATCACACACCACTGATCCCCCCCTTACCTTCACTGTGCTCGTTTGCAGACCCTGTACACACCGCTGCACCTTTGTATTATTTTTCATGTGTAGCATTGCGCTGTTCACAGACAAAAACACCCCCCGTAACCAGCTTCAACTCTCCCAAACTTCTACCACACCCCTCAGCTGGGCTCACCCTTAGGGGTGTATACACCCGTTCGTGATTCACCCCCCAAATACCGCTACCCAGTAAAACCATGGTAAGTTTTCCTGCCCCACCGCTCAAATCCCTTTAGCACAAAAACACAGACATGCAGCTAGTTCTTGTAATGCTCACACTAAACCTGGTCACTCAACACCATACCCTGTCACTCAACACCATACCCTGTCACTCAGCACCATACCCTGTCACTCATCACCAAACCCTGTCACTCAACACCAAACCCTGTCACTCAACACCATAACCTGTCACTCAACACCAAACCCTGTCACTCAACACCAAACCCTGTCACTCAACACCAAACCCTGTTACTATACACCATAACCTGTCACTCAACACCAGATCCTGTCACTCAACACCAAACCCTGTCACTCAGCACCAAACCCTGTCACTCAACACCAAACCCTGTCACTCAGCACCAAGCCCTGTCACTCAACACCATAACCTGTCACTCAACACCAGATCCTGTCACTCAACACCAAACCCTGTCACTCAGCACCATACCCTGTCACTCAACACCAAACCCTGTCACTCAACACCCTACCCTGTCACTCAACACCCTACCCTGTCACTCAACACCAAACCCTGTCACTCAACACCAAACCCTGTCACTCAGCACCTTACCCTGTCACTCAACACCATACCCTGTCACTCAACACCATACACTGTCACTCAACACCAAACCCTGTCACTCAGCACCAAACCCTGTCACTCAGCACCATACCCTGTCACTCAGCACCATACCCTGTCACTCAGCACCAAACCCTGTCACTCAACACCATAACCTGTCACTCAACACCATATCCTGTCACTCAGCACCTTACCCTGTCACTCAACACCATACCCTGTCACTCAACACCATACCCTGTCAACTCAACACCAAACCCTGTCACTCAGCACCAAACCCTGTCACTCAGCACCAAACCCTGTCACTCAGCACCATACCCTGTCACTTGAAAACAATACCTGTAAATCCATAAAATGATATTAATTTCCCAAAAGGGACACATAACGTGGCATCTTCTTCATTCCTATTCACACGTGATAAACCTTTTATCCACAAGCTTGCACAAAAAGCTCTCATTACACTATTCAGTTTGTGTCTTGCTTTGTCCAAGGCGCTGTGTTCCACGTCATCCCACCACACCCTATTCAGAACAGATCCGGTCCATACGATGCACGTGCAGCCCAAAGCTCTTCAGCCTCAAGTCCTCTTTCATCTTCTTCAGCAAAGAGAGGGCCAGTAGCGGCACAGATCATTTTCTCCAAGATTAATTATTGGCACATCGGGACATCCTCCACCCATAAATAGTTCAGACAATAACGGCAACAGTTGCTCCCACCTCATCCCACTCGTACATCGTGAATATACCCCATGTCTACGACTTGATTGTCCCAAGGAGCGCCATATGGATGGCAATCAGTGAACTCAGCAGCCCCCTGAACCAAGGAATGCCCTACGACCCCCGTCACGATTCTTTCTGCTGATGGGCCTTGTGTACAACTGAGACTAAACCAAAAATAATATAACCAATCCCACCAAAAACAGATAGCCCTACTACCTCGTATGTACCGCCCACAACACATGGACCGCCATCTCTCAACCCTCTTTATGTCCTCAGTCTGAAGTCCTGACTGTACTGCCTCAGATACAGTGTCAGTCTGTAAATAGCACATGCCTAAACCCTTCCCGTTCAATCCCAAGTAAACCCATAATTTGATTGGCCGCAGTCACTCTCTCACCAACAGTAGGGTAAACAACCTCATCTCCTAAACACACCTGGAAATTGTACAATTTGTCAAAAGTCTACCTGCCTCTGTCACAAGCCCAGTATCCAACACAACCCATCTCCTTAGACCTCTGATCTGTTTTGGAGCATCCAAGCCATATTTTCAAAAACATATCCATACCCACCTCTTGTCTTTTTATACCTGGCCTTTTCCTTAAGCCCATCACACCAGAAAAACATCCATAACAGGTAAAAACAAAACAAAAACAACAACACCCCAACACCCAGAGTAACCTCGGCCAACAAGTGAAATGTAATGGGTTCCAATAGCTTAGATTTCCTTCCATTCACTTTTGACCAGCCCACTAGTACTCGCCTCGCCAGTTCCCCAGCCGCCGGGTCATATCCCTACAATAACTTCACATGAATGACAAGCCTCCCTGGTTCCCAGCAGTGGTAACAGCTGATAAGCTCCTGTCAATCAAAGATAATCAAAAATGCATGAAGTCCTCGTTACTCAGTTCCAAACCGTCTTTATCACCCCCTTTTTCCCACCTCAACCATATTTAAACTCCCACCAAGCCTTTCAGTGGGATCATCTAGTAGTTACGGACACAGGTTGTTCAACAAGTTCCAGCGTGCTCATTGCCCCAGTGACCAGATGTCCTGTGGCAACTGGTCTTCATCTCTTCCGTTTCTAGGGCGAAACTTCGAAACCACTTCCACTGCGAACAAGATAAAGTGTCAGCAATGTCATTGCGAATTACAGGGACATTCTTTGCTCTAAAAACAATATTGAAATGCAGACAACCCTACAACCCTTCCAGAGCCGCAAAAGGCTCAAGTCCTTGCCTTCTGTTAAACAACTCAACTCCTGATATGTTATCCTTGCTGAACTTTACACTTCTGTTCATCAGTTCTATACCCCACACCACCAAAGCAACCTCCAGTAAAAGAATCACTGCTCTGCACCACCATCCATCCCAGAACAAGCCACAACCAGGGGCCTCTTGCTCAGACAAAATCTGCACATGTCAATTTGTCCCGACCTCTGCAAAGAACATGTTTACTCTGTTTAAAATCTCAATAACATGCTGGCATACATGTGATGAAGCTCAGATTTCACCTATAAAATGTATGCATTATTATATGACAAAAAGGTGCAGACAGCATTTCTAAAACAGTATGCAGATTTTGGCGCAAGCCAAATGAAAACATGACATAAGGCCTGGTCAAATGTATACTTTTTTAAGTGGCATATTTAGTGCATGAAAAGTGAAAACATGAATCAGATGCTTTTACAGGGGTAACACTTTTGGTGCCTACAAGTGAAAATATGAAATAAAGCCTGGTCAGAATGCTTTCAGTTTAAAGGGGCTTTCATATAAAAACATGCTCAATTAATTAAACAGCCATGTTTAAATGTGATTAATCAATATGTAATCTTACTATAGAATGCATATTAATTTAGAAAATATATTAGTATTTATAAAATAGCATAACATTGTACTGAATTAACATGTATTTTTTAATTTTGTTTTGCAAGTGTAGAAATGTGCTGAAATGTGTTTTTTCAGGGTAGATAAAATGTGATCTCAGTTTGCTTTAGTGGACTCCGCTTACTGCAGTTTTTGACCTTGAAGATTAGGATGGAATGTACTCCTCTTCCCCACCAACTTGCAATGAAAGGGCTTTGTTAATAAATCACGCCCTCCTGTTTCCGCTTCGACCTTTACTATGCTGCATATTTTTTTGTAGCATGTTTAAACAGTGGCGTGAAGAGAAGAGAAAAACACACAATTAACACTTTTTTGTTACAGAAAATTGTAATTATTTTTAAAGTATAAGGAAGTGAAGTCATCTAGCATAAGACTCCAATTTGAAGAGGAACACACCTGATTAATGATGTATCCAGTCACCCCATGGGGAGACGATATGTTTTGAAATTCTGATTGGACCAGCTACAAGGTCCAAGCACGTGAACCTTTGCTGAAATATGGCGCTACAAGGTCCAAGCACGTGAACCTTTGCTAAAATATGGCGCTACAAGGTCCAAGCACGTGAACCTTTGCTGAAATATGGCGCTACAAGGTCCAAGCACGTGAACCTTTGCTGAAATATGGCTTACAAGTGGCAGGGGTGGCTTTTTGCTTATTTTTGCTGAGGGAAGAGAGAGGAGGAGGGCTGCGTCTGTGGGGGCTCCTTTGCAGCTCCTGAGACAGAGACAGACCAGCAGGCAGAGAGGGAGCTGAGAGGATCAGAACAGGTTTAGATTTTAGTTGCTAAACTTTAAATTTTATGTTTGATTAATTGCTTTTGAAAATATGTATTTGTCCTATGCATTTATTTCTCTTCATGGGAGATTTTTCTACTAATAATTATTGATGAGCATTGCAAAAACTCAATCTTTTCTTAGAATTTCTTGAAGAGTTTCTGACTGACAATTTTGCGCCACATTTTATTCCTACTTGGAAGGCTTTGTATGCAGACTGTAATATGTTCTGTATTAATGCTAATTTTCCTATTTTTTTAATTCTGTAACCTGATTGATATTTGACTAATGAATAAAGAATCAGAAAAAAAACGTCACTTTTAATTTAGAAAATACTCACCAACTCTCTTCATTGGCTTAAATAATAATTGTATTTTGATTTTTCATGTTTATGTAAAGTCTCCTGAAGGTGATATACAGTGTCAAGGGCCCAACACCTTTCCAGCGGTAAATAGAATGAGATGAGGTTTTGCATTGAGAAAGCACCATGAAATTACTGCTGTATCACATGCAGATCCACCCGAGGAGCAACTGACATTCACCCTCTATGGTACAACCTTGTACAAAACATTCTGCCAACCCTGACCACTCTGCATGCAAAACTGAGAGGCACCAACAAACATGTAACCTTATGGAGCGCCAACCTCCGCTCTTTGCACGCCTTTTCTACCAATAAAACAATCTATAGCAATTTTTCTCCTGGCAACCACGCCTGCATCTTCTTTGTGACAATTCTGAAAAAATCAATACAGTACTCGGGCCCTCTGTCTTTTCCGGTGCTAGGGGCACCCCAAAATCCTCTGCGAAGTCCTGAAAAATGCCCAACACTTCTCTGTAATTACCTGAATCTCCCTTCCCAACAAACAAGAAATCTTCCAGATAATGTGAAATCAGCCTGTGACCAGCTCTTCTTGACCAACCCCATTGTAAGAAAGGTGCTGAAAATTTCAAAGAGAGAACAAGAAATTGCACAACCCATGGACAAAACTCAGTCTATATATATTGCCCCTTCAAAAATACATCACAGCAAAGAAATCTCCACAGGATGAACTGGCATTATGGGACCTGATAACTTAATGTCACATTTGACCTGTTCTGCCCAAAAGTAATAGTATCAATCGCTGCAGCGCAGTGCCCTGTTGCATCTTCCTGGGCAATGTAGCCATTCACTGACACCCTCTCTGGCCATCATATTCCTGTGGGGTTTTCTTTGGAACTACGCCCAAAAGGGCCACCATCAAATCTGGTAATGTCCAGTTAGCAATCGGCCTGCACTCCTTTCTTCCGCCACTTCTTTCCTTGGTTTCTCCTTCATCACTGACTGACGCTGACCAGCACTGTTCTCGCGGGCCTTGATATCTCAATGCAAAACCACCACTGTAACCCCCTTTGAGTCCGACGGCCACTTCCCTCTCTGGATCATTTAAGGCTCAGACTGCTGCCCCCGGCCCGGGACCACCCCTTCTGTTCCACCACAGTCAACAGTCCTAAACATTGTGTAAGCGGGTGTCTCCACACACAGCCACAACATTCATACCAACAGCGGCAAAACTGGTGGGAGCACATTCCACAGTTAAATCCCCAACATGCCACTTTTGGGACCCCTGGCTCTGCTCTTCCATAGCTTCCTAAACTCCACAGATGGTACAAGCCAGCGAGGGCTGGTATTGAATCGGCATACCACTTGATGTAGGTGCCGCTGGCACCGGTCGTGGTAAAGACGTGAAACACCCCATCGGCAGCTTTTGTGCTGGAGTGATCACCTGTTCAGGTGCGGTACTTCATGTCAGGATTCTAATACACTGGTAGAGCTGCCAGGGCTGGTTTTACGGAGGTCTCTGAGAGGTGGAATTGAGGGGATTGGCAGAGTTCCGGAGAACAAGAGTGTTACGGGCCAGTATTGAAGGAAGTTGAGGGATGTGTGTACCTAATAATTTTAGAATATTAAGATGCAAGGACAGGAATTAACCCTGATAGTCCCTGATGGTTTTTTGACTCACTGTCAGCCTCTCGTGCAATGACATGACACACAGATCATTAAAGGTCGGGGGGGGGCACCCAGAGTGCAACCCTCCTGGGTGCAATTATCACTGTCCTCTCACCCTCTCACCCTGCTGCAAGGGACTGGCACTCGTGGCAGCATCGATCACAGTGCAAGAGACAGGGCATTTCCATGTCAACCCCATGGGAGAGATGTCTTTCGGCCTTTGAAGTCTGCCTGAGTCTTCCTCACCCGGGTCCTCTGCACCATCCCCTTTGGACCTGGGCTGTGGAGCTGGGAGTGCAGACGTAGGCACGTGGATGAATGGGGAGGCAGTGTGTGTGCGCTGAACCACCAGGAGGAATCCACTCTGAATCTACGATTATGTGACTGGTTGTCTCGATGGAGAGGAGGTTGGCCTGCTCGGAGACTTCTAATTTAATGAGACCTTGGACTATACTCCTCGTGCAGCAGTGAATGGATAGTGAGGGGGCAATTGCTCTCCTTAAATAAAGTGTATTCTGATCATCACTGTCCCCTCTCTGCTGCACCTTGTCCCAGTGGTGACCCCCACCTGCTCTCTCTCACCATGGGGGGCAGCCCCCCCTCCCTCCCCTGGACTCCTTACTAGCTCCGTCACCAGGGAAACACACCTGTTATGTGCAATGAAGCCTCTTTAAAGGTTAAATAATATCCTCAAAAATTGGCCTCTCCTAAGAGACTTATTCCCCAAAACTGTGTTTGATTATTTAAAGCATCTGCTTGTGCTTCTTGATAAATGTTTATTACTGTGGAAGAAGGTGGTGGGGGCGCAGCCCCTACACCAGCCCCAGCTTTGCTTCTTCCCAGAGAATTGCATCATGTTGTTGATATTGGAATTCTTATGTGGGGGTTATGATGACTGAACTGAAGTGGGAAACGTGGGCTATATATGATCTGAAATCAACAAAAGCCCAACTTGCTGCAGAATCCGAGCACCAAACAGGACCGTCCATTCCATGGATTCAGTCGCCCTGGGCACGTCCACTTCATTAGAAGGGATTTATTGAGGTGAATTAGTCCCACTGCAGCCCCCAGAGTCCAAGGTTCTCATTCAGTCACAGAAAAGGAAAGTTCAGTCATATAAAAACACAATTCTTTCCCTTCTGTCGTCTCTCTAGAGGAATGAATGAGGGGTTCTCCTCGCGGCACGAAGCGCTAACCCTCACCCTAGGAACCTTATTCCAGAACCACCAAGAACTAGACGATACTTTGAGCATCGAGGAAGCTTTTGGGCCCCCAGACAGGAGCCTGTGGGCACCCTCCTGAGCTCTGGTGCAATTTAACTGGACTGACACGATCCTCAGTCCAGGGAACCTAGGCGCTAGATGGCACACCTGTTCATCCGTAGGGTCCAGCTGGGCGGGTCAGAAGCATGGTGTACTCTTAATGCAGATCCCAAGGTCCCGGGTCACCTCAGTCCATCACAGGCGGTGGGAGCCGGACAACCCTCAGACGAGCAGCACCTTCACCTGAGCAAACACTCGTCCTGCAGACTGACTGCTGGCAGTCTCTCTCTTTCTCTCTGTTTCCCACCACCCACCCTCTTTCTCTCATACACTGACTCTTTCGCCACTCCCTCTCTCACTCGATCTCTCTTTCTCTCTCCCCTTTTTTCTCTCCCCCTCAGTGGACCTCTCACCCACTTCTGTGTCTCTCTCCACTTCTACCACTCACTCTTCCCACCTCTTTCTTCCACTCCAATTTTCTCACTCTCTAACGTCCCTTTCTCATCACTTCTACCACTCTCTTTACCTCGGTTTTGGACATTTAAAATGAATCTTTTACGCCGCAGGGAATCACAACGCGGTTGTTACAACGACCGCGTTGTGATTCCCCATCCCAAGGGGAACAACAACTTGCGGAGAGGGTGTGGGGGGGCGGTGTTGGATTTAAAATCCAACACCTTCCCTAGTGTCCGCACAGACTGGAGTTGGAATAGTAAATTATACTATGCCAGCTTCCAGCGCCCCCCCTCCGCAAGTCGTCGTTCCGACTTGCGAAGTAATGGTATGCGGAATCACAACTCGGTTGTTGTAACGACCGCATTGTGATTCCCTGTGGGGTAAAAGAATGCAGGATATTCAGGTATATTCCTCTCCCTCACCTGGACTGGAGAATTGCATCTGGACACCTACAGAGGTAAGTGCTCAAGGCAGAACAGACGCAGAGTGTGCCTGGCTGCCCCCAAGAGGCGTGAGTGAGCGCATGCACTATTAGAGGGGCAAGCCGTGCTAAATTCAGTGAGAGCACCTCTAGTGAACTAGAATTAAGGTACATTGTGAACTGAGACCTTGCAAGAAGGGACCACCACAGACACTGGCACCATTACAGCTCCATCACTGGCACAGCCCATTCCAGAAGGAAAGGGGGGTTTAACTACAAACCCTGAAAGAGTGGTGAGAGCCTGAGGACCAAGCACTATTCAGCTCCCAGTCCTATTGCACAACTGTCTGACTGCACATTTACTGCGACAGCACAATACCCCCTTACTGAGAAAAATCAGGGTGAGCGCCTTAGTCCTCATTGGTTGATTACTCTATGGAGTAGGGGTAATCAACCCCTAAATGGAGTATAACTAGTTGCATATCTCTGTCCCCTCTATTTTCTGTGTAAACTCCCGAGTTGTGTGTTTGTGATTAAAGCACTTTTCATTTTTCAAGTAAAAGCACTGGCTGGACAATCTTTTAATTGTTTTACGCAATTTCTCCTTGAGTAAGCCTTGGACAGCTCGACTTCACTACTCTGAGAGTCAAGGGGTGAGGGGTTCACTTGGTGCTCAGTCTTGGACCCCACAGTAAGGTGAAGCCCCAGGACACCAGTGGCAACAGGCTCTCTTTGTCATTGTTTGAGTCCAGTTACCCCAGATCCCTGCGGCACTCCTGACAAAGGTTCGACAATTGCAAGTATTGTAAATTGATCTGTTTAATATGATTTTGTAAAATGTTTCACCTGTAATATTAATTTATCACTAGGGAAACCATTTTAACCTGGTAATTGTAATAGCTGTACTGAAGTGAACCAAAACTAGAATCCCACAATGTGTAATGATCTTAAATGAATGTCTAGGGCTTGGAGGTCCATTTCTCAGTGACGTCAGCTGCAGCCATTGGTAACAGCATGAAGGTTTATATAAATGATACAATACTGTTCAATCATTGGAAAGTCAGAGAAGCCCCAGCCAGGGTTTTAACCTGTGACATCTGGATTATGGGTCCTGCAGATGTGAATCAACCTACTGAGCTACCTATAAATGCAAGTCATGATACAAAGGCTGAAAGAAAACACACTCATCCCACGTCTTACTCAAGAGACAAGAATTACATTCAATCTCCATGAAGCAGAGACTCGGATATTAAGAGGCAGAAACCCCTAAAGGGATGAAGAGGTGACGGGTATTACACATCATTCCTGCTCTCAAAAGGAGCAGCATTTAAAACACATGGCAAAATAATTTTGGTTTGTTTGGCCTTGTGTCAAAACCTCACTCCAAGTGACCCCCTCAATACCGGACCGTTTTTAGGTCGAGCCTCGGCAGCGCACATGCACTGTCTGCAAGACCTTTGGTCTTCAACAAAACAACTTTATTCCCGCCTGCTGCTAATCATTGGCTCACTGCTCTGTTGCTCTTTTTTGATGGACCCGGAGTCGTTCACTCAGCTGATATGTCACTTCCGGTTAAGGCTGAAAAGAGCCGACTGAGCACAGTCTCCTTACACCTAATTTCCTTATCTGGGTTTTAGCGAACTTTTTTTTTTTTTAATTACTGCACCTCCGTTGCTGCTTCCGCTCTCTTTCCACAGTTGGACACCAACTGCAGAGTTCAAACATTGCGGGCCGATTACTGTTCTGTATAGACGCTTAAAACAGTTTATTACTTGTGGGTGGAAAAATATAGGACTCGAGGAGAGACAGAACAAAAACACGCCCAATCTCCCTCCTCCCCTGACTATTGGAAAAACATATTAAAACATCCTGGTTAGGTATTTAGAATCCAACAATTTGTTGGATGTCTCACAAACAGGCTTCCGCCCTTTACATGGGACGGAGACGGCACTGTTGATGGTGACAGAAGATGCAAGGAAGTTGGTAGATGAGGGAGGAATGGCTGCCATTATCCTTCAGGACCTCAGTGCCGCGTTCGACACAGTCAATCATACCATTCTGACTCACCGACTTAAAAGTGTAGGAGCGTCTGGCGCGGCACTGGCTTGGCTCTCATCCTTCCTCAGCGACTGCTTTTTTCAGGTTTTCGAGGGGGATGTGGTGTCCTCAAGAGTCCCCCTGAGCTGTTGGGTTCCACAAGGCTCGGCCCTGAGCCCACGCTTTTTAATATCTACATGAAGCCTTTGGCGGGGGTCGTCCATCCGTTTGGCCTTAAGATTGTCAGCAATGCAGACGACACCCAGTTAGTGGTGTCTTTACACCACACTGAGGGGCAATACACCAACTACTGTCCCTGTCTCCCTGTGACCGGCATGTCTGGGCCCTGCACCCTCCCCAAAACCACAGATAAAAAGCCTCGGTATGTGGCTGGACAGCTCTCTTAATTTCACACATCAGGCAATCTCACTTTCAGCGACCTGTTACGGATTGATGAGAATGCTACGCAAAATCATCCCTCTCCTTCCTTTCCAGGCGAGAAGGATAATGGTTCAAGCGCTTATACTGTCTCGCCTGGATTATGGGAATGTTTTGTATTTCGGAGCTCCTCAGACCACTATAAACAAATTGCAAGTAACCCATAACTGTGCAGCACGGTTGCTCCTTCAGATCCCACGATGGCAATCTGCAAGACCAGCACTGAGGTAGCTCCACTGAATTCCGATCTCAGCCAGGATACAGTTTAAGGCTATGTGTTTTGCACACAAGGCCATGTGAAAACTGGTCCACCGATCATGCATTCTTTAATAACTCCATATCTTCCCCATAGAACCTCATGCTCTAGCTCTTTACACTTGGCTGCCACCAAGAAAATAAGGAAAGTAAGATGGGGCGGACGCTCCTTCTCATTCACTGCCACAAAGATCTGGAATTCCCTTCCTCAGGCCCTGCGGGGAAACAATAATATGTTGGTCTTCGTTAAACTTTTAAAAACCCATCTGTTTGGAATGCTACTATAGCACCGCGGACTGACCTACTCTGTTCTTCTTTCCATTCAGCGCTGCAAGGCCTCCGAGTAGCTAGGCGCTATATAAATATATTTTCATTCATTCATTCATTAATTTATTACGGCGATAATTATTTATCGATATTTGTGTTTAAAAATTGTTTATGTATAGAATGGCGATATTTGTTAATACAATATTTTCGCCTCAATATTTTTGTATGTCGGTGTTTTTGTTATCAATAATTTAACAGTGATCCAATCTCACAGCTATATCTGCAGTGATAGTGATCTCACACCAATATCTGCAGTGATGGTAATCTCACACTTATATCTCCAGTGATAGTGATCTCACACCTATTTCTGAAGTAATTGTGATCTCACACCTATATCTGCAGTGATGGTGATCTCACACCTATATCTGCAGTGATGGTGATCTCACACCTAAATCTGCAGTGATGGTGATCTCACACCTATATCTGCAGTGATAGTGATCTCACACCTATATCTGCAGTGATAATGATCTCACACCTATTTCTGCATTGATAGTGATCTCACACCTATATCTGCAGTGATGGTGATCTCACACCAATATCTGCAGTGCTGCTGAAAGGATTGCCACTTTGCTGGACGGCTGCCCAGAAGGACTGCTGCCCCACTGTGCAGACCTGCTGCCCTCTTGCCTGAGTGAAAAAGAGTAGTCCTGCATCTCTAAACCCAGGATTCCTGAGTGCCTCCAGGGGGCTGGTTGACTGGTCTCTTGATCAGGTGGGGGAGTGGGAAAAGTCACTGAACCCGGAGGAATACCAGCCAAATGAAGACACAACATGGACTGGTGTGGGGAACTAGGTGAAGGCAGTGGACTCCACCACGAAGGCCAACTTCCACAAGTGTGTGACGGGCATTGCCGACTGGATAAAAACAACCGTCCAAAAATCAACACGGACAAATCGGAAGTGCTGATCTTCAGTATCAGTACCTTCCCTTGGAACCACTCCTGGCGGCCTCCAGAACTGGGACCAGCACCACCCCAGACAGACCATGCACGCAGCCTTGGCATCATCATGGACAGCAAGCTCAACATGAAAAATCAGATCAGCGCAGTTTCTTCCGCCTGCTTCCTCACCCTTTGCATGCCCCATAAGATCTTTAAATGGCTCCACGTCAACACCAGATGAGCCATCATTCAAGCCCTAGTCACCAGCAGGCTAGACTATAGCAACACACTCTACATACAAATCACCATGCACCTCCTAAAGAGACTGTAGACCATAGAGAACTCAGCGGCCAGACTCATCCTTGACCTCCCCAAAACAGACCCCATCATCCCCACCTTAAGAAGCTCGACTGGCTCCCCCTTCAGAAGAGATGTCAATTCAAGATGCTGATTCGCACTTACAAAGCCCTTCACAATCAAGGACCATCATATCTCAACCACCGCCTGAACTTCCACCAAACCTCCAGACTCATGCGCTCCACCTCACGCACACCCCTGCATCTGCCGGAACAACAGTGGAGAATGCTCCTTCTACCTTGCGGTGAAATCCTCAAACAATCCCCTCTTCACTTGTGGACCTCATCCTCTCTTCTGGAATTCAGGAAAGTACTCAAGACCTGGCTGTTCGACTAAACGCATTAGCAGGCAGCAGCGTGGGCCTCCCTGCACACGTTCACCAAACACTCCTGCCCGGACAGTCTGGTCCCAAGAGATGGGTACTTTGCCCGGTCGGTCCTGCAGGACTTCCTCATTTGAAATCGGTCCGCAGATCCACCTTCGAGGATGGTATTGCTTGGTCATCTATTCTTAGGTAAGGAAACTGTTACTAGAAGCCTCTATTAAATGAACAAGCTCCTTGTGTTCGGTATTGCCTTTTCTAGTAGGGACTATATATAGCAGCAGATTCCTTAGTGAACCACCCATTCCTCCCTTCTCTATGAATGGATTTCTAGGGACAAGGCTGCTTCCTTTTAGGGCCCTAATTTTACACACAAGTAATCAGTGTTCTTCATGGCTCTGTGTTTGTGGCATAAAAAGTCATGAAAAGAAACTGATGTCCGGGCACCTAGGTGGCACCTATATAGGTTCTGCGGATGTTATTTCTGGCACGGCCAATGACGGAAACTGAGCCAAATGATGCCACATACAGTGCACAGGGGTACTGCTCATGAAAAATCTTCCAGGTCCAGTCTGACGCCTGGGGAAATTCTAAGGTAAGAAATCTGCAGCTAGGTATAGTCTCTACAAGATAAGGTGTTACCGAAGGTAAGTAACTTGTTCATCACCTTCACAATTATTACATCATCAAATGAAATATAAAGAGACCTAAAATGACAACAAAGCCGGTGAACAATCTTTATTTTAAGTTCAAATGAATCCTTTCTATCATTTTGTAAGTGGGAGCCCAAGGGGATGTTTATTAACATAACATAAATTGAAAAACAAACATTTTAATCCCACTCCTTACATTAGACAGTACCGATTCCTCATGTTGGGTGGGAATACAGTTAGTAATACAAGCCTGATTCACTGCAAAAATAAAGTAATTTACAAACTGATTAATAGGTTTAGGAAAATAAGTCTTTCTAGAAACCTCTCATGTGGTGAACAAAGTTAGGAATGGAGTTTGACTTAGCAAAGGGGCTGCCATCTGCCACAGCAGGTGAAGTGCCCATTCCTAGATACAGAGGGCCCCCTCTGTGAACCTCCACCTTGGGCCCACATGCTATGCAAATGAGTCAACCAGACACAAAGTTGGGGTCCCTGAGGGCCCTTCAGATTAGACCCCGCCATTCTGCAGTCATGGCGCTACTAAATGGCCATAACATCCGGCTCTCCTGCAGGGCAACAAAGTTTCTACTACAAGTCAAAGAGGTGCCCTGGCAAACCGGCAAAGGCTGCAGAACCACAGGACCACGGCCAAGTCGCTTGCGCAAGGGTAGGTGATACAATGGTCGGGTGTGCTCCCTTCATTAGGACGCAGGTGGATGTGGGGTCTAACAGATAGTCTCTGGAAGATTAAGTCACCATGGCTCCAGGAGTGCCTCATCAGTCTCCTGATGTTTTGCAGGTGTTCAGCTCCACTCTGTTGTTGCGATACTCCTTAGGTGGTTCTGGTGATGCACATGGTAATGACGACGATTTTACCATCTTACAACTTGTGCTACAGGTGGCGATGTCTTGCTTTGAGTGAGTATAACTGGAGGGACTTCGTAGCCAATTGTGGTTCTTCTTCTTCTTTGGCATGTGCAGGTGCTAGCTGGAATTCCATCTATCTAAAAGCAGCGGTGATAGGTGTCTGATCGGTCGCACTGTGAAGCGTGGGGCAGGGATGTGGTTCGTGCTTGCTGGCGACTTATAGTTGGTCCTCCCGTTGAGCTGTCTTCAGTGACATTGCTGCACCTTGTTGGCTGGCATGTGTTGATGGATGCACTGTCCGGTAGTGGTATCGGTCCTCGGTCTTGTCGCTCCACTTTCTTTCTCCTGCGCACCTTTTGATGTCGGGATCTTCCGTGTGTCACATGCCTTTCTCTCCTTTTCTTTTTCTTCTTTGTGATGCAACATTGTGCCATTCTCTTCTCCTCTTCAACTCTTTTGCGTTGTGGCGTTGTGCCACTCACTTCTCCTCTTCAACTCTTTTGTGATGTGGCATTGTGCCAATCTCTTCTCTTCAGACAAGGCCTCTCGCAGTGATATTCACTTCAAATGGACCTCCCTTGACTCTTCTCATCCTCATGGACCACTCACGGGTCCTATCCTGTCCTGTCGGTAGGACGTGACTTTGCTCTCCTCGTGTACCTCTCACAGGTCCTGTTCAATCCTCATGGGTCTTCTTGGTGCTCCGCTCCTTTGCATCATGGTACATGCAGTCCACAATTTGCGCTCCCCTCAGTGTTGACTGTAGTGTTACACCACACTCAGTGTGGACTGTAGTGTTACACCACAGTCAGGGGCAGATTCACAGAACTAACTTAAGACAAAATCCTAAATGTACTACTTTTGGTATTCACAGAAGGCATTTAGTAGTGGTAAAGTTAGGATTTTGTCTCAAATTTGACTTAAGACAAACTTAATGCAAACTTAAGACAGACTTAAGACAGACGTAAGACAAACTTATGACAGACTTAAGACACACTTATGACAAAATCTTAACTTAAGTCTGTCTTAAGTCTGTCTTAAGTTTGTCTTAAGTTTGCCGTAAGTCTGTCTTAAGTCTGTCTTAAGTCTGTCTTAAGTTTGTCTTAAGTCTGTCTTAAGTCTGTCTTAAGTCTGTCTTAAGTTTGTCTTAAGTCAACCTTTAAGACAACATCCTAACTTTACTACTACTAAATGCCTTCTGTGAATACCAAAAGTAGTAAGTTTAGGATTTTGTCTTAAGTTAGTTCTGTGAATCGGCCCCATGGTGTTCTATTCACAAGGAGCAATCGCCTCCTGACAGCCCTATCTTTGTACTTTTCTAACTTCTGTTTTACATACTGTGCTTGCTGCGGGGTGAATTTTTACAGAAATTCAAAGGTTGGTAGTGGGATTATGCCAATTTAACCCATCCTGATCAGCTTTTAAATTAAATGACTATTTATCAACTCTATCTGTGGTGTCCAGAAGGAATGTTTCATAAAAATTCCATGTTTCTTAATTGCTCCTATTTCACAACGGGATAAAATATGATACTGTTATTAATTGATAAGGCTGTCGGTTTATTAACCTGGGAAGGAGAAAGGTCTGAATCGACCCTGACAGGTTACGCACTAGTGACCTACTGGCAGATTAACTCACCGCCTCATTCTTATTGAAGGGGAAATCACAGACCATTTTGACCCTGTTTTTTAAAAGCTTTTCCTCCAATTCGCAGATTTTAACAAAAAATTAAAATGTGTTTCCATGCAGTGGAAGGCCCTTCGGAATGGTTGACTAGTGTGCTATATGTTGTTTATTGCCATATGTAGGTTTTAAAATGGTGCCAGGGAGGTGCAACCTATGCCCAGACGTGTTAACAAGTGTAAAAAGGACAAAATAATACAAACATATTATCACAAAATGTTCCACGTAAAGCCGCATAATTTGCCTTTTCTTGCCACATAATTTGGTGAACACTACTGCATAATGTTCCCTCCCCTGTCGCATAATTCCCGATGCCCTGCCACTAGGGGCCTTATGCATTATTTGCTAAATATTAGTCGCAATATGCAACCACTATTTTAACCAACAGTAAAGATTTTTAAGCACCAATTTATGTACTAATAGGTCGTTTTTTACATATCCGAATATTAGTGCACTGTTATTCGACCTACCTCATGCATATTGATGAGGTAGGTCACAAACATGAGGTGGGTCGCAAATTGAGATGCACTACAACTCGTTGCCATCACAGGGATGGCGGCATGCTCGAGTGAGCAGATCACCATGTCTGTGATTGCTTTAAAAGAAAGCAATTTTTTTAAATTCAGCATGGTTTCATTAAAGGAACAAGCATTGGATTTTTAAATCTGTATCTTGTATACCTGGGCATATTGTTTTTAAATCGCGCTGCCTCTGATCGCGCTGTTGATCTGACCTGATTGTTTTTAAATCGCGCTGCCTCTGATCGCGCTGTTGTATTCTCTGCCTACTTATTAGGCGCTTGCCATCAACTGTAATTTGGGGTATAGTCAGGCTTACCTGCACTATAATCGTTAATCATCCGCATTTGGCGGGACTTAGTTAGTGGGGTCCCTGCTTGTGGCGCTCCGACCGCCATATTGGGTGGGTGTTTGAGGCTTGGGCCGTTTTCAGGCGCCATATTTGGTCGGGTCCAGAGGCTCTACTAGCCGGAACCCCGCGTGGCGTAATACTACAAAAAGGAATGGGCGGGCAGGCGCGCAGCGTGTGGGCGCAGCGGGCGCGCCGTAGGCGCGCCGGAGGTGCGCCAGAGGTAAGCCCGTTTGCGTCCCGGTTGCTCCCGGTGTGTCCGTAGTGGATTCTCCTCAGTCGGCACACCCTCGGGAGGAATTGTGCACCTCAACCGGCTATACGGATTTAGGTAAGCAGCGTTTGTTGCCTCTACCTTCTCATGGTGCCCTCTCCTGTGGTCTGCTTAATGTTCGTTCTCTCGTTAAGCATCACGTTGAGATTGGCTTTTTAATTGAATCCTCAAATTTGGACATATTGTTTTTAACTGAGACCTGGACTAAAGTAGACAGTGGGGTGGAGCTTGGCTGGACCTGCCCACCGGGTTACCTCATAAGACACACTCCCCGAGCTTCTGGTAGAGGTGGCGGAGTGGGATATATCTATAGCATGGGTCTTCAATCTGTGGGGCGCGACCCCCAGGGGGGGCGTGGAATCATTTAAAGGGGGTCGCGTACTCCTGCCTGGATCCGGAATCCAAAACGTTTGCGTTTTGGATTCCCAATAATGCGTGTCAATGTGCTCACTGATTGGAGGACACTGTAAAAGACTATAACGTCATCCACGACTGTCCTCCAATCAGAGAAACTTCAGGATGCACACATGGAAATGCCGGGAGCTGGGGCCATGAATACACACCTGTGGAATTAACATAGAATGCATCGATATTTTTTTTTCGCTGCCTTGCACCCTTTTGCCTTTTCTGGACTTCTTCGTTGTTGCTGCTACTGCTGTGTAGTTCCAGCTGGTGCCCTTTCTGTGCCCCTTCCTCGTGGTTGCTCCTGGTATCTGATCACATTGCTGTGTCCTGGTTCCCAAGGCAACCGAGTCAGCTGCCTCTTCCCCCCTCCTTCCTCCGCATCCACCATGTTTTCACCCCTCAGATTTACACAAACACCCCCCTCGCCTTTATTATTTCAAACTATGCTATTTCCGAAACCTGGCTATATTACAACATTACCGTTTATTTATGTTCACTTTCAATTTTTAACAGCATCATTCCGCCGTTACTAGGTGACATCAAACTACAGCAAAGTACTGCACTTATGTATGGGCTATCATTGAATATTTTGGTCTATTTTTCAAAATCATGCATTAGGAAAGCGCAGTGACCGGGGTCTGGTGGCTCAATGAACTTTTGTACATGCTCCAGGAGTTTCTCTTTGACCACATGGTCACAGGTTTGAATTCCGGTGAGTCCACTCTGCTTTCCATCCTTTCGAGGTCGATAAAATAATTACTGCTGATGAGTTGGATAAAAATAAGCATCCGTTATCTGTCAGGGCACCAAGGGGCCTTCTTGGGGTGAGCTGGACACTGCAAATATGCCTATTATATAGATGCCAAGTGAATGAGCATTCAAGCACCCGAGGTATAACTGAAGAAAGGAGCAGTGTGCCATTGTTTCTACCTTGCACTGAAATGTCTTGGCCTGAATCCTATTTATTGGCTTGAATGTATATCGTGGGGAAGGTATTTTAAGTTTTTTAATAAAAATTTGCCCAATGTTTTGTTCAAGTACTCTTAGCCAAAAGGTGGATGGAAGACACACTCATAAAGTTAACATGTTGATGAAGCCTCCTGTGCCTCAGAACATTCCTCCACTGCACTCATATTTTTATCATTATTATCATCATAGATTCTGGCTGCATTATGAACAGTCTCTTTACCAGTTATATTCTTTTTCAGGGAACACCGCATCTTGCATCAGTGGGTCTTTAGAGGCTATGGCACGGAAGCAATGCTCTTCTTTTAAACGTGGATAGACCAGAGCAGACAATATCAATTGCTTCATGCAAACATAAACCCACACTCAAATTGTTTTTTTTATGGATTTATTCATTTATCAAGTGAGTAAGGCGCCAAAGCTGATGAACACCAATTCTGAATATCAATTCAAGAGTGCAATAAAACATGACAACAGTGTACGTTAGAGTTGTCGTGCAAGAAATGCAACAAGGTATAGACCGCGACAAGCATATTTGTGAAGCAGGAGCCAATAGCTGCAAATATTTGCAATACTTTTGGAGGAAAAAAAGTGAAAAAAACAGAACACCTGCCCACAAAGAAGGGAGTTCATGGTCAGGGTCCAAAGCCTAACCGACTTTACTATCACAGCTTCATGTATGCTTATTTGAATTGTAACCATTTAAGGATTACAGTTTGAGGAGTTTTTTTTGGTAGGTGGAGTTTTATATAGCCCAAACTAGACCCGAAAGGTATCAGAGCGCTTTACATGAGCACCAGTTATGTTACAGACGGACATATACATTTTAGTTAGGCGTGAGGAGATTAAGTGATTTGCCCAGAATCACAGAATGTTGAGCATCCCTGCCGAGACTCGAACCAGGTTCCCCAGCTCCGAGGTCGACCGCCCTAGCCATTGGGCCATATTCTCTCCCCAGTTTGGTGTGATAGCACTTGGCACAACACCTAGGAATGTTGTCCAAATGTTCAAGACAGCAGGGAAATCTCAATAAAAGCATTCCCACTCTTGCGCATGACCTTTAAATCATGAAAGATACCATATCTAGAATATGATGGATTGTCACATTGCTCTGCATGTCACGTTGCCTCAAGGTTAAGACTTGTATGTCAGTACTGTAAAAAAGGCAAGCAACATTATAATGATGTAATGAAAATAGTAAAAAAAAACTATGGACGGCCAAGAATTAGGTACAAACTGCAGCAAATTTGTATTTTCTGGTACTTTGCAGTGTATGGGCTCACATATAGTAAGTAACTGATGGAGGACATTATGAGGTTGGTAATTCTGTCATTTAGGGTACATTGAAGCAGTTAATTTTGGGACATACATATTTACCCAATCAAGTCTGTAATCTTCTGGTCACAACTGTACCTGTCTGTTGAACAGAAGTGGTGGGGATTTGAAAATACCAACCCTCAGGGTTGTATAAACTCTCAATCGTTTGTGTAGGTTTTTCACAGAACTTGTGAGTAAGCTGCCTCTTCCCCCGCCTTCCTCCACATCTGCTATGCCATGGCTTTTCACCCCTCAGACACACACACAAACATACATGCATGCACACACACACATTCTTATTTGCAAGAATTTTCATGAAGATGTTTCCTAGAATACTTTATTCCCCTGGAAGCTTTGTTCATTTAAAACAATCCGCTTTCTACTGCTGATGGCACTGGTTACATTTCCCCCATCTCTCTGTTGCTACCCTCACCCCCTTTATTTTCACACTCACCCTTTCCCCACTGCTGTCTTTGGTATTCTTCTGCTCTGCCCCTGCTGTTTCAGCTCCCCTGTTTCCGTTTTTGTTATAAACTGGTACTGATAAGGGGAAATCTTGCCCAGTGTTACCATGTGTGAAAAATGTGAAAATAATGAAGCAATACTATCCCAAAATGAACATCTTCACTTAACATTATTTACATTTTTTTACCACACAATTTAGTTGGCCCTGCCGCATTATTTGGTCAACCCCTGCCTCATAATTCCAATTGCCCTGCCTATAGGACAGACTGGCAGTGCCCAAAGGGTTGACAAGTCAGGTCAATGAGTATTTTTTTGTAGCTGCTTGCTGGCCTGTTTTATGGTCTGGTGGACTGTTTCAAACTTGGTGCCTTTGCTACTACCACAAATATTGTCTGCAGGAAGCACAAATGCATGCAGTCTCCCATACCTTATAAAGCACTTATAAATTTAAAACGGACACTTCATTTGGTCCTCCCCTGCCTCATAAATTCCAGTTGCCCAATATAAAGTACTGTTCTTTTTGGAGACTTTCAGTTTGAACTGTGTAGTAAGCCTGTGACTCCAAACCACAGGCACCCACAAACATTTGATTTGCTATACACTGTTTAATAATATTTCCCCAACAGAAAAATGATTTGCAGTGGGTACTGTGGGCGTTTATGCTTGTCGATGATGAGGAGTACCAAGTTCTAGAAATTTTTGTCAGGAGGGGGGTCCTCAAGCCTGAAAATTTTGACAGGGGAGTCTCAGCATCAAAAAGTTTGAAGACCTCTGATCTATAGAGACTCCCTCTCCCTCTCGCAGCTCGTGGTAAAAGAGGTGTTGGGGTTTGAGCTCATGGGTTTCTCTATAATAGCCCAGGGTGGTACTTTGGTAGCAGGTCTTTTGTGCTATAGACCGCCTTCCCTGACTACCTCGGCTTCCCAGCTATTGGTCGACCTGATCTATGACCTCTCAAACTCCCATGCTAGATTCATAGTGCTGGGCGACTTAAACTTATGGCCCACTGGCCCACAAGACCTGGCTTACAGAGAACTTTGCCAAGCGTGTAGCAATGTGCAACTTGACCAACTTGTGCTGTCACCCACTCACGCTAAGGGGCACACTTTGGATTTAGTATTTGCTGACAAGGAGCTGGTTGCAGTTAATGAGGTCTTGGATCAATGCTGGACCGATCATGCACTGATTCTCATGTCCATCTCTTTGCCTGGAGGACCGTTAAATACAAATGGTCCGGGCAGGCTCAAGTTCAGCAGGCAATAGTCTCGCTTATTAAGGGAGTCGAGTCCACCCACATTACTGCCTAGAGCCTTTACTGTGGAGGACAGTGTGGATAAGAGCTACACCGCCCTCTGCCAGCAGATTTTGACATCACTAGAGGAACTGGCCCCCTTACGGAGGGTGAAGGACAAACCCATGAGAGGCAATGCCTGGTTTACTAGTGATCTTAGCCAGCAGAAACTTCGCTGTAAACAGGCGGAGCGTGCTTGGAGGAGAGGATATAGGAAGTCGGATAGGGCAGCATTTAAAGAGGCCCTGCAGGAATATAAAGCCCATCTAAGGAGGGCTAAAGCTAAGTTTTTGGAAGATACCTTGGCTAAGGCTTCCAATAAGTCGCAGACTCTTTTTAAGCTGGTTAATAATCTAGCTAATCCAGCCTGTGCAATTCCAGCTATTCTGGCCTCTCAGGAACTGTGTGATTCCCTGGCCTCTGCGTTTGAGGAGAAAATCAGAACAATTCTGAACGGACGTTTGGCTTCCGGTCAGTCTGACCCGACACTGCCTTCTTCCTCAGAATTTCCTTATCCTTCGGGTTCTGAGCGGGACGACGACAAGGAAGAGCATCCTCAGATGTCCTGCTTTCCTATCCCCTCCTTGGAGGAATTTTGTGTACTGGCCAACGGCGTCTCTTCAGGTTCACCACTTGATCCAATGCCACATAAGATCTGGAAGTCATTCCAAGCCGAGCTGCTTCCCCCGCTCTACACCATCTGCTGTCAGCCGTTGGCTACAGCGTCAGTCCCTGACAGCTGGAAGCTGGCAATAGTAACACCTCTGCTAAAAAAGGCTTCTCTGGACGCCCTATGTCCGGCCAATTACAGGCCCATTTCGCTTTTACCATTCCCGATAAAAATCATAGAGAAGCTGGTCACAAGAGCCTTATCCAACTTCCTTGAAATCAACTCTTGTCTGGATGTAGCCCAATTTGGCTTTAGGCCGGCCCATGGTACTGAGACCGCTCTGGTAGCCGTGTTGGATGATCTACGAACGCGTGTCGACAGGGGTAAGTCAGCATTTTTAGTGCTGCTCGACATGTCGGCAGCGTTCGACACGGTGGACCATGCGGTCCTACTCGGCCGCCTTCGGAGTGCGGGGGTAACTGGCCTGGCTTTAAGCTGGTTAACATCCTATCTTTGCAATAGACAGCAAGCTGTGGCGTTACCACCATTCCGATCAGCCATTCGACAGGTGAATCAGGGTGTACCCCAGGGGTCAGCGATCAGTCCGATCCTTTTTAACCTATATCGTAGACCCCTAGTAAGTCTGATGAAGTCATTCGGCATATCAGTCATCAATTATGCCGATGACACTCAACTGATCTTTTCATTTGAGGGTAAACGAGGGACACCTTTCACCGGTGTATGTCGGCAACAGCAGAATGGCTGCGAGTCAACTAACTTCAATTCAACGGGTCAAAAACCGAGGTCCTTCACTGCTCCTTGGATCGACTCCCCCGCCCGTTGCCGGATGACTTCTGGCCAGCCTCTATTTTGGGCACGGTGACTGCCGCTGAGTCGGCTCGCAATTTAGGAGTCTTGTTTGAGCCTAGCCTGCAGCTTGACGCCTCTGTCAACAGGACTACGGCGACTTGTATGGGCTTGCTTCGAGCCTCACGAAAAATCTTGCCGTTTCTTCCCTCAGGAGCCAGAGCAGAGGTGGTGCGTAGTTCCATTCTCAGTAGGTTAGACTACTGCAACGCACTGCTTCTGGGAGCTCCTAAGACCCTGATACTAAAGGTGCAGAGGATTCAAAGTATGGCAGCCAAATTGGCTCTATTTCGCCCACGCTCTGCATCGTCATCCGTAGCACTATCTGATCTCCACTGGCTACCTGTCCAGCAGCGGATTGCTTTTAAGGCCTTGTGCCTTGTTTTCAGGGCTTTGCATGGACTGGGACCAGTGCTGCTCCAAAATCTTTTTTCCTGGTACCAAGCCGCTAGGCCCTTGAGATCCTCTTCAGCGTTCCTGGTGATGGTCCCCAAGATTAACAAAGTGAGGATGGGCGGTCGTGCCTTCAGCTTTACGGCCGCCAAATTATGGAATACCTTACCTCTGGCGCTGAGGAGTAGGCAGGATCTGACTTCTTTCAAGAGGGATCTCAAGACCCACCTCTTTCCAAGAGCAATGTAGTGTATTACATCTGATGGAATGGTATGGTCACAGCGCCAGGATACCCTTTGGGTGGCAGCCGCGCTTAACAAGTACTCATACATTACATTACATAGCCAATAGGTCTCGCTTTTAGGACCTTATAAGTATTTAATTATGCAGCACAATATCCTTGGTGCAACAACATCAACTGTTGCATGGCTAAACACTTATAAGGTCCCAAAAGCGAGACCTATTGGCTATGCCAATGCTTGTTACCATTACCATAGGTCTTGTTTGCTGGACTGTCAGAGGTAGTTTGATAATTCAATAAAAAAACAGTATCCCTGCTTTCTACCACATGCAGACTGATAAATGTAAGTCACCCCCTCCCCCACACCCATAAATCAAAGGCTTAGGGCAGGTCCCCCATTTCCCATATCATTAGGATCACGCTTCAGTTATCGTAATGTTTTAAACCCAGCATCAAAGCACTAAGAACATCTATGGCGAATCGCTCAGACCTCTGCTGCTTGGATCAATCATTCGAAAGAGAACTGCATGGCCCACTTACTTTTGATGAACTGCATTTGTGCTGGTCCCCTCTGTTCTCTGAGGGTAGTCTTCCTCCTCGTGGTTCTACTTCCCTTCCCTTGAACATTACTCGGTGACCCAGATTGAGCCTCTGAACAAAATACATTCATGGAAATGAAATTGATCTGCCCTGTCCCCCTGTCTGGTAGCAAAAGACACCCATGCTTGAGGTGACAGGGCCTATACAGCCCTGGACCAGGGCTCGATGCAGTAATCGTACCTGAACCCTCCAGTACACCTCTTTACATATCCCCTGTATGTCTTTGACTGCTGCACAGTGTGTCCACCCTCTCTTCCTCCATATGACCTCCTTGACTTCCTCACCTTTCTTGGTATCTTAATTGCCTGATAAAGGGGTGAATTACTAGGATTTAGATCACCAAAATACTAGGGCTTGGGTTAAGAGCCTCTGTTGCCTGATCTAACTTTGGCCATGATGGTTGCTTAACCCCAGAATGAGGAATAACCAGGTGGACCTAGGAATTACTGGTTCCTTTTGGCATGGTGACTCTGAGAACAAATCTACTGAGATGTACCACTTGCTTTGAACAGGGGGTCCAAGGAGACGTGTGGGACAGGAAGTGGAGAGGTCTTCCCTCCAGGAGACCACTCCACCAGACTTCTGATGGAACACACAGTTTATGTAATGGCAGCTACTCTTGAACACTGATGAGGGTCTTCTCTCTTGCTTTTTCCTCTCATGCCTTCTCATCCTTCTCTTTGTCACTCTTTCCTTCCCTTTCTATGATATACTGCACCACTTCGTTTGTCTGCTTTCTTCTCGTCCATCTGTCTTCTTCTCTGTGTGTTTGTCTCCCTCTCACATACATTGTTTCTCATACAAGCACACCCCATCACTGCTTCTATTTCTCTCCTTGAAGCTACACTCCACCTCTTGCCTTCATTTGCTGTCTCTGTTGATCTTCATTTCTCCTTCTGTCCTTGACTGTAACTTCTCTCTTCCATCCTTTCAATGTTCTCTAGTACGAGGCTCTCACAACTTGTTGTGACTGTATCTAGGACCCTAATTAAAACATTCCTGATTTATGCCCTTATGTGGTTATAACAAATCATATCCTTATAAAGGCATAAGATTCATATCCATATTAAGTCATAGCCAATGCAGTCCAAATACGGCAAGGCTACTCCCAAAGACTCCTAGAAAGCACAACGCGTTCTTAAACAAACCAAGCCTCCAGCAGCCCAGGAATTCCCCCTGCCTCTGTTTGGATTTGTCCTAGAACTCCTGAGAGTCCTGAAAGAACTGCCAGTTCTTAGTGATGTCTTATGTCCAACCTTACGTCAAACTCGGCACCTTCCAGGTATAAATATACCAACATCTGCCTTAAGCAACACACGGTGGTTTGGAGCAGATCGGCTATCTACTTGCCCGACGCCCTGCTGATGCGAGTGCCGAAGGAAGCCGACTCTCCCTCCTGATGCACTGAGAGAGACGCTGTCTTTTCTCCTGCCGAGCAATCCAGCTCCAGTGTTTCCCTGCTACCCTCGTGGGTTACTGAGAGATCAAGTCCTGAGAGAGAGATACAAGACCTCCTTCATTCTATACCCAAGGTACGGAGCTGATTAGACCCTTAGAGAATTCTTGATTCAGATTCTTGGCAAAAACTGTACCTCATCTACTCCGTCCCACGTACTAGGCTTAGGTTAGGTACACCGGGGTAGGCGTATCTTAGAAACACCAGTTGAGTACGTTTAGTCATTATTTTATCATTGTATGTATTTTATCCATTTTAAGTATCTTATGGCTTAGAAACCATATAAATGCTTTTACAGTATTATTTCATAATACTCCTTTTACTGTACGCACTTTACTTTATGACAAGTATTGCAATTGTGGCAATTCATTTCTCTTGCATGAGAAAGAAGACTGCTCAATAAATAACCCTTTTATTGAAAACGCCCGTCTCTCTATTTCTCTGCATTTCTGGTGAAACGAAGCATGCACGATTGACTGAGTAAAATAGATATCTATTGTTTCTGCGACTCTGAAGATATTCCTTATTTCAGGGGGAACAAATTTGTCATGTTATATGGTTGCAGAAGCTAATCCCTTCTAGTCTATTCAGAAAAGTTGACACCTTTTTGTTTACTCGAGAAAGTTTCTAGTGACCTCTGAGCTAGCTGGCACACACAATTACGTCTAACATATTCAATAGTGACCTAGTTGACCTCAGTCCTACGTCTACACTATCGTTTATGTTATTCCAATGCGCAGAGCCTATTGGGAATATACACTACAAACTACTGCTCCTCTGTCTCGTTGAACTACCTTCATCCCCAACTTTACCACTTCTTGCTTATTGTCCCTCCTCAATGGCCATCACGCTCAAAAGGCTCCTCCTCTTCGGACTCTCTCTTTCTTTATCTTTCTCTCCCTCTTTGTGTTGCTCTCTCTTTGTGTTGCTCTTGCTCTCTGTGTTGCTCTCTCTCTGTGTTGCTCTCTCTCTCTCTGTCTTGCTCTCTCTTTGTGTTGTGCTCTCTCTCTCTCTGTCTTGCTCTCTCTTTGTGTTGCTCTCTTTCTCTCTCTGTTGCTCTCTCTCGCTTTGTGTCTTACTCTCTCTTTGTGTTGCTGTCGCTCTGTGTTGCTCTCTGTCTTTGTGTTGCTCTCTCTCTCTCTGTCTTGCTCTCTGTCTCTGTCTTGCTCTCTCTTTGTGTTGTGCTCTTTCTCTCTCTGTTGCTCTGTCTTTGTGTTGCTCTCGCTCTCTCTGTTGCTCTCTCTTTGTGTTGCTCTCTTTCTCTCACTCTCTGTTTCTCTCTCTCTCTCTGTCTTGCTCTCTCTTTGTGTTACTCTCTCTCTCTCTCTGTGTTGCTCGCTCTCTCTTTGCTTTGCTCTCTCTCTCTGTTGCTCTCTCTCTCTCTCTGTCTTGCTCTCTCTTTGTGTTGCTCTCTCTCTCTCTGTGTTGCTCCCTCTCTCTCTTTGTATTGCTCTCTCCCTGTGTTGCCCTCGATCTCCGTGTTGCTCTCTCTCATTGTGTTGCTCTTGCTCTCTCTGTGTTTCTCTCCCTCTCTCTTTGTATTGCTCTCTCGTTCTTTCCTCCACTCCTCCTCCACATTTCCTTAGACAGCTGCGTCCATTTGAAGCCCCATCACTGTGAGTCCACCCTTTCTGCTTCTGCACAATTCACCCCCCCCCGCGAGCGACTGCAATGTTTTATCCCCATTTAAAGCACTAAAACTATTCATTGATATATGTAGAGACCCTCTTTGCAGTAAATGTAAATGTGCTCGAGGTTGATTCATTGTGTGTGCACCTGACACGTGACAAAGTACATTTTCAGAATTAGTGCGATGCATGGGGATTACCAATCCTGGGATTTTACATTTCCTCCTGAGGGCTGGGACCGTAGACAAGGGTTGTGTTGTAAATATTTAATTTACCGTCTTAATTTCTATGCAGGTAAGTACTTAATCAATAGTAACTCAAATCGGAAGAAAAAAACAGAGTCCGTGGTGTTAGAGTTCTTAGGGGTTTTATTCCTTAAAAAGGAATGGTCAAGACCTGGATATCATGTTCTTCCCACCACAGGGGTGGAAGAAGGGATAGAGCGCGCTATATTTTATTGACAGTACATAGCTTATATACTTAATTTACATCATAGAAAGCAATGCAGTAGGCGTAACAGCTGAGAGAAGACAAGATAACAGCATCCACGTGTTACTAATACGTAATCAGAAGGCGTGAACTGGAGGTGTGTGCTAGAAACGTCACAAGTAGGTGTCACAAAGGGGTGGCACTAAGCAGAATTTTGCAATGTCAGCAGAAATCGGAGGCTTGGATGCGCGCGCAGCTGCATGACGTGTGATTGACGTGAAACTAGAGGGTGCAGGGGGCTTGACATTTACACTGACGGAAAGAGACAGAAGTCTGGCATGTCAGATCAACTTGTGCTTCTATCATATCTGATATCTGATGTTTGGGAACCATATTATCTGAACGGAAAAGGTCTCTGGGGCAGAAGCTATTCTATACTGACTGTGAGTGCGTGTATAAGCGCCTAAGTGTCTGCATGAGAAGCGTGGGGGCATGGGCCTTCCATGGGAGCATGGTAACAGAGCTATGAATTACTTGCATAGAGACTGGCCGGCCCTTCGGCTCTGCAGCTGGGGAATGTTTACTTAAACTAGTAGGCAGGAATGTATTTTTCGAGGAGCGGAACAGATAATTCGAAGGTTGTAGTCAGTCTTGGCAGGCAGCAGGCTGAGCTGAGCGCGGGGGGCCGCGCTGGAAGTAAGTCATAGTTCACGGGTACAGAGGCTGCCTGGGCTAAGGCTCTCGGAGTCAGAAAGCAGAAAAAAGGCTCGATGGCAGAAATTCAGGGCCTACTTTGCCAGAGCTGGAAAAACGTGTAAAGTACACTACAAAAAGACGTTGGCATAGCATACTTAGGAACGGACTATTCAATCCATTCAGGGTGGATCTGAAAGAGGACATGTTAACGTTGGACGCAAATGTATTTGCGTCTTCATAGCTGGCACAGGAGGGAAGTTACATGCACTTTAAGCTGATACATGGAGACGGTGGGGTACTCGTTATGGAACATAACTTGACCAAAAATTTATATTTCCTCATTCCCTCCTTGTTCCCTACGGACCCTTCATGATATATCGATCCTCATGAATCGATCAGTTTGTTCTTGTAACATCATTTGCTCTTCTTTCTTCCTCTCACGTTTTGAGAGGAAACTGGAATGTTCAATACAAGATGTGGCACACAGCCCACAGATCGCCGGCCCACACTGTAGGCACAGGCAACAACTGAATACTAGGACTAGGCCAATGCCTAGGAAGGATAGGATCTTCCATCCCCAAGCGGTTAACGTTGTCCAGAACCAACCGGACCAAGTCCAGGTGCCTGGATTCTGGTGTATCTGGTTTGCAATTTTATGAAGACGGGTAATAGCTTGATATACAGATGGCGCGTTTTGTGGAATAAAAACACAGCAACTTGACCCGATGACCTTACAGGCTCCACCTCTATCTGCCAAGATGACGTCAATAACAAGACGATTCTGAAGAACAACAACCCGCATGGCGGACTGCTCTTCGGTTAAGTTACCTAGGGCGGAGGCAGTTTCATTCACTACTGCTTCAAGTGTTCTAGTTAATCTGCGTATTAGTTTACTATTTTGGACAGGGCCTAAAAAGAAAAAGAATCCTTTATTAAAATCGGTGTATTGCTCCCATGCCGTTTCAGTGTAATCGACAAGCGGGATATCTCTTCTGAGTCTATTCTTTACTAGATTTGTATTTCTGTGATAATCAGGAGGAGCTAGAAAAACGGGTGGCAGAAGGAATGCAATATAACAGGTACCATCCCAATCTGGAGGTAAACGTATGTATGCGATATGACCACAAACAAAATAGGAATGACTGGTAGCTTTAAAGGACGATTTACCATGATCACTGAATTCGACCACAGTAGTACATTTACTATGACCTAAGTGTACTGAACCTTTCTTCCTGACACATAATTCACCAGTGACTGGTAATACTGACATAGCGGGCAGAACTGGTGCAGCTTCGGATTCAACAGTAAGAATCATAAGGTTAATTATATAATTACCTAATCCATATACTTCATTTTCTAGATCAGTTCCTATTCTAGTGGGGAGTCCCTTCTTGTCAGGGTAACAGACGTCGAGCAGAACTAAGTTCAAGTTTCCCCAAACCCAGCTCCCTTGGAAAACAGCAATATCAGGATCTAAGGAATTAATTATTTTAAACCATGCACCACAGGAACCATTGTGAGTGAACGGGTACGGAAAGAGGGGCAGAGCTCCCTTGTAATTCTGGTAGGGAGGGAGTCGGCCACATATCCAGCAATTTGTAGCATTATTAGTCTGATGGGAATGATGCAGCATACTAATGAATGTGTTGTTGCGCAGCGCAAGTCTGTAAGAAAGTTCATGTGGAGGTAACTCGCTAAAGGAATGTTCAGCAGAAACATTGTAAGCAGATTGTTCACGCTTGAAAATAGGGTAATAGATAGGAAGAAGTATACTGGCAACAATAATCAGAAGACTTAGAAAAAACATGATTAATAATGTCACTATACAGTGACTACGCAGTGATTTGCAATATGTACGTTTCTTGAGTTGTCTCTCTCTCTCTCTATCTCGATCTAGGGGATACATGTCAGAAACTTATTTAACCGATTCACCTAGGGGAGGACTTAAACAATTAAACTGTCTGACTTGCTAGATCGGAGCTTCAACTTGTACTCCTCTTGGGGAGTTTTCTCTCGTTCGGAAACTTTAAAGTCTCTAGGTTCAACACAGTCTTTGGTGGGGGTGGACGAGCCTGGGTCTGGTTTCAGTTCGTTATATTTCTTAATATGGCTCGTGTGGACCCACCCCTTTCTGCCTTCCAGTTTCACTGCGGTCCTCGTTGTAAGAAGAACGGTCTTTGGCTCCTTCCAGCGGGGCTCCAGCGGACTTTTCCTGTCGAAGTTCCGTATTAAAATCAGGTCACCAGGACGGACATCATGTGGCTTTACATCAGTGTTGTCAGGGAAGGCTGCGGCAACCTGTGAACGACATGATTGGAGTGCAGACATCAAGGAGGCAAGGTAATCTGTCAACATATTGCAATCAACATCAGTAATTTTCTTAGGAATGGGCGTCCCCCACATATTCGGTGGTCTGCCGAAGACCACCTCGTACGGGGATAGTCCTGATCTCGAGTGGGCAACCATTCTCATGTAGAACAGTGCCACTGGCAGGGCGACTATCCAGTTGACCCCTTTCTCTTGACATATTTTAGCAAGGCGGGTCTTTAATGTCTGGTTATGCCTCTCTACAAGGCCTGCGGCTTCGGGATGTCGGACACAATGGAATTTCCACTGATATCCTAGCAGCAAGGAAACTTGCTTCATTAATTCGGATGAGAATGTCTGTCCGTTATCTGAATACACGACACGAGGCAAGCCGTACCGTGGGAAGAATTCTCGAACCAGCTGCTTGGCAGTGGTCGGAGCAGTGTAATCTGGGACTGGATATGCTTCGGTCCAACGGGAAAGTGCACAAACAATTACGAGGACATATTGAATCCTCGACAACGGTCCATCTGGATATAATCCATCTGGAGGACTTCAAAAGGGTGATCGGGAGGATGAAATCCACCTTGCTCTACAGGGACGCTTTTACCTGGATTGAACTGACAACAGATCATGCAAGTACGCACTTTCTGTTTTGCTGCTGCTCGTAAGTGTTTATTGCTCCAAAGATTTTGTAAACTGTCTAACATCGCTTTCTCTCCTAGGTGTGCTGGACTATGTACTGTATTGATCATGACTTGAACCATAGAGTCAGGGAGAAACCATGTAGATTTTCCCTTTGTCATCCAACCTTGATCTGTCTGAATCCCTCCTAGTTCAATCCATTTCTTTATTTCATCTGGGGTAGCATGTGTCTGAATATCGATTACATCTAGGGCGGGATCCCTGACTGTCATACAATTTGTTGGTACTATTGTCTTTGTCACGTCAGTTGTCTGGGTGTGAGTCAGTGCTGTATGTTTTGCTGTCTGGTCTGCCAGGTCATTACCCTGGGAAACAGAATCTGTAACTTTAGTATGTGCTTTACACTTCATAACGGATATACCTGAAGGCAGATGTATTGCTTCTAACAGTGCTTGAATGAGGGGACCGTGTTGGATCTTGGCACCGTGAGAGGTCAAAAAACCTCGTTCTTGCCATAACATGCCGAAGTCGTGTACAACTCCGAACGCATAACGGGAATCAGTGTATATGTTGACATTTCTGTTCTTGGCTAGTATACAGGCTCGGGTCAGAGCAATAAGCTCTGCCGCTTGGGCGGACAGTGTGTCAATACGATGTGTTTCTTTAACTTCGGTTTCAGTGGTCACTGCATACGCGGCCACTAATTCTCCTGTACTTGTTCTCATACATGAACCATCCACATAAAGTGTCAGGTCTGGATTTGTCAGTGGAACATCTGTTAAGTCTCGTCGAGGTTTTGTTACTGCCTTAATGATCTCTATGCAATCATGCGGGGCTGGGTCTGTCATACTTGTAGGTAACAGTGTTGCGGGGTTCAGAATGCTGCAGCGTCTGATTTCTATGTGTGGCTGGAATAGCGTCAATTCATAACCTGTCAGTCGTGCTATAGTCAAGTGTTGAGTCTGGGTTCTGTTTAACAGAACCTCTACAGAGTGTGGAACTTGTACTGTTAACTGATGTCCTAAAACAATTGAATCGCTCTGTCTGATTGCTAATGCTGTTGCTGCTACTGACTTTAAGCACGCAGGGAGTGCCTGGGCTACTGAATCCAATGTACTTGAAAAATAAGCGCAAGGCTTATGTGAACCTGCTTGGTCTTGAGTGAGGACAGACAATGCTGTACCGTCACGTTCTGTGACAAAAAGTGTAAACGGTTTACTGTAGCATGGTGTTGCTAAAACTGGTGCTCGGCATAATGCTTTCTTTAATTCCTCAAAGGCTTGTGTATGTTCCTGAGTCCAAGGAAGGACAGTCGAAGTCGCTGCCTCCTGTGTCGTTAACTGGATGAGTGGTTTAGCTAGAAATGCATATTGAGGAATCCATTGTCTGCAGTACGAGGTGAGGCCTATAAAGGCCCGCACTTCCTTTTGTATCTGGGGTTGTGGCATATTTACAATTAACTGAATGCGATCGGGAGTGAGCTGTCTCCCCACTTTGGACAGCAAGTGACCCAAGTACACAACTTGCTGAACACAGAATTGTAGCTTCGAAGGAGACACCTTGTGTCCCTTGTCGGCCAGAAAATGTAAAACTGTCAGTGATGCTTGTTCACATTCGGGCTCACTTCGTGCGGTGATCAGCAGATCATCGACGTATTGCAGTAAAGCAGTGTTAACTGGCATTCGAATACAATCTAGTTGTCTTTTCAGTGCTTGACTATAGATGCTGGGGCTTTCTGTGAATCCTTGAGGTGCGCGGGAAAATTTGAAACTTCGTCCATTTAAACTGAATCCGAAAAGGTATTGGCTCTCTGGGTCAATAGGTACACTAAAGAAGGCGTTCTTGAGATCAATTACAGTAAAGAACGTTGCTTCTGAATCAATAGCAGTCAATAGGGAAGAGATATCGGGGACCACAGGGTACTGTGGAACAATGCATTTATTCAGCTCTCTTAGATCAATCACCAGCCGATATACTGGCGGTGCATTGGGATCAGTACGTTTAAGAATCGGAATGATTGGTGAATTACAGATATTGGAGTCGGTCTCTACGACCACTCCCTGGGCAATGAGCTCTTCAATGATTTCCAGTAAAGCCACTACAGCATCAGGTGGTAACTTATATTGTCTGATTCGTGGTAAAACAACTCCTGTCTTGAGTGTAACACGGTAAGGTGTGATATGCATACAACCTACATCAGTTGGGCCTTTTGCCCACAAGTGATCTGGTACATTTTTCAATCTGACATCAAATTCTCTTAATACGTAATGGCCCTTGAAATCCCGCAGAAATAGTCTAACTCCCTCCGGGGAACAGCAGATTATGGCTCCTAGAGCCTTCAATGTTTTGATACCTAACAGATTTTCTGGACATGATTTTGTCAGTAACAGGTCTGTAACACGTGATAATGGCCCCACAGCCAGGGGGACTGGTTCAGATACTTCATTTACAATGGGCTGTCCTGAAAAACCAAGGGAAACATTCTGTGAGCCTGAGAGGGGTGCCCCTGGGACTTCATTATGACTGATTGTTGTGCGGCTTGCCCCTGTGTCAATTAAAAACTTTCTGTCTTTTCCCAATACTTGACTGTGTACATAAGGACCCTCTTGATCTACAGGAATTTCAATAAGAGGCAAGCCAAACTCCCTCTCTAGGCTGTTTCATGTGTATCGTTGATACTCAGGGTAAGCAGATTGGGCATACTGGTACATCTGTTGCGAAACTTGCTGAGTTGCGGCAATGGGCTGTGGCTGTGATACCGCTACTGTCTGTGCTGTATGTGATGAAGCATGCATAGGCTGTGTATTCTGCATAGGTTGTACATTCTGTGAGGTCTGTTGCTGGGCCTGATCTTGTCTTGGTGGATGCGGTCTCTCTTTAGTTTTACCTGTTGATATGTTATGTTTCAGAACTGGACATTCATGTACGTAGTGACCTGGCTGCTTACAATAGTTGCATGTCCCTTTAACGGGAGCTGCAGAATGATTTGTCTGGGTCGCACCCTTTCTGTGACCGTCGGCGGGAACTGTTTGAGCTACTAACATTTTCATTTTCGTGTCTTTCATACGTTTCTGTTCCTGATCTTGTTCTTCTCTAATTCTATTCTGATGGTATTGTAACATTTGTAACATCTGTGATGGCGTATTTGCTTGCCATGTACTTTCAACCTTGTATACACGGTTTTTAACTGCTAACAGGGAATTCTCGACTAACTTTGATACAAAAAGATGCGGATATGACTCGCTACTTGGTTTAAGACCACTATTAATAATGAAACATTTCTCGAATCTTGAATAGAAGTCACTGGTATCTTCATCATGTTTCTGTTTACAGGACGAGATGGCGTCCCAATCTTCCTTTCTAGTTGTCAATAATCTTGGCAGAACCTGTACTATCAAACCGGGTAATGCTTTAGTTTTCTCCCCAAGGCCTACCCCTGGGACACGTTTACTCTCTTCATCTTCTATTTCTGCCCATGCTATCTTTTTGTCCCCCACCTCCCATTCTTTTTCCTTTAATTTCTCGTAGATGCCCGTGGGCAGCAGTACCTTTAACATTTTCATGATATCTTCATATGTGTAATCCCCCATCAGTAACATGTCTTTAAGCTCTCGGTGAAAACCTGCAGGGTCTTTATCATGGCATGGGACTAGTTTCTTCATTTCTAACAGTTCTAACTTAGTCAGGGGCGTGTGTACATACACACGTTTCAAGTTATGATCCTCACCCATAACTGGGTGCACTTCTCGTAAGGGGTTCTGACTTTCAATGCCACTCAGGCGTTGCATGTGATACATTTTCCTTTCTGGGGGCGGAGCGGGAACATATTCAGAGCTTACGAAAGTGTTATATCTGTGTCGCTGTTCTAGAATTATTTGAATTAATTTGGTACTGAGACCTCTCCATCTATCCATGAGTAGTGCTTCTAATGTATCGTGTAAGGGACCTGGATCAGAATGTTGGTTTCTGTATTTCGTGAGGAGGTGCTGAATCATGTATACACCTGCTAATTTCTGCTCGTTTGGGGAAAGGTTCAAGAATGTCTGCGCTACGGTGTCATCATTATATATATCCGGATTTTCAGTCCATAATATGGCTGACCGGGCTAGTTCTTGTTCATCCATAGAATTGAGTACATGGTACCCCATTCTCTCTCGGAGCCTTTTATCAGTCTCCTGGAACTGATGTTCAGAAGAATTCAGGTTTGTTAAGGCAGAGAGAAAAACTCTCTTGCTTTCTGGACGAGTGCCTTTCCTAAGGTAGGTTCCCTTACCTACATACGCTATAGTGTCTGTAGTTCTTTCTTGTTCTTCAGGTTCTTCATCCTCCTCGGAGGAAGCCTTTTCTTTCTCTTCTTTGTGTATTTCTATCACTTCTTTTCTTATTTTCCTGTACATACTGGCTATGCAAGTCCCCTTGTCGTGTTTTCCTTCAGATATATTTTGACCCCACTTGTTCAGTGCATCCAATTCGCTCTGATCTGTCCCAGGCCTGTCTCGTTCTCTTATTACGCAATTTATGAAAAAACGTAGTATCTGTGCTTGAACGTCAACTTTCTGATGCTCCATGGCATCCTTAATACTGTCAGGGTCCTTCCCAGTCTGAACAAACTCATATATTCTATCTAGGCGTTCCTTCATTCCTGCAAAGTACAGCAGGAAATCAGTAGCAGATCTTAACCGTAATGATGCCATCATCATTCTATCGTCCTTGCCGGGTACTGGATCATATCTGCAAACTGAAAGGTTTTCCTTGAGTATGTCAAGGCGAGGTGATTTGAACCTGAAAGGACTCTGCATATCCCTAAGGTTTACTCTGTGTGTTAATGGCGGAGTCTGAAGACCCCTGGTCGCACCTCCTGAGGCGGAAGCTTGGGCATTATCTCTCAGTGGAGTCTGTATCTGAACTTGAATTTGTCTTTTAGTAGGGTCAGGTAGACGTGGTTTCGGTAGATCGACTTTAGGTGCGGGAAGTGGTGGAGGTGGTGGAACAGGGGGAATCTGTTGTGGTACTGGCGGAATATGGTCCTGGGGCGGGTTATTACCCCCGTCCCTGTCATTAGGCAGGGCGCGGACAGGCAGATTGGTGTAAGCGGGTGCTACATCCTCTAGATAGGAATTCAGGAATATGTCTTTAGTAGTCTTGTGAATTACTTTAGTTGGCACTAATGGTGGCGGCAGATTTTTCGGTATTTCTGAAATGGCCTCAGGCGAACCCTCGGCCGCGAGATACATACCGTTTACGAGGTTATTTCGTGCGCGGTCTACTTGCTCTGATTTTACTCGGATCCCTTCAGTAACTAATTCGTTTTCTTGGGCCTTATCTGATTCTTTAAGTCTGTCTTCTCTACGGAGTGCTTTTTCAGCACGCTTATGTGATTCCTTACGCCAAAACTCTATGGCGTCTTTCTGAGATTGTCTGGCTTTCTTTTTCCATAGTGCTTCCTCTACCTTCATGATGCACTCGGCATCCCATGTTCCGGTAACAGGCCATCTGTGTCTTTCGTCTAGATGCTTAGTATAATCGGCCCATAAATCTAGATACAATATGGCATCTAAGCCATGCTTGTGGTACATAAAATTTCCAGGAGTGTCCCTAGGGGGGATAGGAATTGCTTCCTCTAGTATCCCTTTCCTAGTTCCTATTTGCTTTAACTTGTCGAAAAACGGCATCTTGTTCACTTAATACTGAATGCTCTATCCTTGTTACTTAATGCTGAATACAGCTAATGATACAAGAACACAATAATGCACATTAAAAACAGTCACATTCATACCACGACATTAATCACATGAAAAGACATTTGAGACATATATGACTACCCCCTATACTGGATGTACTGCTAAACAGTACAGATACACTGTCAGAGACAATGCAAAACTTGAATAACTGACTTGAATAACTGATGTACTGCTAAACAGTACAGATACACTGTCTAAAAACAGTGCAGACCGTGTTTGTGTACCCAAACCCGTCTTGATACGTCCCAGCAATGGTACTCACCGGGAAGCACGGAAACAGAAGGCCTCGGAAAACTCGACTGGACTGGACTCGACTCGTGGATACTTCGGAAAACTTCGGAAAACTTCGGAAAACTGGTGGGCCTCTTGACACCTCGGACCTTGCTTCCTTCGGCTAGGCTCTGGTCGGGATCCTCCGCACTCCTCACCGCCTCGTCTGGGCGCTGATTGCAATCTTCGTCACCTCCGTGGGCCAGAGGGAGATACAGGAAATCCTGCCGGTACGCGTAGTTTCCTTCTAACTGATGGCAGGGGACAGAGCTTGCAACGCACCAACCGGCGCGTGGGGTGGGGGAGGGGTCCCTATTCGGGCGCCAAAATGTTGTAAATATTTAATTTACCGTCTTAATTTCTATGCAGGTAAGTACTTAATCAATAGTAACTCAAATCGGAAGAAAAAAACAGAGTCCGTGGTGTTAGAGTTCTTAGGGGTTTTATTCCTTAAAAAGGAATGGTCAAGACCTGGATATCATGTTCTTCCCACCACAGGGGTGGAAGAAGGGATAGAGCGCGCTATATTTTATTGACAGTACATAGCTTATATACTTAATTTACATCATAGAAAGCAATGCAGTAGGCGTAACAGCTGAGAGAAGACAAGATAACAGCATCCACGTGTTACTAATACGTAATCAGAAGGCGTGAACTGGAGGTGTGTGCTAGAAACGTCACAAGTAGGTGTCACAAAGGGGTGGCACTAAGCAGAATTTTGCAATGTCAGCAGAAATCGGAGGCTTGGATGCGCGCGCAGCTGCATGACGTGTGATTGACGTGAAACTAGAGGGTGCAGGGGGCTTGACATTTACACTGACGGAAAGAGACAGAAGTCTGGCATGTCAGATCAACTTGTGCTTCTATCATATCTGATATCTGATGTTTGGGAACCATATTATCTGAACGGAAAAGGTCTCTGGGGCAGAAGCTATTCTATACTGACTGTGAGTGCATGTATAAGCGCCTAAGTGTCTGCATGAGAAGCGTGGGGGCATGGGCCTTCCATGGGAGCATGGTAACAGAGCTATGAATTACTTGCATAGAGACAGGCCGGCCCTTCGGCTCTGCAGCTGGGGAATGTTTACTTAAACTAGTAGGCAGGAATGTATTTTTCGAGGAGCGGAACAGATAATTCGAAGGTTGTAGTCAGTCTTGGCAGGCAGCAGGCTGAGCTGAGCGCGGGGGGCCGCGCTGGAAGTAAGTCATAGTTCACGGGTACAGAGGCTGCCTGGGCTGAGGCTCTCGGAGTCAGAAAGCAGAAAAAAGGCTCGATGGCAGAAATTCAGGGCCTACTTTGCCAGAGCTGGAAAAACGTGTAAAGTACACTACAAAAAGACGTTGGCATAGCATACTTAGGAACGGACTATTCAATCCATTCAGGGTGGATCTGAAAGAGGACATGTTAACGTTGGACGCAAATGTATTTGCGTCTTCATAGCTGGCACAGGAGGGAAGTTACATGCACTTTAAGCTGATACATGGAGACGGTGGGGTACTCGTTAGGGAACATAACTTGACCAAAAATTTATATTTCCTCAGTTGAGTTTCACTGCCTGGAGATTTGGCATCAACTATTCAGATGTTTACAGTTGCATTGATTTTACCTTTATTAGTGTAGTCTGTACCCTTTTTAATAAGGTCACATTCAGTGACGTCATGGAATGTAAATATAGACAACAAAATAAATCTTTACGCTATCCCTTGCAGCTCTGACTCATATGTTCATGACATACGGTGTAATATAAGTATGATAGGGCCCCGTAAGTCACTCTGGTTTTAGCACCCTTAGCCTGTGGTCTGTCTCTGAGCCAAGATCCTCTTTTACCTTCTTCTGAAAACATATTAGTCTCTGATCTTCATTTAACTACGTGTGTGTCTGCGTGTGTGCGCGCGCGCGTGTGTGTGTGTGTATATGCATGCGCTTATAGTTTCTGCATCAGGTCACGGTTCTGCCTTCAGGTTTCTATAAAATGAGGTCTAACAATAATAATATTTTTTTTCTATAGCACAAAAAAGTTTTTTTTCTAAGTGCTGTGGATGACTGGTGTGAATTTTTAAGACAGTAAGAAATGGTGTGGGGGACCCATCAACATACCTTGCAGGGGGGCGTACCTTAAGTTTCACTTTGCCACTGGCTGCTGGAAACTCCCTCTACTTAAAATATCTGCTACTGCGAGCAGCACAAGGTCCGCACTCCTCCAGGGATGCAGAGAATCATGAGTGACAGGAGTCAGGGAGGGCGGATCATACACCACTGATCTCCACTATACTCACACTCCCCAGGGATGCAGAGAATGATGAGTGACAGGAGTCAGGGAGGGTGGATCACACACCACTGATCTCCACTATACTCACACTCCCCAGGGATGCAGAGAATCATGAGAGTGACAGGAGTCAGGGAGGGCGGATCACACACCACTGATCTCCACTATTCTCACACTCCTCCAGGGATGCAGAGAATCATGAGTGACAGGAGTGAGGGAGGGGGGTTCACACACCACTGATCTCCACTATACTCACACTCCCCCAGGGATGCAGAGAATCATGAGTGACAGGAGTCAGGGAGGGCGGATCATACACCACTGATCTCCACTATACTCACACTGCCAAGGGATGCAGAGAATCATGAGTGACAGGAGTCAGGGAGGGCGGATCACACACCACTGATCTCCACTATTCTCACACTCCTCCAGGGATGCAGAGAATCATGAGTGACAGGAGTGAGGGAGGGGGGTTCACACACCACTGATCTCCACTATACTCACACTCCCCCAGGGATGCAGAGAATCATGAGTGACAGGAGTCAGGGAGGGCGGATCATACACCACTGATCTCCACTATACTCACACTCCCCCAGGGATGCAGAGAATCATGAGTGACAGGAGTCAGGGAGGGCGGATCATACACCACTGATCTCCACTATACTCACACTCCCAAGATGCAGAGAATCATGAGTGACAGGAGTCAGGGAGGGCGGATCATACACCACTGATCTCCTCTATACTCACACTCCCCCAGGAATGCAGAGAATCATGAGTGACAGGAGTGAGGGAGGGGGGTTCACACACCACTGATCTCCACTATACTCACACTCCCCAGGGATGCAGAGAATCATGAGTGACAGGAGTCAGGGAGGGTGGATCACACACCACTGATCCCCCCCTTACCTTCACTGTGCTCGTTTGCAGACCCTGTACACACTGCTGTACCTTTGTATTATTTTTCATGTGTAGCATTGTGCTGTTCACAGACAAAAACACCCCCCGTAACCAGCTTCAACTCTCCCAAACTTCTACCACACCCCACAGCTGGACTCACCCTTAGGGGTGTATACACCCGTTCGTGATTCACCCCCCAAATACCGCTACCCAGTAAAACCATTGTAAGTTTTCCTGCCCCACCGCTCAACTCCCTTTAGCACAAAAACACAGACATGCAGCTTGTTTTTGTAATGCTCACACCAAACCCGGTCACTCAACACCATACCCTGTCACTCAACACCAAACCCTGTCACTCAACACCATACCCTGTCACTCAACACCGTACCCTGTCACTCAACACCGTACCCTGTCACTCAACACCAAACCCTATCACTCAACCCCATACCCCGTCACTCAACACCATACCCTGTCACTCAACACCAAACCCTGTCACTCAACACCGTACCCTGTCACTCAACACTATACCCTGTCACTAAACACCAAACCCTGTCACTAAACACCAAACCCTGTCACTAAACACCAAACCCTGTCACTCAACACCAAACCCTGTCACTCAACATCAGACCCTGTCACTCAACACCAAACCCTGTCACTCAACACCAAACCCTGTCACTCAACACCAAACCCTGTCACTCAGCACCAAACCCTGTCACTTGAAAACAATAGCTGTAAATCCAAAAAATTATATTAATTAGTTTTGTAATGCTCACACCAAACCCGGTCACTCAACACCATACCCTGTCACTCAACACCAAACCCTGTCACTCAACACCATACCCTGTCACTCAACACTGTACCCTGTCACTCAACACCGTACCCTGTCACTCAACACCAAACCCTGTCACTCAACACCATACCCTGTCACTCAACACCATACCCTGTCACTCAACACCATACCCTGTCACTCAACACCGTACCCTGTCACTCAACACTATACCCTGTCACTCAACACCAAACCCTGTCACTAAACACCAAACCCTGTCACTCAACACCAAACCCTGTCACTCAACACCAGACCCTGTCACTCAACACCAAACCCTGTCACTCAACACCAAACCCTGTCACTCAACACCAAACCCTGTCACTCAGCACCAAACCCTGTCACTTGAAAACAATACCTGTAAATCCAAAAAATGATATTAATTAGTTTTGTAATGCTCACACCAAACCCGGTCACTCAACACCATACCCTGTCACTCAACACCAAACCCTGTCACTCAACACCATACCCTGTCACTCAACACCGTACCCTGTCACTCAACACCGTACCCTGTCACTCAACACCAAACCCTGTCACTCAACACCAAACCCTGTCACTCAACACCATACCCTGTCACTCAACACCATACCCTGTCACTCAACACCAAACCCTGTCACTCAACACCGTACCCTGTCACTCAACACTATACCCTGTCACTCAACACCAAACCCTGTCACTCAACACCAAACCCTGTCACTCAACACCAAACCCTGTCACTCAACACCAGACCCTGTCACTCAACACCAGACCCTGTCACTCAACACCAAACCCTGTCACTCAACACCAAACCCTGTCACTCAGCACCAAACCCTGTCACTTGAAAACAATACCTGTAAATCCAAAAAATGATATTAATTTCCCAAAAGGGACACATGCGCTCCATCTGTGCAATATAACGTGGCATCTTCTTCATTCCTATTCACACGTGATAAACCTTTTATCCACAAGCTTGCACAAAAAGCTCTCATTACACTATTCAGTTTGTGTCTTGCTTTGTCCATGGCGCTGTGTTCCACGTCATCCCACCACGCCCTTTTCAGAACAGATCCAGTCCATACGATGCACGTGCAGCCCCAAAGCTCTTCAGCCTCAAGTCCTCTTTCATGTTCTTCAGCAAAGAGAGGGCCAGTAGCGGCACAGATCATTTTCTCCAAGATTAATTATTGGCACATCGGGACATCCTCCACCCATAAATAGTTCAGACATTAACGGCAACAATTGCTCCCACCTCATCCCACTCGTACATCGTGTATATACCCCATGTCTACGACTTGATTGTCCCAAGGAGCGCCATATGGATGGCAATCAGTGAACTCAGCAGCCCCCTGAACCAAGGAATGCCCTACGACCCCCGTCACGATTCTTTCTGCCGATGGGCCTTGTATACAACCGAGACTAAAACAAAAATAATGTAACCGATCCCACCAAAAACAGATAGCCCTACTCCCTCGTATGTACCGCCCACAACACATGGACCGCCATCTCTCAACCCTCTTTAAGTCCTCAGTCTGAAGTCCTAACTGTACTGCCTCAGATACAGTGTCAGTCTGTAAATAGCACATGCCTAAACCCTTCACGTTCAATCCCAAGTAAACCAATAATTTGATTGGCCGCAGTCACTCTCTCACCAACAGTAGGGTAAACAACCTCATCTCCTAAACACACCTGGAAATTGTACAATTTGTCAAAAGTCTACCTGCCTCTGTCACAAGCCAGTATCCAACACAACCCATCTCCTTAGCACTCTCTGATCAGTTTTGGAGCATCCAAGCCATATTTTCAAAAACATATCCATCCCCACCTCTTGTCATTTTATACCTGGCCTTTTCCTTAAGCCCAACACACCAAAAAAACATCCATAACAGGTCAAAACAAAACAAAAACAACACAACCCCAACACCCAGAGTAACCTCGGCCAACAAGTGAAATGTAATGGGTTCCCATAGCTTACATTTCCTTCCATTCACTTTTGACCAACCTGCTAGTACTCGCCTCGCCAGTTCCCCAGCCGCCGGGTCATATCCCTAAAATAACTTCACATGAATGACAAGCCTCCCTGGTTCCCAGCAATGGTATCAGCTGATAAGCTCCTGTCAATCAAAGATAATCAAAAATGCATGATGTCCTCGTTACTCAGTTCCAAACCGTCTTTATCACCCCCTTTTTCCCACCTCAACCATATTTAAACTCCCACCAAGCCTTTCAGTGGGATCATCTAGTAGTTACGGACACAGATTGTTCAACAAGTTCCAGCGTGCTCATTGCCCCAGTGACCAGATGTCCTGTGGCAACTGGTCTTCATCTCTTCCGTTTCTAGAGGCAAACTTCGAAACCACTTCCACTGCGAACAAGATAAAGTGTCAGCAATGTCATTGCGAATTACAGGGACATTCTTTGCTCTAAAAACAATATTGAAATGCAGACAACCCTACATAACCTTCCACAAGAGCCGCAACACCCTCAAACCCCTTGCCTTCTGTTAACCCGTTGCCTGCTGATGACGGAACCGCTCCGTCATCAGCTGCGGTGGCGCTCTGCTGATGACGGAGCGGTTCCGTCATGGCCCGCTCGGAGTGCCTGCGCGGCGCGAATTCCGCGCCTGCGCTGAGCGTTCCATTGAGCGGGGCGGGCCATGACGGAACCGCTCCGTCATAAGCACAGCGCAACCGACGCTGGTGACGGAGCGGTTCCGTCACCAGCATGCGCCCGCTGTATTTCCGCCCCGCCCCCTTAGCACTGCGGCGGAATAGCCACCGCAGTGAAGGGGTTAAACAACTCAACTCCTGATAGGTTATCCTTGCTGAACTTTACACTTCTGTTCATCAGTTCTATACCCCACACCACCAAAGCAACCTCCAGTAAAAAAAATCACTGTTCTGCACCACCATCCATCCCAGAACAAGCCACAACAAGGGCCTCTTGCTCAGAAAAAAATCTGTACATGTCAATTTGTCCCGTCCTCTGCAAAGAACATGCTTACTCTGTTTAAAATCTCAATAAGGGGGGGCGTGGCCAAGATGGCGGGGTAGTAGGACGTGTCTGCTAGAGCTCCCGACCCCATCGGAAGCCCCGAGCCCTGAATGTAGCTGCATTTTCCCCCCGGAGCCACGCAGACCGGCTCCGCGGATCAGGGAGCTAGCGACGGCCTGACAGTCGCTTCCAGCGCGCGACTGCGTGCCGAATTCGCCGAGATCCCGGTGCCGTGCTTGAAGCCGGCGCAACCCACGGCGGAAGCAGTGCCCCGGCCCGGACAGAACAGCGAGTCGCCGGGAGGCAGGAAGGCACGGTGTGGACACGCCGCCGCTGGAGGTGGAGCTCTCTGACCCCGGCGGGCGGCGCGGCTACGCGCAGCGGAATGGAGCGGTGAGGTGCCTGGAGCGAGTCTGCTGCCTTCCAACAAGCCAAGATGGCGGCGGATTGAGTGGAGGGTCCCCCGCCCGGACCAGCTAGAGGTCCACAAACTGTACGGAGGGCCCGCTGTCCAAGGCGGATTACCCCAGCTACCCGGAGGACGCCGCCATCTGTGCGGTAAGCGCTGCATCTGGGGCTGACGCTTCACCGGCGGGATCCGGGCGGTCTCCACGTCCGAGGTGCAGGCTGGACGGGGAGGGACCTACGCGAGCGCCCGGCTCAGAGGCCTACCCGGGCGGCGAGGGAGACGACACACAGCGCTTGGCAGCGCGGCCCCCTGGTGGACACGAACTGCTACTGCATGAACACTATCACCCCCGGGCGAGGGGCGCCCCAGGACCGCCGGAGGCACTCTGCGCACGGGCTGTGGCACCCGCGTGGCCCGTGGTACCCGGATTGCGTACCCTGAAGAACGCTGTGGGCGGTGGAGCTGCCTGGAAGGGCTGTGGACCGCGTGGGGCGCCTGGAGCGATAGCCTCGCCGGCTGGGCCCCAGGGCCCGCAGCACGCCGAACTATTGGCTGGATAGAGAGGAGAGCGACGCAAACGCCGGATCGGCGGCCCGGAGGGGCCACGTGGAGGTCCTACTATAGCGCTTGACTGAGTGATCCCCTAACTGAAGCGGCACAGTGGCCCACCAGTGGGGTGGCACCCCCGCTGCCTTGGCACCATTTCATGCGCGCAGCGGAACACCCGCGCAGCCCTGAATGCTCCAACTGCACCCCCTGAGACGCGCTGGTTGAGGTGGGACTCCCCCAGGGGGGCCACGGGCCGCGCGGACGCCTGGCTTGGCCGGGGGGGGGATCTGGCCAGGCGCCCGGTACCCACAGCATCAGCTGGACATCGCGACGGAGGTCGAAACGGTCTCACCTGAGCCAGAGAAGCGGCGGCAGGCTCTCCGTGGGGGCATCAACGGCAAAAAAAACCCCTCCTCTAGCTGAGGGGGGGCTTCTGACTCGGACCAGTGGTGCTCTTCTGGACGGGGGCGACTTCTCATCCGCCCTGGGCTGGGTACGGGTTCCTTGAGGCCCGGTTTCCACGTAAAGGAAGAAACAGACTGGTGGGGAGACCTGGACTATGGCGGGCCAAAGGGGAGGGAAACGCAACGATCGCACCGACCGCACGCTCCCGGAGATGCTTAACAGACAGCAGGCCAAGGGGGACAGAGCCTCTTCTTCGCCTGGAGCAGCAGGAGGCTCGCAATCTGGCGCAGCAGCGGAACCCCCGGTAACCAGATCCTTTTTGGAATCTCTCTTTGGCACGCTGAGGGAGGACTTCCAAACCCTCAAACAGGAAGTTGCGGGGGAGGTACGTGAGGTCCGCAGGGAGGTGGAGGGCCTAGGAGAGAGGGTGGACACTGTGGAGACCTCCGCGCACAGGCAAGCTGAAGAGATCACCCTTCTCCAGCAGGAAGTTCTGACCCTTCGTGAACAACACCTGGACCTCCAATTACACAACGAGGACTTAGAAAACAGGTCACGAAGGAATAACATTAGGGTCCGGGGTGTGCCACCCTCGGAAGAGAACCCGAACATTGTTCAGTACCTGCAAGAACTCTTCCGCATGGTCCTGGGGGAAGGGGACGACTTCCCCATTAGAATCGACAGAGCGCACAGGGTCGGTCCCACCAGAAGATCTAATGGTCCCCCTCCGGACATCCTGGCGTTCCTCCCAGACTTCCCGCTGAAAGAAAAAATCATGGCGGAGGCCCGCAAGGTGCGTTCTCTCACTTTCCGGGATCACCCAGTGGCCTTATACCAAGACCTGTCTGCAATCACGCTTCAGAAGCGCAAGTCGTTCAAGATTGTGACAGACTTCCTCAGACAGCATGAGACGCCCTACTCGTGGGGGCACCCCTTTCGTATTATCTTCAAGTGGCAGGGAGAGACGCACCATGTCCGGAACCTCCAGGACGCCTGCGAAATCCTGAGCATCACCACAGAGGAGGAGGACGCCCATACGCCTAGACGGAGGCGCACAACCGACGACGGCTGGCATCGCGCTGCGAGCAGGAGGAGAAGGACGGTGGACACGGCGCGGAGACCAGGGTCTCCAACTATTAGGGCGGAACAAGAAGCCGCCGTCCGGACTGCATCTACGGTGCTTGAAGGTCCAGAGGAGGTGGCACTGACCGCTTGACTATGCTCCGGGGGGAACTCACAGTAGCAATATTTCCATGGCAGGCTTGGGTGCTCGATGGGGGGGGGGTGAAGGTTTGACCACGTGTGGCTGGACGTCCATTAAGGTAACATTCCACGGACTGGTCCGCTTGGGCTTGTCCGGGACTATTTCAAAAAGTTTTGGATACGCGGGTGTGGGGGGGAAGCATGACCCGGGGGTTGATGCTGAGGGCGATGACCGGGGGTTGGGAGGCGTTGTGGTGGGTTTTGAGTGATGGGGGAAGGGGGGTTTGTTCAGAGTTGGGGATGGGGATAGTTGGGGGGGGAGAGTTGGAAGTTACCTGGCCCAGTGCTTCTACGGTATCTGAGAATGCTAGTGCAGGCACTCGTATTTGCCTGGCAGTCGTCCTGCTCTCACACACTCTGGTTAGCGCACACAGGCTGACCAGTCCGATCCATCCATGGCAGAATTGAAGATACTGACCCTGAATGTTAAGGGGTTAAACAACCCTACAAAAAGAAGAGCCATCCTATCATTATTAGAAAACTCTCAGGCGGACATATGTCTGCTCCAGGAGACCCACTTGTTAACTGCTGATTGCCACAGAATGAGGTCCCATCATTTCCCTACACAGTTCTTTTCCTCCAATACCACTAAAACTGCAGGGGTGGCTATTCTCCTATCCAAATCGTTTAAACGTGAGGTGTTGCACAAATTTGTCGAACAAAAAGGTAGACTTCTTGCCTACAGACTTAAAGTGGGTACTCTCACGTTCACTGTCGGCACCGTTTACGCCCCGAATGAACAGCAAGATAGATTTCTACGCGGGGCTCTAGAGGAGGTCACGGCTTCACCGGACACGCACATTATGCTAGGGGGGGGACATTAATTTGGTCTTTGACTCAGCGAAAGATAGATCGGCGCAGCGATCTCCGCAGACTGGGGAACTCTCGCAGGCGATCAAGGCCCAGTTAGTTGAATCCGATCTGCACGATCTCTGGCGCGAACTTCACCCTACTGACATAGATTTCTCCTACTATTCGCATGCACATAAAACTTATGCCAGACTTGACTATCTACTGGTCTCTGGCCCTATTCGTAGCCTTGCCACGGCCTCGGAAATGGGTGTTATATCTCTGTCGGATCATGCACCGGTCTCGGGGGCCCTACATCTCCAGCCGAGCTCAGCCCGGAGGGGGGTTTGGAGGCTTCGGGACACCCTCCTGCACAGGAGGGAAGTGGTGCAGAGCATTAATGATTCGATCAAGGACTATCAGCTGCATAACTCCAACGCTGATACTTCCATGTCGACTCAGTGGGGGGCTCTCAAGGCGGTGCTACGGGGAGAATTTATTGCGATCTCGGCGGCGGATAACCGTGAGAGGAAACGGAAACGGGACGAACTCACCCAGAAAGTCAGGGAATTGGAGACCGTACACCGCCGCACTGGGGCTCCAAGGGTCTGGAAACAGCTGAAAGCTACGAGGAAACTCCTGTCCTCATTGGACCTTGATAGGGCGGAATATGCAGCATTGCGCCTCAAACACGCATATTATACTGGGGGGGACCGGTGTGGCCGCCTGCTGGCAACCAAACTGAGAGTGGCCCAACAGAGTCGCCAGGTGAAGGAACTGACGGGATTTGCAGGACAGGGGGTCACGGATGACGCCGAAATTGCCGAGACCTTTCGCCGCTTCTATGCTGATCTGTACAGAGCGGACGACACCAATATGGAGGATGCGGAGGAGTACCTAGATTCGGTGGCCCTCCCGTCACTGACCCAAGAGCAGGCAGCCTATCTGGAGAGAGAGATTAAGATCGAGGAGGTGATTACGGCGATTTCTAGACTCAAATTAGGGAAAGCCCCTGGCCCGGATGGCTATACAGCCCTCTTTTATAGGACGTTCTGCGGGACGTTAAGCTCTATCTTGACCACACTATTTAACTCCTTCTCTGACCCTGGAACTATCTCTCCGGATCTACTACGGGCGACAGTGTCTGTCATTCCCAAGCCAGGGAAGGACAGGAAGCAGTGCGGCTCGTATAGGCCAATCTCCTTGCTAAATTTAGACCTGAAACTCTATACTGGAATTCTAGCGGCGAGACTGGCGCAGCACCTCCCTGGCCTCATTGAACTGGATCAAGCCGGTTTCGTACCTGGACGGCAGACGGTGGACAACACTAAACGTATAGTTCACGTCTTGGAAAAAGCCTCCCGTATCCCAGGGGAGCGAATGCTCCTCTCAGTCGATGCTGAAAAGGCATTCGACCGGGTGCACTGGCCTTACCTCGAACGGGTCATGGCGAAGCTGGGGATGGGGGAAAAGTTCCGAACCATGGTCTTTAATTGCTACAAATTCCCCTCTGCCGCAGTCCGCGTGAATGGTTGCGACTCACGACGGTTTGACATCGAACGCGGCACGAGACAGGGTTGTCCCCTCTCCCCCCTCCTCTTCGCGCTCTACATGGAGCCCTTTTCCCACCGAGTGCGGCAAAACGTGGCCGTTACCGGAGTACGAATGGGGGGTTTCACCCATGAAATAAGCCTTTACGCAGACGACGTTATTTTCGCGTTGGAAAACCCGAGGCAGGCCCTACCCGCCTGTATGGCGGAACTCCAAGCTTTTGAGAAGGTAGCCGGCTTTCGGATGAATGTGGAGAAATCCACAGCTCTAGACATCTCCTTGACTCTGTCCACGAGGAACGACCTACAAAGGCTCTTCCCACTGCGGTGGTCGAAAGATCAGGTGCAATATCTAGGGATTACGTTAGCTCCCACGTTGCAGGCCATGGTCTCCCTTAATTATGAGGCGGTTGGCAGAAAGGTGAGAGACGAATTAGGACGATGGAACAAAGGCACGCTTTCCTGGCTGGGTAGAGTGGCAGCGATCAAAATGACGGTCTTGCCCCAAATTCTGTATCTATTCCGGGCACTGCCCTTGCAACCACCTAAGGGCTGGATTCCACAAATGCAAACTGACGTGTCCCGATTTGTGTGGCAGGGCCGTAAACCCCGAATGCGCCGCACTCTCACGACGTTGACACCGGAATCTGGAGGACTGGGAGTCCCCGACCTCCGCAAATATTTCCAGGCGGCCCAATTAAGATATCTGGTGGAATGGAGCAGGTGGGAGTCCGATAAACACTGGCTCTTCCAGGATCAGGCGGTGGCCGGACGCCCCTTGCAGGAAATACCCTTCCTCCGCTGCCCACACCGCCCCCCGAACCTCTATGCTTCTTACGTAACGCGGGTCCCGATGCAAGTACGGGACGCCACGAATCGCACGTTTGACCTCACCACGTTCCCCTCACCTTTCACACCTATTGTAGACAATCCCGACTTCACACCGGGGATGGAACACGGGGCCTTCTCACATTGGAGAGATAAGGGCTGTAGGGCACTCGTCCATATGTACGCGGCGGATGGAATTATTCCCTTTCACAGCCTTAAAGATACTTATCAGTTAACCGAATCTGACCGCATGAGATACTGGCAGGTCCGACACTGGGCCTTGCAGCCGAGTGTGAGGGACTCTGCAGACAGGAGGCTCCTCCCATATGAGCGATGGCTAATCACCCGCACCTCAGACTCTAAACTTATCACTGACCTATACAAACTGCTTCAGCTCCCGTCTTCACACTTCTATATTCCCGGCAGGGAGCGATGGAATAGAGAACTGGGGAGAACGCTTAGCCTTAAAGAATGGGAACGTATTTCATACAGAGCACGTCACTCGGCCTACCATGTAGGCCTCACAGAAACCTTCACGAAGATATCCACCTACTGGTATCACACCCCAGAAAGACTACACGAAATGAACAGGCTTCTTAGCGATAGATGCTGGCGGGAGTGCGGGCAGGTGGGCACACTGACACACATCCTCTGGGACTGCCCAGCACTGCAAGCCTACTGGTCGATGGTGATAGACGAAGTTGATAAATGCTTCGAGATCGAACTGCCCCGTTTTCCAGCGTATACCCTACTGGGTCTACCAAATGACTTAATGTACCCGCTAAAATCTAAGAGGGGGAGGCAGATAGCCATTATGCTGGGCTCGGCGGTACAAAACATTCTGATTCACTGGCGCACGACCACCACTCCCTCACGCACAGGTTGGCTGCACAGGTTGTGGCATGTTCTGGGAATGGGGGAAAAAATGTCTCTCACGCTGGCAGGAGACGTGACTAGTTTTGAGGAACTGTGGCAACCCTTTCATTCATTGCTGGCTTCAGAATTCACCGAAATCACATGCCCGAGATACCTCAGGTTACTGCGGCTTACACCCCCTTTGTGAGGCATGGTTTCATTTGGGTGGAGGCTTCCAGGGACTCACGGATATATGTGGGGTGGGTGAGAAGAAGGATGATTGATTGCTTTCATGCTACACAGCACTGGGCGAGGAGGGAGGGGAGGGGGAAGTTTGTTGGGGCATGTTGTTCTGTTAATAGAGGTACAGGCCCATAGGGCGACGCTTTTTTCTTGTTTTCCTCTTCCCTTTTTTTATCTTTCCTTGTATATGCCTTTGTGCGGAGAGCAGGACATTGAAACAGCCCTGGGGCTGGGACATTAGCATTTCTGGTCTTGAGCTGCCTCTTGCAGTAACCAGTGCATGTATGTAACCTGCATTCTATGTGAGCTGTACCTTTCTAATAAAATACTTTAAACATAAAATCTCAATAACATGCTGGCATACATGTGATGAAGCTCAGATTTCACCTATAAAATGTATGCATGATTATATGACAAAAAGCTGCAGACAGCATTTCTAAAACAGCATGCAGATTTTGGCGTAAGCCAAATGAAAACATGACATAAGGCCTAGTCAAATGTATACTTTTTTAAGTGGCATATTTAGTGCATGAAAAGTGAAAACATGAATCAGATGCTTTTACAGGGGTAACACTTTTGGTGCCTACAAGTTTAAATATGAAATAAGGCCTGGTCAGAATGCTTTCAGTTTAAAAGTGCTTTCATATAGAAACATGCTCAATTAATAAAACAGCCATGTTTAAATGTGATTAATCAATATGTAATCTTACAATAGAATGCACATTAATTTAGAAAATATATTAGTATTTATAAAATAGCATAACATTGCACTGAATTAACATGTATTTTTTTAATTTTGTTTTGCAAGTGTAGAAATGTGCTGAAATGTGTTTTTTCAGGGTAGATAAAATGTGATCTCAGTTTGCTTTAGTGGACTCAGCTTACTGCAGTTTTTGCCCTTGAAGATTAGAATGGAATGTACTACTCTTCCCCACCAACTTGCAATGAAAGGGCTTTGTTAATAAATCACGCCCTCCTGTGTCTCTTCGACCTTTACTATGCTGCATATTTTTTTGTAGCATGTTTAAACAGTGAAGTGAAGAGAAGAGAAAAACACACAATTAATACTTTTTTGTTACAGAAAATTGTAATTATTTTTAAAGTATAAGGAAGTGAAGTCATCTAGCATAAGACTCAAATTTGAAGAGGAACACGCCTGATTAATGATGTATCCAGTCACCCCATGGGGAGACGATATGTTTTGAAATTCTGATTGGACCAGCTACAAGGTCCAAGCACGTGAACCTTTGCTGAAATATGGCGCTACAAGGTCCAAGCACGTGAACCTTTGCTGAAATATGGCGCTACAAGGTCCAAGCACGTGAACCTTTGCTGAAATATGGCTTACAAGTGGCAGGGGTGGCTTTTTGCTTATTTTTGCTGAGGGAAGAGAGAGGAGGAGGGGCTGCGTCTGTGGGGGCTCCTTTGCAGCTCCTGAGACAGACAGACCAGCACATCGAGGCAGAGAGGGAGCTGAGAGGATCAGAACAGCTTTAGATTTTAGGTGCTAAACTTTAAAGTTCATGTTTGACTAATTGCTTTTGAAAAGATGTATTTGTCCTATGCATTTATTTCTCTTCATGGGAGAGTTTTCTACTATTAATTATTGATTAGCCTTGCAAAAACTCACTCTTTTCTTAGAAATTCTTGAAGATTTTTTTTCCTACTTGGAAGGCTTTGTATGCAGACTGTAATATGTTCTGTATTCATGCTAGTTTTCCTATTTTTTTAATTCTGTAACCTGATTGATATTTGACTAATGAATAAAGAATCAGAAAAAAAACTTCACTTTTAATTTAGAAAAAAAACCTTCAAAATACTCACCAACTCTCTTCATTGGCTTAAATAATAATTGTATTTGGATTGTTCATGTTTATGTAAAGTCTCCTGAAGGTGATATACAGTGTCAAGGGCCCAACCCCTTTTCAGCGGTAAATAGAATTCGATGAGGTTTTGCATTGAGAAAGCACCATGAAATTACTGCTGTATCACATGCAGATCCACCCGAGGAGCAACTGACATTCACCCTCTATGGTACAACCTTGTACAAAACATTCTGCCAACCCTGACCACTCTGCATGCAAAACTGAGAGGCACCAACAAACATTTAACCTTATGGAGAGCCAACTTCCGCTCTTTGCACGCCTTTTCTACCAATAAAACAATCTATAGCAATTTTTCTCCTGGCAACCACGCCTGCATCTTCTTTGTGACAATTCTGAAAAAATCAATACAGTACTCGGGCCCCCTGTCTTTTCAGGTGCTAGGGGCACCCCAAAATCCACTGCGAAGTCCTGAAAAATGCCCAACACTTCTCTGTAATTACCTGAATCTCCCTTCCTAACAAACAAGAAATCATCCAGATAATGTGAAATCAGCCTGTGACCAGCTCTTCTTGACCAACCCCATTGTAAGAAAGGTGATGAAAATTTCAAAGAGAGAACAAGAAATTGCACAACCCATGGACAAAACTCAGTCTACATATATTGCCCCTTCAAAAATACATCACAGCAAAGAAATCTCCACAGGATGAACTGGCATTATGGGACCTGTTGACTTAAAGTCACATTTTACCTGTTATTGGCAGAGTTGTGTGCGGACCCCTAGTTCCGTAGAACAAGAGTGTTACGGGCCAGTATTGAAGGAAGTTGAGGGATGCATGTACCTAATACTTTTAGAATATTAAGATGCAAGGACAGGAATTAACCCCAATAGTCCCTGATGGTTTTTTGACTCACTGTCAGCCTCTCGTGCAATGACATGACACACAGATCGTTAAAGGTCCGGAGGGGGGGGGCACCCAGAGTGCAACCCTCCTGGGTACAATTATCCCTGTCCTCTCACCCTGCTGCTGCAAGGGACTGGCACTCGTGGCAGCATCGATCACAGTGCAAGAGACAGGCCATTTCCATGTCAACCCCATGGGAGAGATGTCTTTTGGCCTTTGAAGTCTGCCTGAGTCTTCCTCACCCGGGTCCTCTGCACCATCCCCTTTGGACCTGGGCTGTGGAGCTGGTAGTGCAGATGCAGGCAGGGCGAGGAATGGGGGGCAGTGTGTGTGCGCTGAACCACCAGGAGGAATCCACTCTGGAACTACAATGATGTGACTGGTTGACTCGATGGAGAGGAGGTTGGCCTGCTCGGAGACTTCTAATTTAATGAGACCTTGGACTATACTCCTCGTGCAGCAGTGAATGGATAGTGAGGGGGCAATTGCTCTCTTTAAATAAAGTGTATTCTGATCATCACTGTCCCCTCAATACATCTCAGCTGCACCTTGTCCCAGTGGTGACCCCCACCTGCTCTCTCTCACCATGGGGGGCAGCCCCCCCTCCCTCCCCTGGACTCCTTACTAGCTCCGTCACCAGAGAAACACGCCTGGTATGTGCAATGAAGCTTCCTTAAAGGTTGAATAAAGATCCCAAAAAGTGGCCCCTCCTAAGAGACTTATTCCCCAAAGCTGTGTTTGATTATCAAAGCATCTGCTTGTGCTTCTTGATAAATGTTTATTACTGTGGAAGAAGGTGGTGGGGGGCACAGCCCCTACACCAGCCTCAGCTCTGCTTCTTCCCAGAGAATTGCATCATGTTGTTAATATTGGAATTATTATGTGGGGGTTATGATGACTGAACTGAAGTGGGAAACGTGGGCTATATATGATCTGAAATCAACAAAAGCCCAACTTGCTGCAGAATCCGAGCACCAAACAGGACCGTCCATTACATGGATTCAGTCGCCCTGGGCACGTCCACTTCATTAGAAGGGATTTATTGAGGTGAATTAGTCCCACTGCAGCCCCCAGAGTCCAAGGTTCTCATTCAGTCACAGAAAAGGAAAGTTCAGTCATATAAACACAAAATTCTTTCCCTTTTGTCGTCTCTCTAGAGGAATGAATGGGGTGTTCTCCTCGCGGCACGAAGCGCTAACAATAGGAACCTTATTCCAGAACCACCAAGAACTAGTCAATACTTTGAGCATCGATGAAGCTTTTGGGTCCCCTGACAGGAGCCTGTGGGCCCCTCCTGTGCTTTGGTGATATTTTACTGAGCTGCCACGATCCTCAGGTCGGGGCACCTAGGCGCTAGGTGACACACCTGTTCATCCATAGGTCTAGCTGAGCGGGTCAGAAGCATGGTGTCCTCTTAATGCAGATCCCAAGGTCCCGGGTCACCTCAGTCCATCACAGGCGGTGGGAGACGTACAACCCTGAGACGTGTAGCGCCTTCACCTGAGGAGTCACTTGTCCTAAAGACTGACTGCTGGCAGTCTCTCTCTTTCTCTCTCCGTTTCCCACCACCTACCCTCTTTCTCTAAGACACACCCTCTCTCACTCGATCTCTCTTTCTCTCTCCCCTTTTTTCTCTCTCTCTCAGTGGACCTCTCGCCCACTTCTGTGTCTCTCTCCACTTCTACCACTCACTCTTCCCGCCTCTTTCTTCCACTCCAATTTCACCACTCTCTAACGTCCCCTTTCTCCCCATCACTTCTATCACTCTCTTTCCCCCGGTGTTGGACGTTTAAAACAAATCTTTTACCCCGCTTTTACAACGACCGCGCTGTGATTCCCCATACCAAGGGGAACAACAACTTTTGGAGTGGGGGGGGGGGGGGGGGGGGGGGGAGGTGTTGGATTTCAAATCCAACATCTTCCCTAGTGTCCGCACAGACTGGAGTTGGTATAGTAAATTATACTTTTCCAACTTCCGGCGCCCCCCTCCGCAAGTCGTTGCTCCGACTTGCGGAGTAATGGTATGCGGAATCACAACACAGTCGTTTTAATGATCGCATTGTGATTCCCTGTGGGGTAAAAGAATGCAGGATATTCAGGTATATTCCTCTCCCTCACCTGGACTGGAGAATTGCATCTGGACACCTACAGAGGTAAATGCTCAAGGCAGAACAGAGGCAGAGTGTGCCCGGCTGCCCCAGGAGGAGTGAGTGAGCGTGTGTACTATTGGAGGGGCAAGCCGTGCTAAATCCAGGGAGAGCACCTCTAGTGAACTAGAATTAAGGTACAGTGTGAACTGAGACCTTGCAAGAAGGGACCACCACAGACACGGGCACCATTACAGCTCCATCACTGGCACAGCCCATTCCAGAAGGAAAGGGGGGTTAACTACAAACCCTGAAAGAGTGGTGAGAGCCTGAGGACCAAGCACTATTCAGCTCCCAGTCCTATTGCACAACTGTCTGACTGAACATTTACTGCGACAGCACAATACCCCCTTACTGAGAAAAGTCAGGGTGAGCGCCTTAGTCCTCATTGGTTGATTACCCCTATGGACCACAGCCTAAATGGAGTATAACTAGTTGCATATCTCTGTCCCTTCTATTTTCTGTGTAAACTCCCGAGTTGTGTGTTTGTGATTAAAGTAATTTTCATTTTCCAAGTAAAAGCACTGCCTGGACAATCTTTTAATTGCTGTACGCACCTTCCCCTTGAGTAAGCCTTGGACAGCTCGACTTCACTACTCTGAGAGTCCAGGGGTGAGAGGTTCACTTGGTGCTCAGTCTTGGACTCCACAGTAAGGTGAAGCCCCCCGACACCAGTGGCAACAGGCTCTCTTTGTCATTGTTTGAGTCCAGTTACCCCAGATCCCCGCGGCACTCCTGACAAAGGTTTGACAATTTCAAGTATCATAAATTGATCTATTTAATATGATTTTGTAAAATGTTTCACCTGTAATATTAATTTAGTACCAGTGAAACCATTTTAACCTGGTAATTGTAATAGTTGTACTGAGTAAACCAAAACTAGAATCCCACAATGTGTAATGATCTTAAATGAATGTCTAGGGCTTGTAGGTCCATTTCTCAGTGACGTCAGCTGCAGCCATTGGTAACGGCATGAAGGTTTATATAAATGATACAATACAGGACAATCATTGGAAAGTAGGAGAAACCCCAGCCAGGGTTTTAACCTGACACATCTGGAATATGGGTCCTGCAGATGTGAATCAACCTACTGAGATACCTATAAATGAAAGACATGATACAATGGCTGAAAGAAAACACACTCATCCCACATCTTACTCAAGAATTACAATCAACCTCCATGAAGTAGAGATTCGGATATTAAGAAGCAGAAACCCCGAAAGGGATGAAGAGCTGACAAGTGTTACACATCATTCCTGCTCTCCCAGGAGCAGCATTTAAAACTCATAGCAAAATCATTCTGATTTGTTTGTCCTTGTGTCAAAACCTTGTGACCCCCTCAATACCGGACCGTTTTTAGGTCGAGCCTTGGCAGCGCACATGCATTGTCTGCAAGGCCTTTTGTCTTCAACAAAACAACTTTATTCCCGCCTGCTATTAATCATTGGCTCACTGCTCTGTTGCCCTTTTTTGATGGACCCGGAGCCGTTCACTTGGCTGATATGTCACTTCCGGTTAAGGCTGAGTAGCACCGACTGAGCACAGTCTCCTTACTCTCAATTTCCTTATCTGGGTTATGGCGAACTTTTTTTTTTTTTTTAATTACTGCACCTCTGTTGCTGCTTCCGCCCTCCTTCCACACTTGGACACCAACTGCAGAGTTCAAACATTGCGGGCTGATTACTGTTCTGTATAGACGCTTAATACAGTTTATTACTTGTGGGTGGACAAATATAGAACTCGAGGAGAGACGGAACTAAAACATGGGCATGAGCCTGAAGCACATTTCACAGATTGCTGCAGTCAAAGGGAAAGATGATAGAGTTGGCAGAGAAAGGAGGAAGAGCTACTAGGAAGCTGAGCTGATAGTTGTCCGTCTGTCTTCACATTAGTTGCTTTTACTTATTACTTTCCCTCGGACTACAGATAAACCTTGTAAATGTGCTTTGATTTGAAGTCGGCAAAACCTAAGGGGGTGATGGATGGAGAGTTGAACAATGCAAGCACTCACCCTCAATCAACTGATCTGTGTTTAATCCCTCATTATTCTTTAGCTCACTCCGCCACCCCAGTTCAGACATGGCCATATGCAAATCAGTCTGACCCTGTGCCTCATGGGAACAGTCCAGTCCGAACTGCCAAGCCATGCCTTCCCTGGACCGGAACCAAGCATCCTGGGACTGGTTTCTGGCTAATCAGCCGTCATCAGCCAGGCTAGCTTGAATCCAGTGTCAAAATGAGCAGGGGATCCACATCCGTGCATACCCTGCCAAGTTAGGGCGAACAAAGCAAAACCAAAGGGGATGATGCTTTGGACGGAGTGTTGAACATTGCAAGCACTCACCCCCAGTCAACTGATCTGGGTTTAATCCATCATTATTCTTTAGCTCACTCCGCCACCCCAGTTCAGACATGGCCATATGCAAATCAGTCTGACCCTGTGCCTCATGGGAACAGTCCAGCCCGAACTGCCAAGCCATGTCTTTCCTGGAAGAGAAACAAGCATCCTGGGACCAGCTTTTTTAAGACGGGCGTTTTCTTCTTCCAAGTGGGCTTGGAAAGGAGGGGGTTCGATAGATAAGGAAGTATGTTTACAATAGATGTAACTTTCTTCATGGAGACAACCACCTTGTTCCCATTAATTCCAACTACTTCAATTTATGGAAGAGTTTTGTCCCGCTGGGCCAATCATGTGCAGGTTTACTTCAAGTCTATGCCCGAAGTGTATAATGAGTAACAGAAACGGATGAAAGGTGAGTGTTGCAAACGGATGGAATGTGCCTGGCTGAACTCTGTGAATAGAGCACACCGAGGCCCGGGCCGTAGTGCCACCGATCAGGCTCGCATGCAGTTCCACTGGGCTTTGCTGCCATGTCGAGGTGCGCCAGAGAGGTCATGGGCATAGCGGAGCCATGGTCTGGCTTGGCTCTAAGAGCCTAAGATCAGGCCAAGCCAAGCCAATAAAATATTTTGCACATACCAAAACATTACTCACAAGATACCTTGTGCTAAGTATTGTAAATGTATATTAAAAATCTTTATTATGAAAACATATTTTTGAAAATCTGGGTGCCTTATTTGCAAAGGCGTCACATGTTTCCCACAGAGAGTTACACTTCCCTTGCCACGATATTTAATCCAGTGAGTATAATGAGAAATATTAAAAACTGCAAGTCCCTGAGTGCGAAGTGCTGTTTGGAAAGAACCAGGGCTGACTGAAAGGGTCAGACAGCAGGGGTCCTCTTCGTATCTTAAGCAGCAGATATCAGACAGAAATTGTTAACGCAGCGCACCTATATGGATTATCAGCACTGGGATTAACGAACTGCAGTAGCTGAAGTAGTCGGAAGCCCGCCTCACACAGACATATTCATTAGGTCGCGCCTCTGCAGCGCGCACATGTGATCCCATGTGGCAGCAGGCTCCTCATATTGTCAGTCTACTGCTCAGTATGTCAGCGCTTTGCATGAGCAGAGGCACTCGGCTTTGTTTACCGTTTGGGGAGGGGAGAGCCTGTCCTACCGTGCTTTTGTCCCCACCCTCGTGTTGGTTCCACCCTTCCTGGCCCGGCCATCCCTGCGCACACCCATCACCTCCTGCTAGTCGCCACTTTTCACAGGCATCTTCCTGTCATTCTCATGGCAGCCGCGCACTACGTGATTCTCAGCAGATAGGTGGCAGATTCTTGTGTTGAGTTGTCTTGTTTGGGAGATTTCTGTATGCTTGTACGGGAGTGAACGACTGTGCTTCTGGTGAGGTCCTCTATTAGAGAGCAGCTAGGTCCTTACTGCCGTCATGATTCACAGATGGCCTTTAGTGTGTCTTATCTGGAAAACGGCCCAGAATTTTGCTCCCTGCAAGGAGTACAAACAGGGCCGGTCCTAGGGTTCATGGGGCCCTGGGCAGAATAGGAAAATGCGAGGCCCCTATAATTTGCATACGATTTAACTTAACAGGAAGTGACATCACAGGAAGTCATTTCAATTGGCCATTATTTATATTGATATTGTTTATAGAGCATGCCAATGTGGCCCTGCCCTCTGCAGCTGTAACCGTAAATAAAGCTAATTGGGCAACGTAGTTGAAAAAAGCCAGGTCTTAAGTTTTTTTTTTTTTAAACAGAATTGGACTTTGAAATGCAAAGTCATTTTGTTTCAGAGTTTGCAAGGAATGAGAAAAAGCTTTTACCACTCCAGGACTCTGTTTATTTTAGGTGTTTCCACTGTTCCCGAGGGGGTTGATCGAAGAGCTCACCTAGGTGTGAACCATATGAATTTTCTCAAAGGTACTCAGGACCTATGTTATGAGCAGTATACAGTGTCGGGAAGGCAACTTCCTTTCTAATGGGAAACTAGTGTAGCTCCAACAATACATGTGAGAAAGATTTCAACTTTGGAATTCTCATTAGAGAGATGAGCTGCTGCGTTTTACATAATGTGCAGTTTATTTAGAGATCACAGATTATATGGCATTGTTGAAACCTTTTTGCAAGAAGCTACTTACTGAGTTTGGATGTGAGTATAATGGTTACAAATTAATAATACTTAGAAAATGTGTACCTATATTTTACATCTGTCTTAAATAGGAATACATTAAATGATTTAAAATTTGTTATTGTTCCATTGAATGGGATAAATGAATTTGATATGGTAATGTCGCAGTTGAGATTCTGACTGTAAAGGTATGCGTGGTAAATGCTAACGGGGGTCTGTCATAAAAACCTCAAGGGTCAGCCACAAATCATCTGAATCAGTAGGAAATGCTACTGAAAACTCCGAGAGTTGTCAGAAGACAATTGGCACATTGTCAATGAGTAACTTACTTTTTATGAAAGAAATTTGGAAGTTGTCCTTTTTTTTCTAGGATTTTTGAGGAAGGGGCAACAAGGTGATGTCTGAAGATGCTGATAATTTCTGAGCCGGCTGAAGAGTATGTGAGCATTTTTACCTCCCTTTCAGACTCTTACTTTTTTGCTTCAACTTTCTCTTGCTGGTTCTGCCCATCTAACTTCCACCTCTACCCTCCTGTCTCCCTCCGCCCAACCTCAACATTTTCGGTGGTTCTGCTTTCTTCCATCCACCTCTCAACATTTCTTCTTTCCAATCGGCCTATGTCCCCTTGCAGGTTCGGTCTCTTATGAACACAAAAATCTTACCCACATGTCCCCCTTCAACTCACATCTCTCCCCCAGCCTCATAACTTCTTTCCTTGTTCTGCTTCATTTACATCCATGTCTCCCCTTCCATCCTCCCAGAGCATCTGATCTTTTCATGTTGATTCTGTCCCTCTTAAATCCACCAATGCTCTACTCTTTTTCTCATCTTTCCCTCAGACTCTTACCTTACCATGTGTACTCTATCCCTCTTACATCCATCTCTCCCATGCAACCAAGTTCATCCAATTTCCAACTGGTTCTATCTCTTATATACAACTATCTCCTCAATGGAGAAAAATGTAGGTTCCTCTCGATAGTGGCACTAGCATCCTTGCCAAGAGCAGTGCGCAAATTAGAATTTCAAAAAGTGAGCGAAAACCTAATCTTGAGTAGAGACATAGATGCAGCCTCCAGATATAAGCATAGCAGATATATTTCAGACACCTTTTCTAGCTTAAGGCAACCTTACTTTGATTTTAATTTGCGGTCTCAGGACAAAAAAACACGTTTTTGAGATTCAGGTATTTTTACCTTCCTTTTAAGGCTTTTGATGGTTTATGGAAACCAAAGGGCTGCACTGAGAAGTCATATAGGATGTGCAAGTTAGCTGAAGAGTCCATTCAACATATAATGTGCCTATGTCCAGGCCTACTAGATGTGCGGAGAAAATATTTAAAGTCAATGTTTAATGCTGAGGGCATGAGAACAATACCAGAGGCTGTATTATTGTGCTTCAAAGGTGGTTCTGTAAAATTGGTGGGTAACCTTTTAAAGTTCTTGAGACATACGGTTAAGCTCTGAGGGGAAAATACTTAACTTTGTCTTCAATTTTTAATCAAAATGTGTTTAATTTTAATGGTGCTTTTTATCAGCATTTTGTGAAGTTTTATGTAAAGTAATTTTTGTATGTAGTTTTATGTAAACTTTAAACAAGAAGGTACAATCTCTCTCTTCTCAATGCTTTACACTTCACATCATCTATCTGCCTGACTCTTAGAGTACCCATTGATTCTGCCCCTATAACATCCAACTCTCACTAGTCCCTCTCTCCCCCTCCATTTTGGTTCTCTGCTGGCACTGTGTCTCTGACCAGCTCCCATCCATGTGCTACCCTTCACCTATCAACTCTCACTCGAGCCTTGAACCTTGTCTCACTGTTTCTGAATCTCTTACGCTCATCTGCCTCTTATTTCTCTCACTGATTCTGCTTCTCTTTCACCCCCTCTCTCCTCCTGGCTGTGCACTTCATCTCTCAGCCTCTAATCTTTTCTCACTGATTCTGCCCCTGTAATGGCTACCTTTCACCGACCTCCCTACCCAGCCTCCTACCTTCTATTGATGTTCCAGACCTCTAACATCCACATCTCACTTGCCCCTCTTCCTGCTACTTAAATCCTCCTAATTCTTTTATATCTACTTTTCCCATTCATGCACTATCTTGCACCTTTTATTTTTCTCTCCAACTACAAGTTTCTTTCACTGGTTCTGCACTCTTTAGATCCACCTCTTCCCTCCATGTTCTACTCCTCATGTTTCAGCTCTCCCCCATCTCTACTCTCCTCTTGCTGGTTCTTATCCTGTAACATTTTCTTCTGCTCTCCGTGTGCTGATCTTCACCACTCTCCCCCAGTCTCTTATTTTTTTTACTTGTTCTCCTTCTTTACATCCACCTCTGCTCTTCCTCTATCCTCAACCCTTTTACCAGAGCCAGCTGGTGCTTGAGGCCGCTAGAGCACAGCTGCCTAGTATCAACAGGGAAAAAGAAGCTGCTTTGAACAGCTTTTAAAGGCAAAACGTATAAACACCCAAACTTATAGTCCGTTTGCGTGTTTGTTTTCGTCAGTGCTATGCTCCTTTTCGCACTTTTCGCACATTCACAAGCCATAAAGAAGCTGAGCATGCTCCCTGAAATGCACATCTGTGAAACACAGGAGCATGCTTGGGCGGTGATGCATTTGTAGCATTGTCACCCCAAGGCCTATCAGAAGCCATGATACAATGAGGCTGTAGGAGTGTCAGCCCCTGTTCCTATCCTGTCTTCTGATAGGGTTGTCAGCACACTCATGGCAGAGACACAGACACGAGGACTGAGTGACCCAGAAGAGAAGAGCTGGTACGCAGAACCTGGTCTCAGTACCACTTGGGAAGTTGAACTGTTTCCACTGCTCGTTGTTTCTCCTGTCCGGTTTGCTCCCCACAAGCCAGGTTGTGTTTCCACACTAAAGCCTTAGCATGCTGTGCAGGTGCTCACACATTGGGTCATTTTTCTTAGCCTTTGATCACACTGTGAAAAATCTTTGAGCTGGGAATCACCTATGATCATACAGTGTCACCTTCCTGAGAAGACTGTCACAGCATGCTGACTTTTTGAGTGTCCAATAACAGAGCCTTATTGCATGTGTAAATAAAGATGGATTCCCTAAGTAGTAACCGTAATTGTACATTGAGCTAGGACAATGGATCAACATGATTTGTTGGCACTATTCTCTCATGTATCTCCTGTGTTGCAGTATTTCCTGTTTCCGAGTTTGAACAGAAGCATATTTTTTGTGAAAACATTGAGAGTCCTTGTTATAAAGCAGACATATTTTAATTTGATTGAAATATTTTAGACTGGCAATGTCTACCCTTGAGTAGGAGCATGTTTCAAGAGGTGGAAATGCTTTAATTGCAAAGAAAAATAAATGGAACACCAACTCTTTCATAAATCGTTTACTTCAACACATTTGCCGCTCAGTAAATATGATTTATTAATAGCCAATTCAAACTTGTGACCCGCTGACCATTGCAATTATGGCCCAAATAGTTGTAAAAATAATTTTCACCTGATTTAGCACCTGTTTTGTCCACTACGAAGAGAGGAGACAACACAGACAAAGTACACATGGAATTATAATGGTTTTCGAAAGAAGAAGGAGCTTAGAGAGCAGAATGTTGAGCACCAGAGAACATTACACTATAAAGAGAGGTGATTAATGGGGGTGAATGGTGCAGACAGGAAAGTGCGTTGATTTAAAGGGTAAAATGGGGCATATGGGAAAGCGGGGATTACAGAAGGGAAAAGACAGGAATGCAGTTCTTACATGCGAATGAGGCACAAGAAAGTGGCGCAAACTGGTAAGAATGGGTCACACATGACCTGTGGACTACTTTTTATGGAAAATGGGCCAAAAATACTATCTTCTGGAATTTTTCAAAGTATTCTTGATGAGGGTGAAACCCCCAAACCACTAGGAAGTGTGAGGCATGCCTGGCACACAACAAATTATTAAATGTTTTATTAGGAACCTCTGCATTTCAAAGTTCACCAGTTTCCCAGCCTCCTACCATTTTGCATGGATTCTACCCCTCTTACATTCTTCTCTTTTTAATGTAATGCCCCTCACCTCGGCTCTTAATCTGCCAGCCTGTTCGCATGGATTCTGCCCATTACATCCATCTCTCCTCTTCCCAGTCTCCCTTTCAGCCAGCCCAGGCCTTTAAGCTGGCTGAAAAAAATGAGTGGGTCTCTAAAAGGGTTGTGGTCTACGTAATTAAGGGTGTAGCTTAAACAGGTAATCTACATTTCTGTGATTCCACAAAGAGTTCAATCTGACCAGTAATTTGTTTCCTCTCTGGGCTTTCCTTGATTGAAAACAGAAATATGACACAACAACTGACCTACACCTAAAAACAGCCAGGAGTATTGATTTTGTCAATGGTTGTTGGCTGTTTTGGGTAAATGAGTAACAACAACAAATTATTTTACTTTTACCTTGTCAATGTTTTGACCAAAGAGTGCCTCCTTCACACACCTTTGCACAGAATCACACCTGGAATTTGAATACTGTACTGTTGTTCTGTGTTCTCTGCAGAGAGGCCATGTATTGGATGATCATGCATTCTGAACACCTTTTTGATCCCCAGGTAGGCACAATGAGAAAGTTATACTGCCTTCGGCCTCAAATGCAAAGCACTCAATTGTAGCCGGTTATAAACACCTGGATGCGACTCAATACAAAGTGTGTACCATACAAGAGTTATATGCTGTGAAACGAATGACAGAAACACACATCTTGGAAATACCTAAGATTTTTAAGGAATGCTAAATTAAGTGAAGCAGGAACTAATTTGCTGCCATGGATTACCCTAACATACATTGTTAGACTGAGACAGGAAATAGGCCCCAGCACCGAAATAAAAGTGCCCCCCATTAGTGAATTAGGCAGCTAGAAACATTTCTGTATTTGCAAATTATATCAGTTTTTAATTTGTAGAGACGTGCTGTATTCGATTGTGTAAGGTATGGAAGACTGCATATAGTTGGGTTTGCTGGAAGCAATGTTTGTTTTAAAATATCACGTAAATCAAAAGTAAAAAAACGGCTCATATGACCATAAAGCAGACCGGTAAACATCCAAAAAAACAACCTACATTCTGACCTGACAGATTGGGCAGTCTGATTTGATTGCCCTGTAGGTCAGTCCGACCCTGCAAACGTGTCATACATCATTGTACAGACACTAGACCAGTTTCTTTGCAGGTCAAGTTAGTACATGAATATAGGAAAATATATGGGGCCGTTTCAATGCCCGTTCTAATTTATTGCTGGGTCTAAGACATGTAAAGCCTTGCTCCAGCCACTTGTTAATGCTGTGTCTGCTCCTCTGCCTGCACCCCTTTTCTCACTGTCATACTCACACCTATCTGCCCCCCCCTTTTCTCACCTCTATGCTTCCTTTCCCAGTGTTCCCTCATCCTAGGTGAGCAGTTTTCACGTGACAGGACGTCATTCTATCCTTTGTTGTGCGCCCTGCAGGATATCCTGCTTTTCATTCATTCATTCAGGGGAAGGGCGCACTTCACACATAACATAAGGGCAGTTTATGTACCTATCAAATCGCTGCCATCATCATGCAGCTGCAGCGATTAGGCCCTGCGAGAGGGCCAAGCAGGGGAAATGGGTAAAAAAAGAAAGCCTTTAAACTCTTAGGGGGCCCCCTGGGCCTCGAACCACTGAAGTCAAGGTGCGAGGCCACCCTCCTGCGACCAGACCGGAGGCCTTGGGCAGCCGCCCATGCTGCCCATGCGTAGCGCCGGCCCGGAGTACAAAGTACCACTACTGAGCATCCTTTTAAAGGAGAGGCATTTAGTGGGGGTTCTAGTTTTTTATGTAGCAGGTTCATGAATATCCCTATGGGCAATGAAAAGAGCTTTAGAGGATGAGCACTTAGTCACAGGGAGCCGGTGAAGTGCTTGGGGAGCTGTAAGGAATGATGTGATGCAGGTGTAGGTGAAACAGTTGCTGATGCACTCTGTATTCTTTGTTTGCTTCTGAGCAGGCAGAGTGGTGAACACATGAAAGCGTTTCTTCTGCTAAATAAATTGTGCTGACAAGGGACACTTGTAGGCAATGGCTTAGCGAGCTGAAGCACAAAATATGCAGCTAAGTGAAACCTCGGGACAGGGCGCTTCGCACAAGATGTTCAGTTGGGGTTATGGTGCAAAGATGGCGCTTGATACGATGTTGGTGGCACAGACCTCGAAAAAACTTCATGGTGGGCAACTGTTTTCAGAGTATTAAGAAGGGCAAGGCTGATGCCTGGCTTCCACCATCAAGTGCTACCATTGTTGCGTAACAGCCAGAGCTGCAGACTTTGAAGGTGTGGAGCCAGGTTTGAGTCTCGACGTCGGCTCAGCATCCTGTGATTCTGGGCAAATCACTTAATCTCCAGATGCCTAATAAAAAATAATCTGTCCGTTTGTAATGTGACTGGTGCTCATGTAAAGCGTTCAAATACCCTCAGGTTGAATTCACACTATACAAAACTAACAAAAAAGCATTTTCAATGCAATAGTTCTCGCATTAGTGAGAGTTTGAGCTATTGGCATTCTAAAGGGTATTGCCTTTATCTTATCTCGTGGTTTTTAAAACATAAAATAAAAGGCATTGTCATTTACAATGCTAATAGATTAAACTCTCACAAATGTGAGACCTACTGCATTGCAAATACTGGTTTTACTGATTTTTCTTTCCTTTTCCTTGTTTTTAGGTCTCGCCTGGCATTGCAGCGCAAAGCGCTGCTCGCTGGGCGAGAGATATTATGAGAGAGAAGATTTCAGAAGGGGACTTGAAGCCCCGGCCATCATCTTCACTGGGTCGCATTACCGTTTATGCTAAACTGTAGCTTCCCATTGAAAAGGAAGCTTTTTGACCACTGCCCTTTCTCCCTTTCGCCTGGCCCATCCAGACTGGATCGTATACTTCACTGCTGTCGTGAAGCAATTTCTTATCTTTATAGAGGCCATCTGTTTCTAATTAGCGCGCCTGATTCACGGCAGACAAAGTTGCTTGGCCTACTCTGCTCTCACCACCCCCCCTCCCTCTCCTCACATTTGCTCTGGAGTTGCTCGGCCTGCCCTCTTCACCCCCTCCCTCTCCTCACACTGTCTCATCTAACCCAGGCTGCTGCATTCATAGATGTCAGAGCCATTCAGTTGAAACTGATTATGATTTTGTCCCTGCTTGTCTCCTTGAGTCGGTCATTATCCTTCGCCTCCTTTTGGGTTTAAGAACTTTATTTTCTCTCTCTCTCTCTCAATCAGTCTTCCTCTTCCCTGTGCATCCAGTCTTTCTTTCTCTCAGTTTTCAATTCCATCCCAGTGTTGTCGTCCTCCCCGCCATTTTCGTCTCTCCCCCTCCTGCATGGTCACTCCTCAAGCAAGGCCTCCCCGGGGCCCCCGTTGTGTCATGGGCTGAGTCAGCCCCCATCCATTCCTCACCCGCCTCTTGCTGGATAAACAATATCCACAGTAGCCATGGTGTGTAATCCTTAAACAAAGGAAACCGAGGTGGGGAGTAGCAGCTGCACTAATATGGTCAGGCCAAGTGGTGCCTAGAGAGAAGGGAGGATACACTGGCCTGCTGGGGGTCGGGAGGATGGGGTGGAGGGGGGAGGGGACAGAAACGTATGAAACTCAAGACACCTGCAAATGTTGCTGAGAGACAAGAAGGTGGAGTGTTTGTCTAGGATCACACAGCTCGGTCGTGATGGAAAGAATTAATTACAATTGGGTCTCCTGGTTCCAGGGTCAATATGAGAGATATACTCATTATCCTAACCAAGAACCCCCCTCCACTCACCAACCCCCCCTTGCCCCCCAATGTCACTGCACCACACCTCAGTAGCTGTTCACCATTAGACCCCCTCTCTATCTCCTCCAGTAGAGCCGCCGTCCTCTCGGCGACACTGGGATTTGGGAGCGCTAACAGTGGGTTCCTAAAAGAATCTCTGAGACCCTGTGTTAGATTGTTCACAAATTAAGCCCTGGTTGTTGTGTACGGTAATTTGTGGAAAGGTGAATGTTGGAACGATCTGTCCATGTGTGACCTGTGTTGACCGGTGCATGCTGAAGGCTGGCCATGCGGGGTGCTGTTTTTCATCATGTGTTGCACGGAGAATTTTGGGAGGGGCCTCCTCTCTGCGGGGCATGTGTCTCCCCCTATTTTGAATGGTGCATGTTGGAAAGAAAGGGCTGGTGACAATTCTGTTTTCCCTCCAAATTTCTCCTTTGCTCTGTGCTAAGACCTGTATGTTAAAACAGTGCACTCCCAGCCACCATTTTATGTTCACAAGCCAGTGAAACCAGCCCCCCTGCCTCCCCACCCCCAACAACAGGGATTTTCTACAGCAGAGGATGTTTCAGTGAGCTGTTTAGACTGTGTTTACTAGGGCTTGTGAACTTCGTTTTTTGGCCAGCAGAGGGAGTAAAGTTTTATTCAAACAGTATTGTTAGATTTCAAGTTAGTGAGGCCCTTACCTGCTGAAGTCCAAAGTGTGGATTGAGCTTGTCTGTCTCCTAGGAGATTCTGAACAGGAGAAGCAGCTGCCCAGCCCCCACCCCAGGCCAGCAGACCATTGGCTATTCAGCTACCAGGCAAGTCTGAGCCCTCCTCTCACACCTGCCCAGGCCCCTGAAGGCCTTGCTGGGTGCACCCCAAATCATTCTCCTCCATCTTGTGAGTTGCAGCCTACCTGTGCCCCAGTTTGCAGTGAGCTGAGTCCATGAAGTGGTAAGGAAACAGACTAGTGCTGTCTCTTCCCAAGACAAAGAGTTGTTTAAAAAACGATTTTCACTTTCTGTGCTTACTGTCTTTCCCTGCCCAGTATTGCTTCCATTTAACGTGTTAAATTGTGCGATTTGCAGTCCAACCTCTGTAGTTTGTCCCTCTCATTCCTTGGTGACAATTCTGTTTTCCTCCAAATTTCTCCTTTGCTCTGTGCTAAGACCTGTATGTTAAAATAGTGCACTCCCAGCCACCATTTTGTGTCTCACAAGCCAGTGAAACCAGCCCCCTTGCCCCCCTCCCCCAGCAACAGGGATTTTCTACATCAGAGGGTGCTTCTGTGAGCTGTTTAAACTGTGTTTACTAGGGCCTGTGCACTTCGTTTTTTGGCCAGCAGAGGGAGTAACGTTTTATTCAAACAGTATTGTTAGATTTCAAGTTAGTGAGGCCATTACCTACTGAAGTCTAAGGTGTGGATTGAGCCGGTCTGTCTCCTAGGAGATTCTGAACATGAGAAGCAGCTTCCAACAAACCAGACCTTGTCTGAGGTCGCTGGGACCTTATATGGTCTGCTAGTGGTTGGTACATGTCTACACTGATTGGTGGTTGTATCTGGCGTTTCTATTGGTTTAGGGTTAATGTCCTCATTGTTTGGGTATTTGAGGTTTCTGATTAGTTTCTGGCCCTTTTATTCAATCATTGTAGAGTTGGGACTAGGGCTAGGGTTAGGCTTTCTATTGGAAGTAGGGACTAGGGTTACCTGTGCCATTGGTTGCATGGACTTGTTTTGGGACTACTGGTAGGGCTAGGGCCTTTATTGGATGTAGAGATCAGGGTTTTTGAACTGATTGGGTGCTTGGACTAGGGCTAAGATTGGCTGTAAGGTCCTAGTCTCCTATTGGTTCTAGATTTTAGGGCTAGTGTTGTGATTGGATGGTGTTAGGGCCAGGGTTCCCATTGGCTGAAGGGGTCACCTGATTACTAGGGCTATGAAAGGCCAGGGTTAGGGCGTCTCAGCCCGGGCGTCTCAGCTAAGGGCAGAGAGGACAACGGCGGGTGCCTGTTTGAGCCTGTTAAGGGAAGAGAGGACAAGGGCAGTTGCCTGTTTGAGCCTGTTAAGGGCAGAGAGGACAAGGGCAGTTGCCTGTTTGAGTCTGGTCGGGACTAGGGCCAGAAATGCTGCCCTTTTTCTCATTTAGCAATACCCAGCCCACACCATCCACATCCACAAATAGAGCAACATACTCACACCAAATATACGCCACGCACAACACTATGCACAGATTAATATACCAGCCTGCACTACAAACCCAACCAAACCACATTTACACACCCTACTATCCCAACTACCACACATATCCACCATCACCTACAAATAGTACACAAGTCTATCCTATACCACTAACCAATACACTCATCACTAACACAACGCCAATCAACACCATACATAACTACATCCCATTCAGACACACTCTCCCTGCTGTAATTACACCTAACAGATCACCTTTTATCACTAACAAACATATAATCATCCTTCCATCAGTTGTCCAACAAACACCCTCCTCTCCCTTCTACCATAATAACACGAACGCACAACACACACACACAACACACCACCACACTTTGTTACTCTTGCAACAAACCAGTCTAAGATAAACACTCTCACCTCTACTTCATTCCCTCCTACACACAACATACACTCTACTCATAAACACATCACCACCCCCTCTACGGCACAACCTCCTCTCACAAACAATACTACACAACGAAATCCATTGCATGAAACATATACATCAGCACTCTTTTTCACTACTCCTCAAAAGCAAAACATATCACACACACCAGCACAACAAGATGTTCAAAGAGCAACACCTCACAATACTTACCATCACAAAAAACAACCATTTACCCACCTTTCAAACCACACAAAGGAACACACTCCAATGCCAAGCTTTCATTCTTCCACCACACCTAACACAGATACAGCAATACAGCACCTCTCTTCTAACCACCTCTCATCTATTGGACAATTTAGAACATTACTACATGACCCACATGCTGCACCACCTCCCCTGACTCATACACCTTCTGCCTTAAACACAAGCCAAAAATATAAGCAACATGCCACACCTCACAACTTTGCTTCCCCATGTTTACTTCACAACAATGTTACACCACAAAAGCAACACAGCACTCCAACTCACACTCAAACACCATCTCCAACACATACACACGCAGACCCATCAAAATGTCTTCTTAGCATGCAGGCTGAGGAACATGATACAGAACAGCTACACAATTGCTATCCTAATACAGCTAATACCAGCACGAAAAACACACCTGCTACAAACCCACAAACTACTGATCACTCTTCTACCAAACAAAGTCCCACTATCACCAAAGGCCACTCACTAAACGGTCTACGACTTTCTCACTGATGCAAAACCAGACATACTATTCATAACCAAATCATTGTTGGGAGAAGATATGGCTCCAGTCCTGCATGAAGCCATTCCTCTAGGCTATCAAATAATCCCCCAAAATCGTATAGCCAAAAAAGGAGGTGGTCTAGCTGTTGGTATTCAGGCAAACAATACACATCACTAAAATTGACAACATCTCCATAAAGAATTGTGAGGCTCTTCTAACAAGATGCAATCCTACACCGTCTTCCTCCTGTAACTTCCTGCTCCTTTACAGACCTCCACCTAGCAAGGCAACATTCCCAGATGCACCTCTAGACACAGTTTCAAACCTGATAACAATACACTCCAACCTATGCATTCTGGGTGACCTTAACATTTGGTTTGATAAACCCAATATGACCCATCCAAAAACCATAATCACCAGCCTAGATGCATTGAAATTGCATCATATTGTCACTTGGAAACACAACTAACATCCAGTACAAATCTGGAAACCATCAATTCTGTTCAAAATCTATATGAGTGTCTACAGGAAGCTTTTGACATCCTGATACCACTCAAAACCACACAACAGGACAGAAGAAAAAAGCGCCTTGAAGAAACATAGAAATAATAGACATAAAACAACAAGTTAGAAAGCTGCAACGTACCTGGCTCAAGACAAACGCCAAACAAGACAAACTTAAACCTACAGAAAATTAACAGATTATACAAGTCGGCTATCAAAAAAGCTGAGAAAAGGCACTATTCAAAACGCTAAATGTGCAAATAAAGAATTCTATAAAATACTCAATGAATTCCGCAAACCAAATTGCCTTGAAGGAACTAATCCTGTTACTCAAGATTTCACAGACAAACTAGCAAATCATTTCACGGACAAAGCAGACACGTTCGAATCGTACTTAGAACAGAAACAAATCACCAGCACTAACCCTTGTACAAAACAACAATCCAAGAATGCTCTTATCAAGCATCTCCGTTCCTTCAAACATCTCACAGGATGAATTTATGGACCTGGTCAAAGCAAGCAAGCCTGCCGGCAGCCCTTCTGAGCCCTATACGCCACAAACTTTCAAGACAATTCTTTTAACAACCTCTGCTGCCACTCCATAAGAAGAATCATCAACAATTCCTCAACTACTGGAATATTTCCAGAAGAACCTAAAAAGTCATACATATGCCCTTTACTGGAGAAAACAAACTTGGACCCGCTGAACCCTGACAACTACAGACCCATTACAAATGGACCATTCCTGGGCAAACTGATAGAAAGAGCAGCGTTCTCCAAGATGGCACAATTCATTGAAGAGAATGACATACTTTCAGACAGGATTTTGTCCGGGAAGAGGCACTGAATCTGCCCTCCTTGCCATCTGGGATGACCTAAAGAATACAGTTGACCGCAACGGGGTTGCTGCACTACTCCTCTTGCACCTCTCAGCTGCCTTTGACATGGTTGACCATGACACTCTGAAACAAAGACTCTATGAAGCCGGCATAGAGGGAACTGCTCTACACTGAATCGCGTCCTACCTTCGAAACAGAACTAATATCATCCATACCCCACCTTTCTTGTCCAAACCGTAATCCACAAAAGCAGGGGTGCCTCAAGGTTCTATCATCTCGCCTATGCTTTTCAACATATACATGAAGTCATTACCAGTACTGATCAATACATTTCACCTCACGTGCTATAACTATGCAGATGACACGCAAAAAACTCCTTCAACTGGAATGCCCCAAAGACATTTGAAAATCACCAATTTTCAGCTGTCTTCGAGCCGTGGATCAGTGGATGACCTGGAGCCATCTCAAATTGAATGCTTCAAAAACTGAAATACTCATGTGTGGCGATTGGAAACATTACAACCCGCTTGCCGCATGGCCTGATGAACTGGGATCACTGCCTAAAGTATCGAAGGAAGTAAATACCTTGGAATGACCATGGACTCCAAGCTGCTGATGAATGCCCAAGTGGATAAATTAGCAAGATCAAGCTTTGCTACCATAAAAATGCTGTGACTAATTTTTGGGATTTCCAAACAAGGTCCAAGCTACCATCTCCCTTGTTCTGTCCAAACTCGATTACGCCAATAGCCTCTACCACGGATCACCTTTAACGACCATCATGAAAAGACTACAACTGATTCAGAACTCGGCTGCTAGACTAATCTTGCATATCAAACTGCAGGACCACATCTCCCCTGCCTTGAAAACCCTGCATTGGTTACCGGTTGCCAAAAGATCCACGTTCAAGCTGCTTTGTATCACCCATAAAGCAACACATGAAATGGGACCACTCTTCATCAGGAATAAAATCACCAAACACTTTCAACAAAGGAATCTCCGCTCTAAAGGAGCATCTCGCCTCAAAATCCTACCATAGAAGAAAAAAAACATAGGTGGCACATCCTTCTCTGTTCGAGCAGCCAAACTATGGAACTCTTTACCCCCCAACAGAAGGTCCACCAGCAGCCACCTTATCTTCAGAAAACTACTCAAGATTTGGCTCTTCCCCACATAAGCACCATATTCAAACAGAAATTTACAGCATATCCCTCTGTATACAAGAATTTGTTTTCACTATAGATATGTACCTATCTTTGTGTATTACTTTGTATAAACAAGTAAAATAATTATGGTGTTGAGAGAAAAAATAAAAATAAATAAATAAAAATCATCTTTGGTCTACATGTACATACTTCCATTGTGCATCTATATACTTTCCATGTACTTGGATCTGTGTGTGTTACTTTTCTCCAGAAAAAGCATATCCAATGCACTACCCTATTTCTCATCCAGTGACTATCAAGATCTTTAATCTATATATACTTACCTCCTTTATGTATCTATATACTTTCAATGTAATTATGTGTCTATATATTTATCACTCTCTTCTAATTTAGCATTTCCAATGCACTACCCTATTTCCCAGCCTATACTTTGCTCAATATATCTTCTAGCCCAACCTTCTGACTCATATCAAACTTCTTCTACTACTCCTTCCAATACACTACCCTATCTCTCATCCTATACATCTATCAATATATCCTCTACTTCCACTCTCTCATTTATCCCAAACCCCATACCACTACTACGATTGCCAAAATAACCCTTTCTAGACTCTCTCCTACTCTACCCCTGCTTGCATCATCTGACACCTTTTACTAGACCGATCCCCTAATACAAACCTTTCTAAACTCTTCCCTCTGAGTCCTCCCCTCCAAAACTCCTTTTTACTCATCCAAAAGCCTCCTACTGCTAAGACCTAAAAAAAAATAAACCTTCACTCTTATCCCTCCACTATCCTTTTCAATCAAAATGAACAGACTAACATGTTCACTTCTCAAATTCCATATTAAACTATACTAATATAATACCCAAATAACTGAATAACATATCCACTACTCAAATTACTTCATATTTTTTACGATACTAATTTTCAACAGTAATCCTTTATGGGTTACGGAGTGGCGTGCTACTCGCCAGAAAAGCGCTTCAACACCCATCAGGAGTGACAAGTGCTATATGAATGCAAATCTTTCTTCCCCTTTCATCCCTTCACTATCCTTCTCACTCCAAGTAACTGACTAATATCCACCACGCGCTATATAAATACAAACCTTTGTCCTCCTCTATCCTTTTGCTATCATTCCAAATCCAAATAACTGACTAACCTATCCACCACTTAAAATGTACTTGCATGTTTCACTATACTAATTCAACACTAATCCTATGGGTCCGGGAGTAGCATGCTACTCGCCGAAAAAGCAATTTGACGCCTTGTCAAGAGTAGTAAGCGCTATATAAATGCAATTACAATACAATACAATTACAAAGGACTCGCCATGCAGTGCACTGATGTAAGTATCGGAATGGCCAGTCTTTCCTGGGCTTGTGCGTCACCACACGTGGCAAGGAACGAACATGATAGAAAGGGCTGGTAACAAACCGTCCGTGGGTCACCATAGGTGGAATAATGCGCATTGGAAAGGAATGCAATAACTAGGACAGGCCCCAGGGTCACCATATGTGGAAAGGTACATGCTGTAAAGGGCTGACCATCAGGGCCTGTAGGTCAGCACATTGGAACAGACACATTTCAAAAAGGGCCTGGATGTTGCTTATGTTTTAAAAACCAGAACAAAAATAAAAGGCATTATCATTTACAATGCCAATAGCTCAAACTCGTGTAATTGCGAGACCTATTGCATTGCAAATGCTTGTTTTCTGAGTGCTTTCTCCTGCTTTTGTCTTGTTTCTACTTCTTTCTCCTTTCTGTCCCCCATTTTTTGAGTTCTCTCTCCTACTTTTGCCTCATTTTTTATTGCTTACTCCTTCCCTTCCCACTATTTCTCTGAGTGCTTTCTCCTGCTTTTGCCGCATTTATTTTTTACTTCTTTCGCCTTCCTTTCCCATGCTTTTCTTAGTGCTTTTTCCTGCTTTCGCCTCTTTCCCCCCTGATTTATGAGTGCTTTCTCCTGGCTAGTTTTTCTACTGCTTTAACCTTCTTTTCCACCCATTTTCTGAGTGCTCTTTTCCTGCTTTTCACAGCTTCTCCTTGCGTTTTCCTCATTTGCCGCTCCTTCCTTTCCACCCATTTTTCTGAGTGCTTTCTTCTGATTCTGCCTTGTTTTTTTACTGCGTTCTTCTTCCTTTCCCCTTGTTTTTCTGAGTCTTTCTCTGCTAAGAGACATTCTTAGAGTGTTTTATTCTATAAAAACAGCTCTGCCTCTGCTCCTTGTTACATTTTTCCAACTACAGGTGAGGCGAGGGGGGACACAGCCACTACACAAGCCTCTGCTCTGCTTCTTCCCAGAAAAATGCATCATTATCACTATGTTGTTAATGTTGGAAATAAGATATGGGGTTATTTTGACTGAACTAATGTGTGAAACATGGGGTGTATATGATCTGAAAACAACAATAAAAATAAATGTTAAAAAAGAGAACAAGCCTCACATGCCGAAGGATCTAATTACCAAACAGGACCGTTTATCACATGGAGTCAGTATACTTGGACATGTGCAAGTCATTAAAAGGGATTTTTCGCTGTGAATTAGTCCCACTCTGGACCCAGATTCCAAGGCTATTATTCATACAGTCCTAGAAAGTCAAAGTTCAGTCACATAAACACTCGGCTCTTTCTCCTTAGTCGCCTCTCTACAGGAACAAGTTTGGGGTTCTCCTGGCAGCACGAAGCACTAACACCTCACCCTAGGAATCTTATTCTAAAACCACCTAGAACTAGAAACTACTTTAAGCATCAAGGAAGCTTTTGTGCCTCCTGACTGGAACATGTGGGCAGGCGAGGCTGGGAAGCAGCAGTGGGGTGGGGAGGAGAAACCATGGGAGGGGGGCTGCCGCCTCTCCTTCGTTGACTTCCTGACTTCTTCTCTGCAAAGGAAGTCAACGAATCCTCCCGATAGCCAATCACAATGCAGCGTTGTGATTGGTCTGAGCGCCATGGTTCGGTGCTCAGCCAGGGAATGGGAGGCTGTGCATGTTCTCCATGCAGGCTGTAATGCAGCCCCAGAGGGCTGGTCAAACATTCATGCACACTTACATAGAGTCCACCACTCCTCACCCTGCTCAGGGAGCAGAGCAGATCTGCCCGCCCCGTGCGCCGAGAAGCTGCAGATGGAAAAATAAAATGAGAATAATGTAGAGTTATCATTTTGTTTTCCCTTTTAACCACTGCGAAAAGCAGTGTTGGCAATGCTCCTCCGCCTTAGTGGAGGCGTCACCACTGTATGTGCGCACCCTCCCGCGCTTTGGTGCAATTTAACTTGGCTGCCATGATCCTCAGGCCTGGGAACCTAGGCGCTAGTTTACGGACCCTGCTAGTCCATTGTGTCTTGGTGGCCAAGTCATATGCCTTGTATCCTCTTAATGTAGCTGTGAAAAGATCAGGTCACCTCAGTCCATCCCAGGCGGTGGGAGCTGGACCACCTTCAGACGTGCAGTGCTTTCATCTGAGCAGACACTCGTCCTACAGTCTCTCTTTCTCCCTCTCTCCACCCACCCTCTTTCTCTATCACACTCACTCTCTCACCACTTCCCCCTGACTCGATCTCTCTCCACTCCGCCTCCCTCCTCTTCCCCTTCTTTCTCTCTCCTTCCCTCAGTATATATCTCAGTAGTAGGGTATGATACCTTCACTTCAAACCTGGCCTTAATTTTGACAGTTCCGGCCAGGATTCCTGGCCGGAAATGTGATGGGTCTAGTCTTAAATATGACAGCTCTAGTCACGGGAAATTTGACATCTCTGGCTGGAAACCCTGGCCTTAAATTTTGACAGGGCCTGGGCGCAGGCTGGTGGCCTGAAACAGGCCTGGTTTTAAAAGGGGTGACATGTTGGGATATTCTCAAGAAGTAACAGTTATGTTTAAAAGTGTATAAGAAAAGTGTGTGCATGTAGGGTGGAAATGTCTGCATGTTTAAAACTGGGGGTTGCAGACAGCTGTAGGCTGAACAACTGCTGAGCAGGCCTGAGTCCACAGCCCAGGGTGTGGGAGGTGTTGTGTGGGAGGTGTTTTTTATGTTTGAAAAAAAGGATCTTTCTGTAGAAGTAACTGTTTGTAAAAGGGGAGCTTTTAAAATGTAGTTGTTGGGAAACACATAGGCTGTTTTAAAAAGCACCAACCATGTTCACTTTACCCAGGGAGGCTTGGGCCTGTTATAAAATAATAAACCACTGCCACCCTGTGCTTTGAGACGTTGAAAAAGACAGATGTCGTGTAGTGGCAAATCTTCCCATGAGAACCTGAAACAGGGTGCCAACTGTTAGGATGTAATTCACACACCCCCAAAGCCCCTGGTCCCATACGTGACATGCTGGCAGGAATTTTGACAGTTTAGGCCCAAACTTGATGACTCTGGCTGGAAAGATGTCAGTTTAGGCCCAAACTTGATGACTCTGGCTGCAAGGATGACATGTGATGGGTTTAGTGCTGGGACAAGAGCCTGTTCCCGGGGGTCCCCACTTCCCAGGAGCAGGACCAAACAGCTTTAACATATGAGGCCCATTATAAAAATGTCTAGAAGATTTAGATATGTTTGCGATGGCCACCCCAGCACGGGCTCAGCACAGATAGACCATGAGTGTAAGTAACAGATGTATACAGCATAATGTACAAGGATAGAAAAAAAGTTCCCAGTCCAAAGACCCCCATGACATTGTTCTAAAACCCCTCAAGTCATAAAGGGTGTGGGGGCTTCTAACTAGCATGCATGGACAGGTATAAAAAGGCCCCTTAAGGAACACTGCCAAACACCCATTCTTTGTATTACTATTGCAATAGATATCAAGAGCCCCTTAAGGAACACTGCCAAACACCCATTCAAAAAACTCTGGGAGCGACTGGCGTGGATTGCTTTTTGCTGCACCTTGTGGACTCCTTCACCAACAACCAAGTCAAGAAACCTTTGGGATTGCCTGGCGTGGATTGTTTTTTTTTTGCTGCACTTTGAGGATTTCTGCACCAACAAACCCTTCAACACCCTTGGGGAGTGAGTGGATTGTCGTGGAGTCCCAGCGCCAACCCTTGGATCTTAAGGCCAGAATGGACCTGAGCAACTTCTCCCAAATTGAAGCCGCCTGTGACAATTTAAGAAAGGTAAATAAAGCATGGCGCAAGGATGTATGTGTATGTGGTATTTAAAGTATACAAAACTGTAGTTTTGAAAATGCTAAATAGTACTTTGTAAACTGTTAATGTTTAAGGCGCTGCAACATGTTTAATGTGAATAATGGTACCAATGACGTTTTTTACAAGACGTGAAATGTAATGTAAATGTATTTAAAAAGAATAAAGGTGATGTTGAAGGTTTGAGTTTAAAGCTATGTGTGTATGTATTTAATGTTAATAGAGGAGGTGTTGTTGGGCTGGCGCAGAGTTTGCAGGGTTTGTATTTAAGGGGCATAATGTTGTAGGCCTTAGGAGGGTACATGCAGAGGGGGAAACGTGTATTTTACAGAGCATAGAAACATTTTACCAGGATGCTGAACATTTAATGCTAATAAATGTTAAAGGCTTTGAGGTGTTGGTATTGCAAGCTTACCAGAGGGTCTTTAAATAATATACATTGCATACATATGAAAATAAATAATGCATTGTTGTACTCACCAAGCCGTTGTTTTGAGGGTGTGAAGTATGGGTCTGGATCCTTAAAAGAGAGTCAGCATGGGGTCCTTCATTATGCGTGGTGCTGAGGGGGCTCTGGGAGTGGGCTCCATGGTCCTGGGGTTTAGGGGTATGAGGCCCTTTTAAAATAAGCCCCTGAGCCCGCTTCTCCATGGCGCTGCTCGGGGGGAGGAGGGGGCGGGTGATGTGTTCCTGGTGTCCCCGTGGCTCCTGGGGCCCTTGAGCTGCTTATTTTATTTTACAAACAAATGCCCCAAGAGCCCGCTTGCGGCAGGCGCTGCTCAGGGGGTGCGAGGGTCCTGGTGTCCGGGGGCTCAGGGCCCCGAATGCCGCTCTGTGTTGCATTTTTTTCTAAAAATGCCCCCGAGCCCGCTTGCACAAGGCGCTGCTCGGGGGTGTTGTGGGGCTGGCTCTGTGTGTCCCGGGGCCTCCGTGGCCCGAGTTTTGCAGCTTTTTTTTTCTAAAATGCCCCCGAACCCGCTTGCAGATGGCGCTGCTCGGGGGTGTTGTGAGGCTGTCTCTGGGGTCGTGCTGGTCCTCTGCAGGGTCCTGGGGCATTCCCAAACAGCCCACGTGGATCCCTCGGGTCAGCGGCGGCATGGCGGCTGAGTGCTTCGCCGGGGCTGCTGCGCAAGGCCTGCACCAACTCATCATTGACGGGAGGGCCTTGCACAGCAGTCTTGTGTAAGTTACATTTATTTATGCGCTTTTATATAGCGCGGACTTTACCCGAAGGCGTCAGAGCGCTTCACAAAAGGAACAGAAAAATTACAAATGTTGAAAAAAACAAAAGCAGACGATAAGTTACATGAGGTAAAAGTGACAATTGTGAGCAAACAAAATACATGAGGTAGCAAAACAGTGTGTTACAAGAGAAAAGTGACGTGTAGCAAGTTACAAGCGGGTACAATACACAGGTACAAGGATAATACTGCAAAACAAATTGGCAAAAGTGACCTTTTGTGAGCAAACAAAATACATGAGGTAGCAAACGGAGCAGACGTCAAGATACATAAGAAAAAAGTGACATGTGTGCCGGGGTGCAAGAGAAAACAAGTACAATTAGCGGCATAATACTGCAATATAAGGTGTGGGCGTGTTAGTGTGCGTGTGTGTGTGTGTGTGTGTGTGTGTGTGTGTGTGTGAGCGTGTTAGTGTGCGTGTTAGTGTGCGTGTTAGTGTGCGTGTTAGTGTGCGTGTTAGTGTGTGTGTGTGTGTGTTAGTGTGTGTGTTAGTGTGTGTGTTAGTGTGTGTGTTAGTGTATGTGTTAGTGTGTGTTAGTGTGTGTTAGTGTTAGTATCCTTGTGGGGACTTGGGTGTGATAATACACTCACGCGGTGAGGACTTGATTGCTCTGTGGGGACCTGAACCCAAGTCCTCAAAAGTTAAAGTCTTCTAAATGATTTTAAATGAGTTCATAAACATCTGTACCAATTGTTACACATTTTTAAAAAAATTGCCTTGTGGGGACCTGTGTTTCAGAAAGTGTGTTTATATTATTTTTTGCTCGCTCTGCCCCCCGTATACCGGAGGTGGTACTGCAGCCTTAAACACACTTAGCATATTAAACACACTTCAGCAATTGGATTACATCTTGCAACAAAGAAGATAGTGATTTTAAAGAAGCATACCAATTAGAAAACATAATACATGAATACAAATGCCTTTTTAAATGTATATAACCCTTTTTCCTTTTTTTTTTAGAAACAAATTAATCTACTGATGTTGCACTTTTTAATTTTTGGGTGACTATTTTCTTTTGAAAAGCATAGACATGCAAAATTAAGAGAAGCCTATTTTTTTTTTACATTTCAAACCCCCACTTTAGCCACTGACTCGGGCATTGACAGTCAATACAGTTTGCATGTTTGCATGGGTGCTGCACTGCATTATGCAAAATGCGCTAATCTGTCCCGAACTTACTGTGTAGCACACAAGGTGCATCCTTTAGCCATGCACACAGAGCCTTCCGTCTCTCACTGTGCATCATATGATATATGCAGCCCCCTCCATACATGTGCTTCATGCTTCCTATCAATTAATGTGTAGCACACAATGTGAGCAGCCTCCAGATTTGATGTGCACAGAGCATTTCAGCTGTGGAACTGCAGGAATTTTTGTGCATTCTCCTCCATGCGTGCCCACTGTGTTCCATCAAGCAGTCTACAGTAAAGGATGTCAGCAGCCTTGCCTCCGCCATCCATGTGCACACTGCCTTCCATCATTTACTGTTCAATACAAAATATGTGCAGCCCCATTATCCATGTGCGCACTAGCTCCCAGCATTTACTGGGAAGCGCAAAATATGTGCATCCTCCTCTATTCATGGGCAGACCACTTTCCATTAAACACTCTACGACACACAATATTTGAAGCATCCTTTGTCCATGCGCCCACTGCATTCCATCACTCACGGTGCAGCACAGAATTTGTGCAGTCTCTGCCATCCATGTGCATGCCACTTTCCATCTCTTACTCTACAGCACCCATTGTGTGCAGCCTCTGCCATCCAAGTGTCCACTACAGGCCATCAATCACTGTGCAACACACAGTGTGTGCAGCCTCCTCCATCTCCTAGGGTTTGAGCCTCATAGCCTGCCCCTGTTTTTTCCGCCTAACCGACAGGACCACTCTCTGAGATCCTGACCAGTGTAGAGCAGCTTTTCCTACTCTTGTAGGTGATAGGTTGTGTATGTAAGGGAAGAGGTGTTGTGCAGTGACCAGGGTACCCGACTCTGGACCACAGGGTTCACAGTTCGGTCCCTGGCCCCAGCAGCAGGTTAGCCCCGAGCCATGTGACTCTGGGCAATAACTTGCTTAATCTTCCAAACACCCCCCAGCGCCAGGACATCTCTCCGGAGGTAGCTGTGCGGGCGCTGGGGGGTCCCTGGCCCCAGCAGCAGGTTAGCCCCGAGCCATGTGACTCTGGGCAATAACTTGCTTAATCTTCCAAACACCCCCCAGCGCCAGGACATCTCTCCGGAGGTAGCTGTGCGTATTATCAAATGCTGGCATTTATTTATGCTGCTGCTCTGACAGTTTCTACGGTGATGCAACCTACATTGCAGCTGAGCTGTGGAATACAGATGTATTATCATACATCGTGCACCATGACATCGCGGGCTTTAACCCCGCGGTGAATACTTAGCAAAGCCCAACACTTCGCCATCTTTTACTTCGAACGTTGTTAGAACGGCAATGCATTGATTCCTATTGGCAAGCATGAAAGATCGCTGGCGCTTTAATCGCACACGTCATGACAACGTGATACATAATTATGCACACATTTCTTCTATTTAATTATTACAGGTCGCCGACCCCGACAGTTTTAAGATAGACACACACGCACCAGAAAGTAGGCCAGCAAGCTTAAGTAAGCTATGGCAATTTTAATTTTATTTGCACAGCGCATGATTTAAGATTTAAACTAATGCAGCCAAATGGATTTGTCTTCTTTGCTATATGATTTTTTCATTGAAAGTAACATTTCTCTGTGTTTATGATGGTAATAGTGCACATTTTCCAGAACGTAAATAATCGCCTCCGAAATGAAAATGGAAAAGTTAACAATCTCATTACTGCGAAATCAAAAATCTTCATTCGGCAGATAAAGAAGGTACTGGATGAATTGGGATTTTGAGTAATGCAGAAAGAATGCACATCTGAACGTTTTCCCACGTACACATTTACCTAGGAGAGACTGGCAAAACGTGCAAGAGTAAACATAATGGAATTTTTGCAGAAGTACACATTTCTGCGAGTATTCCTCTTTTCTCATTTTTTAACACTGGTAATACTGCTGCAGTACCTCCTCCAGAGATAAAGGCACCCTGCTATATCGAATTCTGGTAGTGGTATTACCAAATCTCTGACGCCTGTCAAATCACCTGCCTTTGATGGGAGCCCTATGCACTGGAGGGTCTCATGCCTGCGCATGCTCCAAAAACCTCGATTTGTCACATGCCAGGACCAGCATACTGATTTGTGCTATCGACTCCGGCAGTTCTGTAACCAAACTCTGGTAAGGCTGTCTGCTGACAGACAGTTTCACGCTCCCGAGTAAAGTGCAGTAGCGAGAGGTCATGGGTAGAAAACCTGGCCTGGCAGGGATAAGGGCCAAAGTCAAAACTGTGCATTAAACACGAGGCATTAAATATTCCAGGAATGGAAACATGTAATTTCGCAGTTTTAAAAAAAACAGAATTCCCGCAACTGATGTGAGTGTTGGCATGGACAAAAGCACCACTTGACTCATCAGCCAAGCTGCTGCATAGGGTTGAGAGGTGTGGCGTCGAGAGAACAGTTAAACTCATAATGAGTGGTCGAGTGGAGATGGCTTGGATTTTGAATGCAGGAAGGAGTTTGAGTGATTGACATAGGTTTGACACACTTTATGCAGTTTCAATCCACACACTTTCCAAACTGTAAGCTAAGCTTTGTAGGTAGATACAGTTTCAACAGTTTGTGAATTATCCAGGATCAAATTGAGCATTTCTTGTATTGTTAGAAGGCCGTCACATCTTGCAAAAAAGAGACTTTATTAGTATTTGTTAAATGCATCCACCCATCATGCATCCATCCATCCACAATTTTGCTCATCCAGGCATCCATCCACCCACCCACCCACCCACCCATCATGCATCCATCACCAATTGTCGCCACAACCCACCCAGTCCTCCATCCACCCACACTTTTGAATTTTTGGGCACCCATGCATCCATCCACCCACCCACCGATCGATCCACCATGTAAGCATCCATCATGCATCCAGCCATCCATAATTTTGGTCATCCATGCATCCATACACCCATCCACCCACCCAACCATCATGCACCCACCACCCTACCCTACATCCATCCATCCACCCATCATGCATCCATTCACGTTTTTCCCACCCACCCATTCATCCATCCATCCACCCAATCACCCATCATGCACCCATCCACATTTTTAGCCATCAATCCATCCATCCACCCACACTTTTGCAATTTTGGTCATCCATGCATACATCCACCCATCCATCATGCATCCATCACCAATTGTCGCCACCCACAAACCCACCCAGTCATCCATCCACACTTTTAGCAATTTTGGTCATCCATGCATCCATCCACTCATTGATCCATACACCCATCATGCATCCATCCACTTTTACACCAACCAACCCACCACCCACTCAGTCATCCATCCACCCACCCAGCCATCCATCTATCCACCCAACCATCCTGCATCCATCACCATTTGTCGCCACACTCCCAGTCATCCATCCACCACCTTTTGCTCCAACCATCCCACCACCCACCCAGTCATCCATCCACCCACCCATCCATCTATCCACCCAACCATCATGCATCCATCACCAATTGTCGCCACCCAACCAGTCATCCATCCACCCACATTGTTACCATTTGGTGATCCATGCATCCACCCATCGATCCATCATGCATCCATCCGTCCATCATGCAACCATCACCAATTATATATATATATATATATATATATATATATATATATATATATGTTTCATATACAATCATTGTAATAATAACATAAACTGGAACATAACATGTACTGGAGTCCTGCCACTGGAAGTGTTTCAAATCCAATCAGCTTTATTTAACTTGCCCGACCTGCAGATAGATGAGCCACCATGTTTTCATTGCTGTTTGCCCACGTTGTCATCGCTAGCGATGTAATCGCTAGCGATGTATATGTCATTGCGCCGTTCTAGCATGCGTCCCGAAAGCATGCGCTGTAAAGACGGTCGCGATGAAAAAGTCGCGTTGCGATTGCACAACGAAGTAATACATTTGTTGTAACGGGTGTTTCCCATGGAATACACATAGAATGTGAATAGGCACTCCAGGACCAGCGTCTAACTCCTGTGCATAGTACATTTCTCTATAATAACTAACATGATGCTTGCTGAATGCATGGAACAACTTTCTTCCCAAATGATGAGATGTTATCAGCATTTATTACACTTAAATGTGAAAGCGTACTTATGCTGATGCATAATCTAAAATCTACATCGCATCGAAGTCAGATGCTGCTACTAATGCGCTGCTTTGCCAAATCCTTTGTGGAGTTCTACCTGCAGCGCCCCCATTCCAGGCACCTGTAGCAGGCATATAAAGAGTACTGGAAGCAGACCCAAATTACTAGCCCTCAGAAACCACTGAAGACACACCTGTTATGCCAGCATCTCGAATTGAAAACAAAATCTGCTCTCACTGTCAGGGTAAAAAAGGCAAGGGAGATATTGCCTTAAAGTGCAATTTCCCAAACATTGGCATTTTAGGGTGGAAAATGTAGCAATTGTGTGCGCCTATAGAATTAAAAGTCCACAGGGACAACCATCACCATACATGTGTTAAAATTCAGTTTTAAAGTAAAAGTAACTTCTACACGCTACTTAAAATACAAGTTTGTAAATGCCAGTTTCCACAGCAATAATGCCATCAATGTTAGCAGATAAAGGAAGTTAAGTGATTTTGTTCAGATACACATGTTTTTTTAGCTAAATAAAACAGGAATAGAATTTAAACAGACACCTAAAAGTGCCAGCGCAAATACGTGCTCCAACTAAAAAAAAAAAATATTGCTCGAGAAAACCTGATTCTTTCCTTGCAACTGAGCACACACCCAAATCAGCTGTTTAGGACAGGCTGCACGAGAGGTGCTAATCACACATAACAAAAGCGTCATTATCATGAGAAGAGACCAGTATGCAGAAGCCGGCTGGAGACGGCCAGGAATTCCAGACTGGGGGATGGGACTAGGGGGAATGGAAAGCACGTCTGTAAAGTTAAAAGACAGATGCCTGCTTGTGGGTGTGAACGACCTGAAACTCTGAAAGCAAAACAACACATACATCTGAACGGAGGCAGTCCTCTGTCAAGGTTTTTTGTTCAGAGCTGTTTTTTGCTAGCCACAATTCTAATTCCATGAAACGTTCTATGTAGGCTGTAACACATTCTTCAATAAATGTAAGTTTTATGTTTAAAGAAAACATTCCTTATGATTGCTCCCAATTAAAGGAATACATTAGTTGCAGAGATGTTTTCTTGCAGGCTTGTTAGAGATATTCACTTTATTTTTTGCTGGTTAAAGGGGTTCAGTGCTGCTTTTCGAATAACCTGCTGGCAGCTGATTTACTTGCGGCTTAACTACATTAAATCCCAGGAAATATGAGGGTAGTAAGCCACCTACTCTGCCTTTCCGTTCATGTTTAGGAAGTGCAGGGTTTTCTTAAACAAAATACAAAACGCACAGCATTTTTAGTGGCACAAGTGCCTTCCTTTCTAGAAATTTTTTTTGAATCGTTGGAAAGAAGCTAGGAGGAAAATGTGACACTGCAACAAAAATGGGAAATTAATGAATTTATCTTTTTATTCTGACACCATGGCCCTTGCATTTTTGTTCCCCTCTATTAAATGCAGTTCTACAGGTGGCAGAATAAAAAGATAAATTCATTAATTTCCCATTTTTGTTGCAGTGTCACATTTTCCTCCTAGCTTCTTTCCAACGATTCAAAAAAAATTTCTAGAAAGGAAGGCACTTGTGCCACTAAAAATGCTGTGCGTTTTGTATTTTGTTTAAGAAAACCCTGCACTTCCTAAACATGAACGGAAAGGCAGAGTAGGTGGCTTACTACCCTCATATTTCCTGGGATTTAATGTAGTTAAGCCGCAAGTAAATCAGCTGCCAGCAGGTTATTCGAAAAGCAGCACTGAACCCCTTTAACCAGCAAAAAATAAAGTGAATATCTCTAACAAGCCTGCAAGAAAACATCTCTGCAACTAATGTATTCCTTTAATTGGGAGCAATCATAAGGAATGTTTTCTTTAAACATAAAACTTACATTTATTGAAGAATGTGTTACAGCATGCATAGAACGTTTCATGGAATTAGAATTGTGGCTAGCAAAAAACAGCTCTGAACAAAAAACCTTGACAGAGGACTGCCTCCGTTCAGATGTATGTGTTGTTTTGCTTTCAGAGTTTCAGGTCGTTCACACCCACAAGCAGGCATCTGTCTTTTAACTTTACAGACGTGCTTTCCATTCCCCCTAGTCCCATCCCCCAGTCTGGAATTCCTGGCCGTCTCCAGCCGGCTTCTGCATACTGGTCTCTTCTCATGATAATGACGCTTTTGTTATGTGTGATTAGCACCTCTCGTGCAGCCTGTCCTAAACAGCTGATTTGGGTGTGTGCTCAGTTGCAAGGAAAGAATCAGGTTTTCTCGAGCAATATTTTTTTTTTTTAGTTGGAGCACGTATTTGCGCTGGCACTTTTAGGTGTCTGTTTAAATTCTATTCCTGTTTTATTTAGCTAAAAAAACATGTGTATCTGAACAAAATCACTTAACTTCCTTTATCTGCTAACATTGATGGCATTATTGCTGTGGAAACTGGCATTTACAAACTTGTATTTTAAGTAGCGTGTAGAAGTTACTTTTACTTTAAAACTGAATTTTAACACATGTATGGTGATGGTTGTCCCTGTGGACTTTTAATTCTATAGGCGCACACAATTGCTACATTTTCCACCCTAAAATGCCAATGTTTGGGAAATTGCACTTTAAGGCAATATCTCCCTTGCCTTTTTTACCCTGACAGTGAGAGCAGATTTTGTTTTCAATTCGAGATGCTGGCATAACAGGTGTGTCTTCAGTGGTTTTTGAGGGCTAGTAATTTGGGTCTGCTTCCAGTACTCTTTATATGCCTGCTACAGGTGCCTGGAATGGGGGCGCTGCAGGTAGAACTCCACAAAGGATTTGGCAAAGCAGCGCATTAGTAGCAGCATCTGACTTCGATCATATGTAGATTTTAGATTATGCATCAGCATAAGTACGCTTTCACATTTAAGTGTAATAAATGCTGATAACATCTCATCATTTGGGAAGAAAGTTGTTCCATGCATTCAGCAAGCATCATGTTAGTTATTATAGAGAAATGTACTATGCACAGGAGTTAGACGCTGGTCCTGGAGTGCCTATTCACATTCTATGTGTATTCCATGGGAAACACCCGTTACAACAAATGTATTACTTCGTTGTGCAATCGCAACGCGACTTTTTCATCGCGACCGTCTTTACAGCGCATGCTTTCGGGACGCATGCTAGAACGGCACAATGACATATACATCGCTAGCGATTACATCGCTAGCGATGACAACGTGGGCAAACAGCAATGAAAACATGGTGGCTCATCTATCTGCAGGTCGGGCAAGTTAAATAAAGCTGATTGGATTTGAAACACTTCCAGTGGCAGGACTCCAGTACATGTTATGTTCCAGTTTATGTTACTATTACAATGATTGTATATGAAACATATATATATATAATATATATATATATATATATATATATATATATATATATAATTGGTGATGGTTGCATGATGGACGGATGGATGCATGATGGATCGATGGGTGGATGCATGGATCACCAAATGGTAACAATGTGGGTGGATGGATGACTGGTTGGGTGGCGACAATTGGTGATGGATGCATGATGGTTGGGTGGATAGATGGATGGTTGGGTGGATAGATGGATGGGTGGGTGGATGGATGACTGGGTGGGTGGTGGGATGGTTGGAGCAAAAGTGGGTGGATGGATGACTGGGAGTGTGGCGACAAATGGTGATGGATGCAGGATGGTTGGGTGGATAGATGGATGGCTGGATGGGTGGATGGATGACTGAGTGGGTGGTGGGTTGGTTGGTGTAAAAGTGGATGGATGCATGATGGGTGTATGGATCAATGAGTGGATGGATGCATGGATGACCAAAATTGCTAAAAGTGTGGATGGATGACTGGGAGGGTTTGTGGGTGGCGACAATTGGTGATGGATGCATGATGGATGGGTGGATGTATGCATGGATGACCAAAATTGCAAAAGTGTGGGTGGATGGATGGATTGATGGCTAAAAATGTGGATGGGTGCATGATGGGTGATTGGGTGGATGGATGGATGAATGGGTGGGTGGGAAAAACGTGGATGGATGCATGATGGGTGGATGGATGGATGGATGGATGGATGTAGGGTAGGGTGGTGGGTGCATGATGGTTGGGTGGGTGGATGGGTGTATGGATGCATGGATGACCAAAATTATGGATGGCTGGATGCATGATGGATGCTTACATGGTGGATCGATCGGTGGGTGGGTGGATGGATGCATGGGTGCCCAAAAATTCAAAAGTGTGGGTGGATGGAGGACTGGGTGGGTTGTGGCGACAATTGGTGATGGATGCATGATGGGTGGGTGGGTGGGTGGGTGGGTGGATGGATGCCTGGATGAGCAAAATTGTGGATGGATGGATGCATGATGGGTGGATGCATTTAACAAATACTAATAAAGTCTCTTTTTTGCAAGATGTGACGGCCTTCTAACAATACAAGAAATGCTCAATTTGATCCTGGATAATTCACAAACTGTTGAAACTGTATCTACCTACAAAGCTTAGCTTACAGTTTGGAAAGTGTGTGGATTGAAACTGCATAAAGTGTGTCAAACCTATGTCAATCACTCAAACTCCTTCCTGCATTCAAAATCCAAGCCATCTCCACTCGACCACTCATTATGAGTTTAACTGTTCTCTCGACGCCACACCTCTCAACCCTATGCAGCAGCTTGGCTGATGAGTCAAGTGGTGCTTTTGTCCATGCCAACACTCACATCAGTTGCGGGAATTCTGTTTTTTTTAAAACTGCGAAATTACATGTTTCCATTCCTGGAATATTTAATGCCTCGTGTTTAATGCACAGTTTTGACTTTGGCCCTTATCCCTGCCAGGCCAGGTTTTCTACCCATGACCTCTCGCTACTGCACTTTACTCGGGAGCGTGAAACTGTCTGTCAGCAGACAGCCTTACCAGAGTTTGGTTACAGAACTGCCGGAGTCGATAGCACAAATCAGTATGCTGGTCCTGGCATGTGACAAATCGAGGTTTTTGGAGCATGCGCAGGCATGAGACCCTCCAGTGCATAGGACTCCCATCAAAGGCAGGTGATTTGACAGGCGTCAGAGATTTGGTAATACCACTACCAGAATTCGATATAGCAGGGTGCCTTTATCTCTGGAGGAGGTACTGCAGCAGTATTACCAGTGTTAAAAAATGAGAAAAGAGGAATACTCGCAGAAATGTGTACTTCTGCAAAAATTCCATTATGTTTACTCTTGCACGTTTTGCCAGTCTCTCCTAGGTAAATGTGTACGTGGGAAAACGTTCAGATGTGCATTCTTTCTGCATTACTCAAAATCCCAATTCATCCAGTACCTTCTTTATCTGCCGAATGAAGATTTTTGATTTCACAGTAATGAGATTGTTAACTTTTCCATTTTCATTTCGGAGGCGATTATTTACGTTCTGGAAAATGTGCACTATTACCATCATAAACACAGAGAAATGTTACTTTCAATGAAAAAATCATATAGCAAAGAAGACAAATCCATTTGGCTGCATTAGTTTAAATCTTAAATCATGCGCTGTGCAAATAAAATTTAAATTGCCATAGCTTACTTAAGCTTGCTGGCCTACTTTCTGGTGCGTGTGTGTCTATCTTAAAACTGTCGGGGTCGGCGACCTGTAATAATTAAATAGAAGAAATGTGTGCATAATTATGTATCACGTTGTCATGACGTGTGCGATTAAAGCGCCAGCAATCTTTCATGCTTGCCAATAGGAATCAATGCATTGCCGTTCTAACAACGTTCGAAGTAAAAGATGGCGAAGTGTTGGGCTTTGCTAAGTATTCACCGCGGGGTTAAAGCCCGCGATGTCATGGTGCACGATGTATGATAATACATCTGTATTCCACAGCTCAGCTGCAATGAAGGTTGCATCACCGTAGATACTGTCAGAGCAGCAGCATAAATAAATGCCAGCATTTGATAATACGCACAGCTACCTCCGGAGAGATGTCCTGGCGCTGGGGGGTGTTTGGAAGATTAAGCAAGTTATTGCCCAGAGTCACATGGCTCGGGGCTAACCTGCTGCTGGGGCCAGGGACCGAACTGTGAACCCTGTGGTCCAGAGTCGGGTACCCTGGTCACTGCACAACACCTCTTCCCTTACATACACAACCTATCACCTACAAGAGTAGGAAACGCTGCTCTACTCGGTCAGGATCTCAGAGAGTGGTCCTGTCGGTTAGGCGGAAAAAACAGGGGCAGGCTATGAGGCTCAAACCCTAGGAGATGGAGGAGGCTGCACACACTGTGTGTTGCACAGTGATTGATGGCCTGTAGTGGACACTTGGATGGCAGAGGCTGCACACAATGGGTGCTGTAGAGTAAGAGATGGAAAGTGGCATGCACATGGATGGCAGAGACTGCACAAATTCTGTGCTGCACCGTGAGTGATGGAATGCAGTGGGCGCATGGACAAAGGATGCTTCAAATATTGTGTGTCGTAGAGTGTTTAATGGAAAGTGGTCTGCCCATGAATAGAGGAGGATGCACATATTTTGTGCTTCCCAGTAAATGCTGGGAGCTAGTACGCACATGGATAATGGGGCTGCACATATTTTGTATTGAACAGTAAATGATGGAAGGCAGTGTGCACATGGATGGCGGAGGCAAGGCTGCTGACATCCTTTACTGTAGACTGCTTGATGGAACACAGTGGGCACGCATGGAGGAGAATGCACAAAAATTCCTGCAGTTCCACAGCTGAAATGCTCTGTGCACATCAAATCTGGAGGCTGCTCACATTGTGTGCTACACATTAATTGATAGGAAGCATGAAGCACATGTATGGAGGGGGCTGCATATATCATATGATGCACAGTGAGAGACGGAAGGCTCTGTGTGCATGGCTAAAGGATGCACCTTGTGTGCTACACAGTAAGTTCGGGACAGATTAGCGCATTTTGCATAATGCAGTGCAGCACCCATGCAAACATGCAAACTGTATTGACTGTCAATGCCCGAGTCAGTGGCTAAAGTGGGGGTTTGAAATGTAAAAAAAAATAGGCTTCTCTTAATTTTGCATGTCTATGCTTTTCAAAAGAAAATAGCCACCCAAAAATTAAAAAGTGCAACATCAGTAGATTAATTTGTTTCTAAAAAAAAAAGGAAAAAGGGTTATATACATTTAAAAAGGCATTTGTATTCATGTATTATGTTTTCTAATTGGTATGCTTCTTTAAAATCACTATCTTCTTTGTTGCAAGATGTAATCCAATTGCTAAAGTGTGTTTAATATGCTAAGTGTGTTTAAGGCTGCAGTACCACCTCCGGTATACGGGGGGCAGAGCGAGCAAAAAATAATATAAACACACTTTCTGAAACACAGGTCCCCACAAGGCAATTTTTTTTAAAATGTGTAACAATTGGTACAGATGTTTATGAACTCATTTAAAATCATTTAGAAGACTTTAACTTTTGGGGACTTGGGTTCAGGTCCCCACAGAGCAATCAAGTCCTCACCGCGTGAGTGTATTATCACACCCAAGTCCCCACAAGGATACTAACACACACTAACACACACACACACACACACACACACACACACTAACACGCACACTAACACGCACACTAACACGCACACTAACACGCACACTAACACGCTCACACACACACACACACACCCCCACACACACACACACACACACACACACACACACACACGCACACTAACACGCACACTAACACGCCCACACTAACACACACACACCTTATATTGCAGTATTATGCCGCTAATTGTACTTGTTTTCTCTTGCACCCCGGCACACATGTCACTTTTTTCTTATGTATCTTGACGTCTGCTCCGTTTGCTACCTCATGTATTTTGTTTGCTCACAAAAGGTCACTTTTGCCAATTTGTTTTGCAGTATTATCCTTGTACCTGTGTATTGTACCCTTTTGTAACTTGCTACACGTCACTTTTCTCTTGTAACACACTGTTTTGCTACCTCATGTATTTTGTTTGCTCACAATTGTCACTTTTACCTCATGTAACTTATCGTCTGCTTTTGTTTTTTTCAACATTTGTAATATTTCTGTTCCTTTTGTGAAGCGCTCTGACGCCTTCGGGTAAAGTCCGCGCTATATAAAAGCGCATAAATAAATGTAACTTACACAAGACTGCTGTGCAAGGCCCTCCCGTCAGTGATGAGTTGGTGCAGGCCTTGCGCAGCAGCCCCGGCGAAGCACTCAGCTGCCATGCCGCCGCTGACCCGAGGGATCCACGTGGACTGTTTGGGAATGCCCCAGGACCCTGCAGAGGACCAGCACGACCCCGGAGACAGCCTCACAACACCCCCGAGCAGCGCCATCTGCAAGCGGGTTCGGGGGCATTTTAGAAAAAAAAAGCTGCAAAACTCGGGCCACGGAGGCCCCGGGACACACAGAGCCAGCCCCACAACACCCCCGAGCAGCGCCTTGTGCAAGCGGGCTCGGGGGCATTTTTAGAAAAAAATGCAACACAGAGCGGCATTCGGGGCCCTGAGCCCCAGGACACCAGGACCCTCGCACCCCCTGAGCAGCGCCTGCCGCAAGCGGGCTCTTGGGGCATTTGTTTGTAAAATAAAATAAGCAGCTCAAGGGCCCCAGGAGCCACGGGGACACCAGGAACACATCACCCGCCCCCTCCTCCCCCCGAGCAGCGCCATGGAGAAGCGGGCTCAGGGGCTTATTTTAAAAGGGCCTCATACCCCTAAACCCCAGGACCATGGAGCCCACTCCCAGAGCCCCCTCAGCACCACGCATAATGAAGGACCCCATGCTGACTCTCTTTTAAGGATCCAGACCCATACTTCACACCCTCAAAACAACGGCTTGGTGAGTACAACAATGCATTATTTATTTTCATATGTATGCAATGTATATTATTTAAAGACCCTCTGGTAAGCTTGCAATACCAACACCTCAAAGCCTTTAACATTTATTAGCATTAAATGTTCAGCATCCTGGTAAAATGTTTCTATGCTCTGTAAAATACACGTTTCCCCCTCTGCATGTACCCTCCTAAGGCCTACAACATTATGCCCCTTAAATACAAACCCTGCAAACTCTGCGCCAGCCCAACAACACCTCCTCTATTAACATTAAATACATACACACATAGCTTTAAACTCAAACCTTCAACATCACCTTTATTCTTTTTAAATACATTTACATTACATTTCACGTCTTGTAAAAAACTTCATTGGTACCATTATTCACATTAAACATGTTGCAGCGCCTTAAACATTAACAGTTTACAAAGTACTATTTAGCATTTTCAAAACTACAGTTTTGTATACTTTAAATACCACATACACATACATCCTTGCGCCATGCTTTATTTACCTTTCTTAAATTGTCACAGGCGGCTTCAATTTGGGAGAAGTTGCTCAGGTCCATTCTGGCCTTAAGATCCAAGGGTTGGCGCTGGGACTCCACGACAATCCACTCACTCCCCAAGGGTGTTGAAGGGTTTGTTGGTGCAGAAATCCTCAAAGTGCAGCAAAAAAAAAAAACAATCCACGCCAGGCAATCCCAAAGGTTTCTTGACTTGGTTGTTGGTGAAGGAGTCCACAAGGTGCAGCAAAAAGCAATCCACGCCAGTCTCTCCCAGAGTTTTTTGAATGGGTGTTTGGCAGTGTTCCTTAAGGGGCTCTTGATATCTATTGCAATAGTAATACAAAGAATGGGTGTTTGGCAGTGTTCCTTAAGGGGCCTTTTTATACCTGTCCATGCATGCTAGTTAGAAGCCCCCACACCCTTTATGACTTGAGGGGTTTTAGAACAATGTCATGGGGGTCTTTGGACTGGGAACTTTTTTTCTATCCTTGTACATTATGCTGTATACATCTGTTACTTACACTCATGGTCTATCTGTGCTGAGCCCGTGCTGGGGTGGCCATCGCAAACATATCTAAATCTTCTAGACATTTTTATAATGGGCCTCATATGTTAAAGCTGTTTGGTCCTGCTCCTGGGAAGTGGGGACCCCCGGGAACAGGCTCTTATCCCAGCACTAAACCCATCACATGTCATCTTTGCAGCCAGAGTCATCAAGTTTGGGCCTAAACTGACATCTTTCCAGCCAGAGTCATCAAGTTTGGGCCTAAACTGTCAAAATTCCTGCCAGCATGTCACGTATGGGACCAGGGGCTTTGGGGGTGTGTGAATTACATCCTAACAGTTGGCACCCTGTTTCAGGTTCTCATGGAAGATTTGCCACTACACGACATCTGTCTTTTTCAACATCTCAAAGCACAGGGTGGCAGTGGTTTATTATTTTATAACAGGCCCAAGCCTCCTGGGTAAAGTGAACATGGTTGGTGCTTTTTAAAACAGCCTATGTGTTTCCCAACAACTACATTTTAAAAGCTCCCCTTTTACAAACAATTACTTCTACAGAAAGATCCTTTTTTTCAAACATAAAAAACACCTCCCACACAACACCTCCCACACCCTGGGCTGTGGACTCAGGCCTGCTCAGCAGTTGTTCAGCCTACAGCTGTCTGCAACCCCAGTTTTAAACATGCAGACATTTCCACCCTACATGCACACACTTTTCTTATACACTTTTAAACATAACTGTTACTTCTTGAGAATATCCCAATATGTCACCCCTTTTAAAACCAGGCCTGTTTCAGGCCACCAGCCTGCGCCAGAGATGTCAAATTTCCCGTGACTAGAGCTGTCATATTTAAGACTAGACCCATCACATTTCCGCCAGGAATCCTGGCCGGAACTGTCAAAATTAAGGCCAGGTTTGAAGTGAAGGTATCATACCCTACTACTTATCTCTCTTCCTTCTCCTGAACTCTTCC